>NC_057800.1:191871193-192197363 GCF_018294505.1 Triticum aestivum | reverse complement strand
GGTGCGGTGGGTCAGCGGTGGTGGAGCAGGGGGTGCGGGGGGTGCTCGGCGGTGAGGGGGATCTGGCAAGGGGGATAGCTATCGAGAGGGAGGGGGATCGAGATCGAGTGTCCTCATGAATATTCAATATTTTTTCATATTGAATACAATCGATCTTCTGTAGGCTCGAGAAATATTTTTTCATATTGAATACAAAAATATTCATGATATCAAAAAGTGCCTGAGAAATGAAGGCTACAATTTAAATACAATCGATCTTAGCTAGCTATCTGTTCACAATCTTCTTGCCCTTCTTTTTCGCAAATGGAGTTCTTCTGTGGAATGGACGTCCTTTAGGTAGGGTGGTCCTGCTTCTTCTTGTGGTGTATGCTGCTACTTCATCGTCGTCGTCATGTTCGATCTTCGGGTCGCCGTACTTGTCGAAGTCTTGCTCACTGGCTACTCCATCCATTCCGATGATCTTCCTTTTGCCTCTCCCCACGACAACACGACTGGGCTTTGACGGATCGGTAATGAAGAAGCATTGGTCCACTTGTGAAGCCAGTACCCATGGCTCATTTTTCGCGGTGACGTTTGCGCTCGCGGTCTTGGATTTGGCTTCGGGTATAACCATGGTGGTGAAATACCGGTCTTCTTTTAGGACGCTCTTGGCCCATCTGACACGGAACATCGGGACCTTCTCTCCAGTGTAGCTCAGCTCCCAGATCTCCTCGATCCTTCCGTAGTATCTGTCCTTGTCGTTACCGGTGTAGGATTCCATCGTTACCCCGGTGTTCTGATAACCATCGCTCTTCATGTCCTTGTCCTCGGTGTAGAATGTGTAGCCGTTGATATCGTACGCCTCATAGGTCATCAGGTTGTGCTCGGCGCCCTGTGACAAGGCGAATATGAGTTGTTCTTCCGCGGAAGAATCCTCATGTAAAGGGTACGACAGAAGCTTCTGCTTGAACCAACGCGTGAAACATGAGTTGTGCTCTTTGAGTATATCTCCGTCCGTCCTCTGCTGGCCTCGGTCATTGTACGTCCTCTCAATAAAGGTTTTGTGCTCTACCACCCAAGGATCGACCACGTCTATGTGTTGTAGCGCGACTAGGTTTGCTCTTTCAAAGTCGGCGAGTCGACCCTCGAAGTCGACATGCATTTCGCGGCGACCCTCACGGTGACCCCATACAGCGAGCCTGCCAAGGTGCCTGTTGACGGGCAGACCAACGGGGTTCTCGATGCCTAGATAATTCGTGCAGTAGGAGATGCACTCTTCGGTCAGAAAGCCCCTGGCTATACTTCCCTCTAGACGTGACATGTTGCGAACGTATCCTTTAATGACACCATTCATCCTTTCGAACGGCATCATGCTGTGCAGGAACGTCAGCCCGAGTTGGATGATATCCTCCACGATATGGACCAGCAGATGCACCATAACGTCGAAGAATGCGGGCGGGAAGTACATCTCAAGCTCGCATAGTATCACCACGATCTCTTCCTATAGCCTTCTGAGTTGCCTCACGCCAATCGACTTTCGAGAGATGACGTCAAAAAAGTTGCATAGGCCAAATAGCGTTTCACGGACGTGCGCGTCCATAATCCCACGGATTGCAACTGGGAGTATCTGAGTCATCAGCACGTGACAGTCGTGCGACTTCATTCCGCTGAACTTCTGCTTTGCTGGGTCTAGGTATCTACTTATCTTCCCCGCGTAACCGTAAGGAAGTTTTACTCATAGGAGGCAGGTGAAAAACTGCTTGATCTCCTCCTGACTTAGAGTGAAGCACGCGGGAGGGTTGTCATTTCCGGTCTTCTTGGCCTTTTTGCCTTTGCGACGACTTTCTGTGTCCTGCTTCGCCTCATCATCATCATCATGATCATCATCATCATCATCAGCAGCAGCAGCAGCAGCATCATTAGCGTGAAGCTCCTGCCTGATGCCCATTGATTTCAAGTCTGCCCTTGCTTTCGGCCCATCTTTGGTCCTCTCTGGCATGTTGAGCAGGGTACCAAGCAAACTGTCGCACATGTTCTTCGTGATATGCATGACATCAAGGTTGTGAGGCACATGGTGGATCTTCCAGTATGGCAAGTCCCAGAAAACAGACATCGTTTTCCATACCTTCAGCAGCGGCTCTGGCGCCTTTCACTTCTTTCCTGGCTCTGGCGCCTTTTGCTTCTTTCCCGGCAGTGGGCAGTCTTTCCAATTTTTCAACAGCTCGTCTAATTCCTCGCCGCTCCTCGTACACGGGCGTTTTCGGGGTTCGGTTTCACCATCGAACAGATCCTTGCGTTTCCTCCACGGGCATCGTCGCGAAGCCACCTTCGATGTCCCATGAACACGGTTTTCGAAGACCCGGGATCTCTATCTAGCTGGCGATACGTTGTGTCATCCATGCACCTTACGCATCCAGAAAATCCGTGGACTACCTGCCCCGCGAGATATCCGTAACCGAGATAGTCGTGCACCATCGTGAGCAGTGCGGCTCTCATAGGGAAATATTCTTTCTCTGCGGCATCCCACATATTGGCTGGCGTTTTCCACAGCGTGTCTAGCTCCTCCTTCAGCAGCCCCAGATACAGATTGATGTCGTTCCCTGGTTGTTTCGGCCCTTCAATTAGCATACTCATGTGAATGTACTTCCTCTTCATGCACAACCAGGGGGAAGGTTGTACATCCACACAAACATAGGCCAGGTGCTATGTGTGCTTCTCTGGCTGCCAAACAGATTGACTCCATCGGTGCTTGCGCCCAGCACGATGTTCCTTGGATCCTTCCGAAATTCTGGCTATTCGAAGTTCAACGCTTGCCACTGGCTCGCATCCTTAGGGTGACTCAGCATCTTGTCTTTTTTATTTATCTCCGGATCATTTCCGTCATCTTCCCGCTTCTTCTCCTCCCTATCCGCGTGCCAACGCAGGAGCTTTGCTACCTTAGGGTCTGCGAAATACCGCTGCAGATGAGGAGTGATCGGAAAGTACCACACCGATTTTCGAGGAGCTTTCTTCCTCTTCTTGTATCGAGTGACACCGCACACCGGACATATGGTAGACTCCGCGTGCTCGTCCCGATAAATGATACAATTGTTCATGCACACATGGTATTTCACGTGCGGTAAATCCAGAGGACACACGATTTTCTTCGCCTCCTCGAAACTGGTGGTCACTTGTTCCCCTTGGGAAGACGTTCGTGCCAGAATGACATGTTCTCGTCGAAGCATGCGTCGGTCATTTTGTGTTTTACCTTCATCTCCAGAGCCATGAGCGTTACTTTCAGGCGGGTATCCTCGGGCCTGCATCCTTCATACAATGGAGTAACCGCTTCTATCTCCAGTTGATCCAGCTTGGCTTTCTCTTGGGCTGCAGCTCTTGCGTTATCCGTCTGCTTGAGAAGTAGCTCTTGAATATGAGGGTCCTGCACCCAGCCTCCATCGTCGTCTGCTCCGGCATCTTCATCTTCATGATCATGCCCTTCGTCTTGATCTTCCTCATCATCATGTATGACATCTTCTACGTGATGACTGTGTACAGCATCACCATCGTGATCATGTCCTGGAGATTCTTCGTCTTCTTGCCCGCCCTCGCCGCGGTGGTACTTGTCTTGTTGCCCTTCCTCATTTCTTGCCCGGCCCCGGCCATGGACGACTTCATAGTCATCTTCCTCACCTTGCCACCGATAGCCATCCATGAAACCATGCAAGAGCCGGTGGTCCCGCACCTGTCCGGAATCCGGGTCCGCAATAAGGCTCTTAGCTTGCATCTTCGACACGGACAT
The DNA here is from genome assembly GCF_018294505.1 of Triticum aestivum. NCBI lineage: Eukaryota > Viridiplantae > Streptophyta > Magnoliopsida > Poales > Poaceae > Triticum > Triticum aestivum. The sequence goes on along the minus strand of NC_057800.1, from coordinate 192,193,606 downwards.
CTTATCTCCGTCTCATTCTTTTGAAGCATCTCGGCCTTCGTGGAGCTCAAAAACCTATTCACGATGACTTCAGTCATTGTGCGGACCATGGTCGCCTGCGGGGTAGAGCAAAACGATATTTTAGAATCAAGAAAATTTTTGGCATGACCTTCCCTAAAAATAGGACCAAAAAGAATGCATAGTGCCAAAATTCTCGCTGAAACGGAAATGAATCAAAACATTCCGGCAAAATATTGGCAACTATCGCATTTCAAATACCGGTACCTTCAAACACAAACATATATGCAACACCACAAACACATGCAACACCACAAACATACATAGATCTAGCTAGGCCACAAAAAGTGCATGTCCACGTTGTTGGAGCGAGCTAGGGAGAAAAAAAGTAGATCTACATCATGAAGATAGCTTTCCCCTTACTTACCTATCAAAAAAAGGTAATTTCACCACTTAATTTTGATGAATCTATGGTGCAAATGAGGTGAGGAGGAGGAGGCAGCAAAAGCTTGGAGAAGGAGGTGGAGGGAATGAAGTGGGGAAAGTGAGTGGGTAGGTGTGGGGCTATCCAAAATATCTTGTTGGGGTCCCAGGTTACTAATGGCGCACCACAAGGGAATGCGCCATTAGTAACCCTGGTTACTAATGGCGCACCTGCAGGTGGTGCGCCATTAGAAGTTTTGCAAAAAGTAAAAAAATATAAATATATATACTAATGGCACACCGTCTAATAGTGCGCCATTACTAGTTTAAACTAGTAATGGCGCACTGTGAGACGGTGCGCCATTTGTAGTTTTGCAATAAAAAGAATAAGAAAAAAATTACAGTAATGGCGCACTCACTGCCAGGTGCGCCATTACTAGTTAGAACTAGTAATGGCGCATTGTCTACCTGATGCGCCATTAGTATGTATGGAAAAATGGGAAAAAATGTAATACTAGTGGCGCACCCTGTTTCTGGTGCGCCATTAGTGTCTTCCACACTAATGGCGCATCACCAACAGGTACGCCATTAGTATATAGTAGTGGCGCACTGCTTCCCTGGTGCGCCATTAGTATCAATCCTATCTATAGCCCTTTTCCTAGTAGTGCGAGCCCCATAACCTTTCAAGACATCGGGGCAGGCTGCGCCCCTCAAGACCACAGGGCGAAGAGCCGTCTCCTGGGGAGTCTACGGCAAGGCGGCCGACTGCCCGTTCACGGCCGAGTCCCAGGGGCGACTTCCAGAGAAGCCAGCTTTCGGGAGTTGGCCGGCGACTCCAACAATCCACGACCTCATCGAAGGGGACGGGGTAGGGGTGTGGCTACAATGAAGCCCACTCCCCGTCCCTTACCAAGGGCAGGCATGGCTACAGCACGCTGTACTTGGGAAGATCTCCCTGCGGCGTGGCACTGTTGCCCGGCCGGCCCTGACATCAGCACCACTGTATCGGGTCCTGCGCCCACGATGGCTTGTCTGTACGGCCAGGAGGCAGTGGGGCCCACCAGTCAGCGAGAACTCGGGAGACGGCGGGAGAACCGCCAGTCGGACTCGTCGGGAGTCGGCCCGGGGGAGTCGGCCGAGCCCTCCCCCGGGGCCCACGCGCCATTAATCAAGAAGAGATGGGGAGTGGCCACGGTGATCGCCCGCCGGGCGGCGGGGCTGTTGCCACGACCCCATGACCAAGCTTGCGTCATCAGGAGCACCGCTACAGTCATCAACAGCCGGCAAGACCCGCCCGCGGCGGACGCGGCCTGTCGGCTCCGTACCAGACCAGTCGGCGGGCCCCAACAGTCGGCGGAGAAGTCGGAGGTCGGAGGCACTGACGGCTGGGCCCGCGCCCAGTCGAATTACCATTGTACCCCTGGGTGGTAGGCCTATATAAACCCCCAGGGCACCCATGCAAAGGGTTGGATCCCAGTAGTTCTACACCATACCAGATAGAAGTAGAGAGCTAGCCTTGCCCTCTCCTACCACCAGACACAGCTCAAGGAGCAACCGTGTAAACACCTGACCATAGTGATCATGCGGAGACCCCACAGAGCAGCAGTAGGGGTATTATCTCCTCGGAGAGCCCCGAAGCTGGGTAAGATTCACCGGCGTGCATGTCTTCGCCTCATCCCGTTTCCAGGCACCGGCGACGTTCTACTCGCCCCCACCATGATAAGCCATCCGTTGGCATATGTCACACCAAACCCCCGACACCAAGTATACTAATGGCGCATCCATCCGCAGTGCACCATTAGTGTTCCATAGCACATGGTTAAATATGGCCCTGGGAGGCATACTAATGGCGCATGGTGTTATATACTAATGGCGCACTGGCTGGTGCGCCATTAGTATACCAGATACTAATGGCGCACCAGTGATGCGCCATTAGTAAAAAGTACCAGTGGCGTGATACTAATGGCACACCAGTGATGCGCCATTAGTAGGCAAAACTGGTGCGCCATTAGTAGGCCTTTTCCTAGTAGTGCGGACATCACGAGGAGTCTCGAAATAGTCGAGACATAAAGATCGATATATTGGATGACTATGTTTGGACTTCGGAAGGGTTCCGGGCAAGTTCGGATGAATATCGGAGTACCGGGGGGTTACCGGAACCCCCCGGGGAGTGTAATGGGCCTCATGGGCCTTAATGGAGAAGAGGAGGGGCGGCCAGGGCAGGCCGCGCCCCCTCCCCCTCTAGTCCGAATTGGACAAGGAAGGGGGGCAGCGCCCCCCTTTTTCCTCCCCCCTCTCTCCTCCTTCCTTCCCTCCTACTCCTACTCTTGGAAGGGTTGGAGTCCTACTCCCGGTGGGAGTAGGACTCCCCTTGGGGCACGCCTAGGAGGCCGGCCTCCTCCCCCTCCTCCACTCCTTTATATACGGGGGAGGGGCAGCCCATAAACACACAAGTTGATCATTGATCTTTAGCTATGTGCGGTGCCCCCCTCCATGATAATCCAGCTCGGTTATATTGTAGCGGTGCCTAGGCGAAGCCCTGTTCCGGTAACAACATCATCACCGTCATCACGCCGTCGTGCTGACAAAACTCTGCCACGAAGCTCTACTGGATCATGAGTTTGTGGGACGTCACCGAGCTCAACGTGTGCAGATCGTGGAGGTTCCGTGTCTTCAGTACTAGATCGGTCGATCATGAAGACGTATGACTACATCAACCGCGTTGTCATAACGCTTCCGCTTACAGTCTACAAGGGTATGTAGACGATACTCTCCCCTCTCGTTGTTATGCATCACCATGATCTTGCATGTGCGTAGGAATTTTTTTAAAATTACTGCGTTCCCCAACAGTGGCATCTGAGCCAGGTTTATGCGTAGATGTTATATGCTCAAGTAGAACACAAAGGAGTTATGGGCGTGGGTAGATACATATTGCTTGCCGTCAGTAGTTGAATCTTGATTCAGCGACATTGTTGGATGAAGCGGCCCAGACCGACATTACGCTTACGCGAGAGTGGTTCTACCGACGTGCTTCGCACACAAGTGGCTAGTGGGTGTCTGTTTCTCCATCTTTAGTTGAATCGTATTCAATGAACAGGGTTCTTTCTGAAGATCAAAAAGCAATCACTATACCGTGTTGTGGTTTTTGATGCGTAGGCAAGAACGGTTCTTGCTCAGCCTGTAGCAGCCACGTAAAACTTGCAACAACAAAGTAGAGGACGTCTAACTTGCTTTTGCAGGGCATGTTGTGATGTGATATGGTCAAGACATGACGCTATATTTATTGTATGAGATGATCATGTTTTGTAATGGAGTTATCGGCAACTGGCAGGAGCCATATGGTTGTCGCTTTATTGTATGCAATGCAATCGCCCTGTAATTGGTTTACTTTATCACTAAGCGGTAGCGATAGTCGTAGAAGCAATAGTTGGCAAGACGACAACGATGCTACGATGGAGATCAAGGTGTCGCGCCGGTGACGATGGTGATCATGACAGTGCTTCGGAGATGGAGATCACAAGCACAAGATGATGATGGCCATATCATATCACTTATATTGATTGCATGTGATGTTTATCCTTTATGCATCTTATTCTTCTTTGTTTGACGGTAGCATTATAAGATGATCTCTCACTAAATTTCAAGATAAAAGTGTTCTCCCTGAGTATGCACCGTTGCCAAAGTTCGTCGTGCTGAGACACCATGTGATGATCGGGTGTAGTAAGCTCTACGTCCATCTACAACGGGTGCAAGCCAGTTTTGCACACACAGAATACTCGGGTTAAACTTGACGAGCCTAGCATATGTAGATATGGCCTTAGAACACTGAGACTGAAAGGTCGAGTGTGAATCATATAGTAGATATGATCAACATAGTGATGTTCACCATTGAAAACTACTCCATTTCACGTGATGATCAGTTATGGTTTAGTTGATATGGATCACGTGATCACTTAGATGATTAAAGGGATGTCTATATAAGTGGGAGTTCTTAATTAATTTGATTAATTGAACTTTAATTTATCATGAACTTAGTACCTGGTAGTTTTTTGCTTATCTAAGTTGTTGTAGATAGATGGCCCGTGATGTTGTTCCGTTGAATTTTAATGCGTTCCTTGAGAAAGCAAAGTTCAAAAAGATGATGGTAGCAATTACAGGGACTGCGTCCGTAACTTGAGGATTATCCTCATTGCTGCATAGAAGAATTACGTCCTGGAAGCACCACTGAGTGCCAAACCTGCTGCAGATATTATGAATGTCTGGCGGAGCAAAGCTGATGAGTACTCGATAGTTCAGTGTGCCATGCTTTACGGCTTAGAACCGGGACTTCAACGACGTTTTGAACGTCATGGAGCATATGAGATGTTCCAGGAGTTGAAGTTAATATTTCAAGCAAATGCCCGGATTGAGTGATATGAAGTCTCCAATAAGTTCTATAACTGCAAGATGGAGGAGAATAGTTCTGTCAGTGAGCATATACTCAAAATGTCTGGGTATCATAATCACTTGACTCAACCGGGAGTTAATCTTCCTATTGATAGTGTCATTGATAGAGTTCTTCAATCACTGCCACAAAGCTATAAAAGCTTCATGATGTACTATAATATGCAAGGGATGAATAAGACAATTCCCAAGCTCTTCGTGATGCTCAAGGCTACAGAAGTAGAAATCAAGAAGGAGCATCAAGTGTTGATGGTTAATAAGACCACCAGTTTCAAGAAAAAGGGCAAAGGGAAGAAGAAGGGGAACTTCAAGAAGAAGGACAAACAAGTTGATGCTCAGGAGAAGAAACCCAAGTCTAGACCTAAGCCTGAGACCGAGTGCTTCTACTGCAAACAGACTGGTCACTAGAAGCGGAACTACCCCAAGTATTTGGCGGATAAGAAGGATGGCGACGTGAACAAAGGTATATGTGATATACATGTTATTGATGTGTACCTTACCAGAGCTCGCAGTAGCACCTGGGTATTTGATACTGGTTATGTTGCTAATATGCGTAAGTCAAAACAGGGACTACGGATTAAGCGAAGACTGGCTAAGGACGAGGTGACGATGCACGTGGGAAACGGTTCCAAAGTCGATGTGATCGCCGTCGGCATGCTACCTCTCCATCTACCTTCGTGTCACAGCCCTAGATTATTGCTTGTATTAGTTGCATCATAGAGCACTCATGAATCATGTCTAAATTTCTGAAACTTGAACTGAGGAAATTAGAAAGCCTCAAAAACTTTTAAAAGAAGGGCAAGAACCCTTCAAATGGCATTCAGTGATTCCTAAATGTCCTAAAAATCATTTTGGTAATTTTGGCAAGAGATATATATCAAACCAAAATTCTGGAACATTTTTGGAATATTTTGGGACATTGAATTTAAATCATATTCTATTTGAATTTGGAATTATATTCATAATATATAATGAATATATTTTCAAATGACCTGAGATATTTTATGTATATGTGGAGAAGTCCATAAAGTGACTTAAAAATATCCAGGGGAGTTTTGGCACTGTTTTCAAATTTTGTTTGATTTAGAATTCAGTGGCAATTAAATAAAACAAAACAAAAGAAAAAAATAAAAAAGAGCAGAAGACCTACCTGTCGCTTACCTGGACCTACCTGGCGGCCCAGCTGCGGCCCAGCACTGCTGGCCCAGCCCAGCAGTCGCCCCCACCGTCTTCAACCTCCTGCCAGTAGGCAGGAGGGCGTGTGGTCGCCCCACGTGGGCATGCACGCGCCACCTCCTGCTTCACACCGCTGCCCCGACGCGTCTGGACGACGCCACACACCCCTTCTGGAACCCGTCGCTCACTCTCTCGTCCCCATCCTCTCCTCTGCTCTCTCTCCCTCTCTGCCCGAGCGGAGCTCGTCGCCACCGACGCAGTTCACCGCGGCCACAGCCACCCCCTCGCTCCCTCTCCGCACCCCTGAGATCCGTCCCGACCCCATGGAGCTACACACCCGACGCACGTGACCAGAGGAGGCCCCAGTCGACCGGAGCGTCGTCGTCTTCATCTCCGGTGCCCGGAGATCGCCGCCGTCAATTCGCCGTCGCAGAAGCTTCCCCGAGCTCGCCGACCCCTACGTTCGATCCACTGTGAGCCCCGCCGCCTTTTCCCCTCCTCCTAGAGCTCGTTTCCGCCCTCTAGCCGCCTCTTCCGCCGTGCCCGAATCTCGCTGCTGCCGTGCCATGTCGCTGCCGCGGCCAGAGCTGCCTCCGCCCATTTTTGAGCGTGTCGCCGTTCTCACTGTGCTCCCAGGAGCCGAACGCATGCACCAGCTCCTCCTGCCGTGCTCCCTAACACCGACCCCGAGCTCGCCCGAGCTCCGGCCGCCGCCGAGGTCGAAGCCGTGCTCAACTCCGGCCACCTCGCGGCCTCCCGTCCGTTCCTTTGGATGCGGACGAGCAAGAGCTCCTCCCTAGTGCCCCCAGCGCGCCAAACCACCGCTCGTAGCGCCAAACCCGCCACCACCCGAACTCCGGCCGCCGCTCACGAGCTCGCCGTCGTTGGTACCGGCCACCATAGGCACGGCCACCACCATCGTTCGATGCGCACCAGTGAGGGCTCTCCAACGAGCCAAACCGCGCGCCAAACCATCGCCCCTAGCTCAAATCCGAGCCGCGCCGCCGTGCGGAATGGTCGCCGCCGGCGATACTCCGGCGACTGCCGATGTGGCATGCTTAGTTAGTGTTAATGATCCTGCTAATTAACCCCTAGCGCCACTGACAGTGGGACCCACTTAATTAGGTTACCGGCTAACCAAAATAGTTAGATCAATTAATTAAATCTGTGGACCCACGCGTCAGCATTGACCCGCTGACGTGGCCGTTGACCTGGTCCCACCCGTCAGCCACACAAACCAGCACTGTGTCACCGACCAGTGGACCCCACTGGTCAGTTTGACCCGGACCAGCCCCTGTTGACTCTGCTGAGGTCAGCATGACGCCATGCTGACGCAATATTCCTTTTCTGGAATTTAGTTTATTTTATAAATAATCAGGAAATTCCAGAAATAGCTAAAACTTCAATAATAAAATCATAGAAAATTAACTGTAACTCCAAATTAAATAATTTATATATGAAAAATGATCAGAAAAATCCAATCTATCCATCTGTACCATTTTCATGCATGTTAGAACAACTTATAGCTGCTGTTTAGCACAAATCATATAAAGGGCATTTAAATAATCATATATGGAGTTGGAGTTTGAATCATGTATTCAAACCAACTTCATTTAAATCATAGCTAGGTGCATTAGCCCAAAACACATTCATATTGCCATGTCATAGCATGCATCATATTGTGCATTGCATTAATCGTGTTTCTTCTGTGTTTGCCGGTGTTGTTCCCCCTCGGTAGACGTTGTACCGACGATGTGATCGTTGACACTGATGAAGACTCAATGTTATCTTCAGAAGTGCCAGGCAAGCAAAACCCCCTTGTTCATTCCGATAAAATCCCACTCTCTCGCTCCTGCTCTCTTTTACTGCATTAGGACAACAACGATTCATCTATTACTTGTTGCGGTAGCTGAACCCCTTTATCCTTTGCATGACCTGTCATTGCCACAGTAAATAGATGAAACCCACTAGCATGAGTAGGAGTTGTTTGAGCCCTGTTGTGCCTACTCATTCATGCTTGTTTGTCATGCCTGCTACTGCTTAGAGTTGAGTCAGGTCTGATTCATCGGGGATGAATCAGAGGTGTGTGAACATGTCCTACCATTGAGAGCTAAGTGTGTGAACACGATTTGGTTAAGGTAGCGGTGAGAGGCCATGTAGGAGTACATGGTGGGTTGTCTCATTGCAGCCGTCCTCAGGAACTGAGTTCTGTGTTTGTGATCCATGACCAGTTACTACCACACATTGGGTTCCGGTAACTCGACCCCTCTCGACTTATTAATCAACATGATCTCTGTCCAGGAGTTGCAACTAGTTTCTTGTGTTTGTAGGTAGTGTTAGTAGTCTACCAAGTGGCACCCGGTACAGGTGGGCTTGGGACAGACTAGGCACAGTGGCCCGGTGTACCAAGTGGCACCCGGATGGTGGACTTGGGAACCCTGCACACATCGTTTGGGGCCGTGAGCGACACCCCGGCCAGATCTCCTTGCGGATGGAACCCGAATAGGCGATAAACCTGGACTAGAGACTTGTTTGGTTAGTCAGGTTGTGGCCGACCCCCTCGCCCGGCTTCCGCTTGAAGGTTGCCGAGGTACATGACGTGTACAGGGCGATAAGTGGCGGGAGCGTGTGTGAAGAAGTACACCCCTGCAGGGTTATCATTATCTATTCGGATAGCCGGATTCCTCGGATATGGAAACTTGGACCCCTTGCATAGTTCATAGACAAGTGAAAGTGGATACTCTAAAATACGCAAGATAAGCGTGAGTGCTATGGATGGCGTTCTCGTAGGGAGACGGGAGCGGATCCATAGTGGTGTATTGATATGGTGAATATGTGGACTCGTGTGCGCCACCTCAAAAGAGTTACTTGCAGTCGTAGTTCAGGATAGCCACCGAGTCAAAGCTGGCTTGCTGCAGTTAAACTCCACCATCCCCTTGTTGACAATGATGCATATGTAGTCAGTTCTGATGTAAGTCTTGCTGGGTACATTTGTACTCACGTTTGCCTATTTTATGTTTTTGCAGAGAGACTTCAGTCTCACTAGTAATTCCGCGTGGACTTCGACGTTTAGCTTGTTACCTCAGCTACGATCTTGTGCCCTCAGCAGGATCTGGTAGATAGTCAGGCTTCTCAGCCTTTTTCATTTCTAGATGTCTGTACTCAGACATGTTAAGCTTCCGCATGTGCTTTGACTTGTATGCTCTGATTGTTGGGTCATGAGACCCATGTTTGTAATATCTCGCTCCTCGGAGCCTATTGAATAAATACTTGAGTCGTAGAGTCATTTTGTGATGCCATGTTGTATTGCACATATCGAGCATATTGTGTGTATGTTATTGAAATGCTTGGTATGTGTGGGATCTGACTATCTAGTTGTTTATCTTTAGTAGCCTCTCTTACCGGGAAATGTCTCCTAGTGTTTCCACCGAGCCATGGTAGCTTGCTACTGCTCCGGAACACTTAGGCTGGCCGGCATGTGTCCTTCTTCGTTCCTGTGTCTGTCCCTTCGGGGAAATGTCACGCGATGAATACCGGAGTCCTGTTAGCCCGCTACAGCCCGGTTCACCGGAGTCCTGCTAGCCTAGTGCTACAGCCTGGCTTTACTCGCTGATGACCGACACGTTCGATGCTGGGTCATGGATGCCTGTCCCTGTAAGTTTGTGCCACTTTGGGTTTACATCTAGCCATGTCAGCCCGGGCTCCTTATCATATGGATGCTAGCGACACTATCATATACGTGTGCCAAAAGGCGCAAACGGTCCCGGGCAAAGGTAAGGCGACACCTGTGGGAATACCGTGCGTGAGGCCGCAAAGTGATATGAGGTGTTACATGCTAGATCGATGTGGCATTGAGTCGGGGTCCTGACAGCGTTGGTATCAGAGCCTGGCTGCCTGTAGGATTACCAAGCCAAACTGGTCGAAGTTGTGTCTAGAAATGCTTTAGTTATGTAAGGGAATTGATTGTGGGATGGAACGTAAGGCTCTTTTTACTCCTTATACCTCATGGCCCTCTGATCTGAGTCATCCTCTTCTCTTCTACGGGGACTAAGAACTAGGCCTTCTCATCTATCTATCAGGATGACGTGTTACTAATCCGTAGACTTATAGATTGATGGATCTAATCTCAGTCAGTTCCTACTACTTCCGTATGTTAATTGTTGATCTCCAAACCTTATTATTGTGCTTCCGAGTGGTTATGCCACCATTTTGTTGGATGTCTCAAATCATTTGAGCATTTACAGCCGTTACGCTGTCCGAGTCATCCCAGGTTTCTAAATAGTTGGATGCATTTGCAAATCCCTTCCTACTTTTTCCGATGTGCCTTTGGTCAGATTAATCACACAAATCAGTGAGTTGAGGTACTTTATTTCCTTGACTTATATGTTGGAGCTGGTATTATGACCCTAGGTGTCTTAGGGGATCATCTAGTAATTTAGCCATGATTTGTGTCCCAGTGTGATGATTCTGGCCATCATTCTCGTAAGCATCCCGTGATGCCACCTAGTTGGTAGGCATTCTACTCCTGGGTTTTGAACCCAAGATTCACCTTACTTCATGTTGATAGTAATTGATAGCTCCCTTAGGTTATTAGTAACCTTTTGATAGTCCTTGAAGTCCGTGGTATCTTCTTCTTCCAAATATCATGAACTACTTATGGCAGAAGTTCCTCGTTGAACTGAACGATCACAACCAGAGTGCTCTTGATGACTTCTCCATTATATATTGTGACTCTGCCAGTTCTACCTTTCCGCATGGATTGTCCGGAAGAAATGTGTTGAACTCGTTCGACATGCTAATCTATGCATTCACAACTCAGAAAATCATATGTTCTTTTGAGTTGTCCCTCTTTAGTTGTTTTCTGACCTTCGTCTACCAATTGATAGTCAAGAGTATGCGTGCATTCGTTCATCGATGTCTATTACTCCTGTGGTTCGTCAAGCCATTCTATCCTAGAATGACTTGGAGAAATGAACTCCAGTACCTCATCCATATCTAGGATTGGGTCAAAGTAGTCATACTCCGCAGACCAAAATGCCAATCCAACTTTTGTTCTGTTCCACCTCGGAGTATCACCCTCTTTCATCACAAGAGTATCGTGAGAATTGCACACCCTCTTATGAATTCTTGTTGCAGTGATACTTCTTGCCATCATTATTCATTTCTCGGCTACCGTGTTGTTGCAACCGGAATGCCGCCAGGTGAACTATGATGTGTGAAATCTGTACCCCTAGCAACTAGTTGCTTGGTAGTAAATGGACAATATTCTCATTCTTAGCATGTTGGTTATTGAATCACCATTCTAAGATAGATTGTGCTACCTAGTCCTTATTTCCTGGTGCACTCTTTGATTGATGAGTTAGGATTTTGTCAAGTCCTCGCTCATTTGATCATATCATCTTGCCCTGAAAAGCAAGATTGTTCTCGAGCTTAGTAACATATCGGTGGTTCGTGATTTTCCGTATATCTTCTCGGAAGTATTACCAGGTTGTCACCTGACCGCTATGTTGAGTTCGTGATCAAGTTGGTTTATTCCTGTAAACCACCCCTTCTCCAAGAATCCGTGTTGGATACCCTGAGCTAGTTGGATAAGCTAAACAACAACTTGGAGAGTTGGAAGATAAAAGCTTGTCCGACTTAGTTCATGTTAAGGGATATCTTTGTGTGTGTGTGTGTGTGTTGAAGAAAGATGATATCTTCATCAATTGGTCCTTGTGAACAATTGTTGGATCTATTATCTTAGCCAAACCTTTGATTGAGTATGGGCTATCGTCAAATCAAATCAGAACCAACGATATTCGTAATGTTGTCTTACTCGTGGTTTTTCCTGGAGCATACACCATTATATTCTTTGGTCTGACCAATGCTATCACCGTGTTCACTTAACTATGGAATTCCTTTTAAAAAGGGAACCCGCATGAATTGTTGTTGAGCCCATTGACAACATCCTTATCTCCTCCATGATTTTGTTGAACATTAAGCTATTATTGGAAACTTCTATAAGCATTATCTTCATGTTCCGTGCATGAAGCATATGTTTCGATGAAAGAAGTGACTTCCTTTGATTCACGTGCATTTGATGTAAGTTGCCGTCGTGAATTCGAGAAAGTTTGTTTTTGCTCCTCTGGAATCATCCCAAGTCAGTCATGCATGTGCAAAGTATACTATGGTTTGGTAGATTAATTACCTCCACTCCATATGTATTCCGTAGCACCCCAAGCCACTAATTGATTTGTTCAAGGAGAAGGAGTTCCTTCATAAGAGCTAATCCGGACTTATGAAAGAACTTCGATATCCTCAATGATGGTTCCCTACCCGAACTCGGTAGTGTTTTATTGTAAGACTACCATGTGATCATGTTTTCCTGGAACAGCGTGTTCACACGTGCGTAGCAGAACCAGCTCATGCTTTGGAGCTTGCTATCGTAGTTCATTCCCCGAGAATCTCGCAACGTCATCTCGTTGATTTGTGTTGCAAACTTTAGTTTTCTTCCTAGACTCGATGAGTCTGGAATATCCTGACACCAACCAGATCTGAATCTCAGGCAGATATGACGGTCGGAACCTTTCCCCAAGAACTATAATATTGGTCCCTCGATAACTGGAAAAGTGGATGTCGTGGCCAGCACCACCCAGCCGAAAGACCTATTATTGTAGTATCTTGATTGAAGAAGTTGGCCACCTCCCCATAAGGATTTCGTAGGATTTACCTCCCTAGTTGTTCCTTATGGATTTTTGTGTTTCCGAAGTCCGACCTTTACTTGATATTCTAGATACCAGACCATTTCTATGAATGGGTTACACTAGCACATCAAGGAGAACATTAGAAGCGGAGTGCTAAATGTCTCTCGGTCGATCATCCAGATTTTATTTCCTTGGCCCCGCCAAGGGTGAAATCTGAGAAAGTGTTATCTTCCTTTGCATCTGCATCATCCATCATCATTCATCATGGTAGCAAGTTGTGTTGTCAGGATCCTTGACACGGATATTGGTAAAATCTTGATGATTATGGAAATGCTCAAGTTTTTGAGAGCACGCGCAAGTGCTAGGTTTGATCGTCAGCATTAACTGTATAGTGCTCTCAGTTTCCTCGGCAATGCTATGACCTTTTCAAACAGTGAATTCACTCTCTTTTGTTGGGTTCTTCCCTAGTTACCAGAATCATTCCCAGCATTTGCATTTTTTTCCCAGCTTGCACCGCCAATGTGCCATTCTACCACGGGTCTCTTCCATTTCCGGTGGTAAGAAAATTCATCCATTAAGTTGTCTTGAACAAGGTAATCCACATCATCCAAGTCCGAGTATGCCATTCTACCGACCCCCTCCAAACGCTCGCTCGAGAATTGCCTTAGGCTGGTTTAAAGAGTTTCAATGATCTCTGAATCAAAGGTAATTCTTTTTTCCACTTAAGGGGATATATCTATGAGTCACAGTTCCTAAGGTGTCTCATTGTGGTATCATGGCAACTCAACTCCTCGCTATGTTGACAATCGTTTACCACCTTTTTAAGTGTGAAATTGTTGTCTACCTAGTGAACCTTCGACATCTGTTCCACTCCATTCATTTGGATGAATGTTTCGTGTCTCAGCTCGAGAGAGGTTGCTATGTCTCATTCCGTGAGTTAATCCTGAGTTGTTCGATCTTCGAGAAGATCGACCCTTCTAGAGTCTCCTTCTTCTCTCCATGTCATGTTGGAAAGATTTCTCAGAGCAAGACTTCAAGACAATGATGGTGATCGAATCAACGTTCTTTGAAGTGCCACCTGGATCATGAAGATTGTGTTAGTTTGCGTTCCCCCTTCATCTTACCCTACGCTTGAATCTCGGGTCGAGATTCTTGTTTAGTGGGGGTGAGTTGTCACAGCCCTAGATTATTGCTTGTATTAGTTGCATCATAGAGCACTCATGAATCATGTCTAAATTTCTGAAACTTGAACTGAGGAAATTAGAAAGCCTCGAAAACTTTTAAAAGAAGGCCAAGAACCCTTCAAATGGCATTCAGTGATTCCTAAATGTCCTAAAAATCATTTTGGTAATTTTGCAAGAGATATATATCAAACCAAAATTCTGGAACCTTTTTGGAATATTTTGGGACATTGAATTTAAATCATATTCTATTTGAATTTGGAATTATATTCATAATATATAATGAATATATTTTCAAATGACCTGAGATATTTTATGTATATGTGGAGAAGTCCATTAAGTGACTTAAAAATATCCAGGGGAGTTTTGGCACTGTTTTCAAATTTTGTTTGATTTAGAATTCAGTGGCAATTAAATAAAACAAAACAGAAGAAAAAAATAAAAAAGAGCAGAAGACCTACCTGTCGCTTACCTGGACCTACCTGGCGGCCCAGCTGCGACCCAGCACTGCTGGCCCAGCCCAGCAGTCGCCCCCACCGTCTTCAACCTCTTGCCAGTAGGCAGGAGGGCGTGTGGTCGCCGCGCGTGGGCACGCACGCGCCACCTCCTTCTTCACACCGCTGCCCCAACGCGTCTGGACGACGCCACGCACCCCTTCTGGAACCCGTCGCTCACTCTCTCATCCCCATCCTCTCCTCTGCTCTCTCTCCCTCTCTGCCCAAGCGGAGCTCGTCGCCACCGACGCCGTTCGCCGCGGCCACAGCCACCCCCTCGCTCCCTCTCCGCATCCCTGAGCTCCATCCCGACCCCATGGAGCTACACACCCAACGCATGCGACCAGAGGAGGCCCCAGTCGACCGGAGCGTCGTCGTCTTCATCTCCGGTGCTCGGAGATCGCCGCCGTCAATTCGCCGTCGCAGAAGCTTCCCCGAGCTCGCCGACCCCTACGTTCGATCCACTGTGAGCCCCGCTGCCTTTTCCCCTCCTCCTAGAGCTCGTTTCCGCCCTCTAGCCGCCTCTTCCGCCGTGCCCGAATCTCGCTGCCGCCGTGCCATGTCGCTGCCGCGGCCAGAGCTGCCTCCGCCCGTTTTTTAGCGTGTCGCTGTTCTCACCGTGCTCCCACGAGCCGAACGCATGCACCAGCTCCTCCTGCCGTGCTCCCTAACACCGACCCCGAGCTCGCCCGAGCTCCGGCCGCCGCCGAGGTCGACGCCGTGCTCAACTCCGGCCACTTCGCGGCCTCCCGTCCGTTCCTTTGGATGCGGACGAGCAAGAGCTCCTCCCTAGTGCCCCCAGCGCGCCAAACCACCGCTCGTAGCGCCAAACCCGCCACCACCCGAACTCCGGCCTCCGCTCACGAGCTCGCCGTTGTCGGTACCGGCCACCACAGGCACGGCCACCACCATCGTTCGATGCGCACCAGTGAGGGCTCTCCAACGAGCCAAACCGCGCGCCAAACCATCGCCCCTAGCTCAAATCCGAGCCGCGGCGCCGTGCGGAATGGTCGCCGCCGGCGATACTTCGGCGACTGCCGATGTGGCATGCTTAGTTAGTGTTAATGATCCAGCTAATTAACCCCTAGAGCCACTGACAGTGGGACCCACTTAATTAGGTTACCGGCTAACCAAAATAGTTAGATCAATTAATTAAATCTGTGGACCCACGCGTCAGCATTGACCCGCTGACGTGGCCGTTGACCTGGTCCCACCCGTCAGCCACACAAACCAGCACTGTGTCACCGACCAGTGGACCCCACTGGTCAGTTTGACCCGGACCAGCCCCTGTTGACTCTGCTGAGGTCAGCATGACGCCATGCTGACGCAATATTCCTTTTTTGGAATTTAGTTTATTTTATAAATAATCAGGAAATTCCAGAAATAGCTAAAACTTCAATAAATCATAGAAAATTAACCGTAACTCCAAATTAAATAATTTATATATGAAAAATGATCAGAAAAATCCAATCTATCCATCTGTACCATTTTCATGCATGTTAGAACAACTTATAGCTGCTGTTTAGCACAAATCATATAAAGGGCATTTAAATAATCATATATGGAGTTGGAGTTTGAATCATGTATTCAAACCAACTTCATTTAAATCATAGCTAGGTGCATTAGCCCAAAACACATTCATATTGCCATGTCATAGCATGCATCATATTGTGCATTGCATTGATCGTGTTTCTTCTGTGTTTGCCGGTGTTGTGCCCCCTCGGTAGACGTTGTACCGACGATGTGATCGTTGACACTGATGAAGACTCAATGTTATCTTCAGAAGTGCCAGGCAAGCAAAACCCCCTTGTTCATTCCGATAAAATCCCACTCTCTCGCTCCTGCTCTCTTTTACTGCATTAGGACAACAACGATTCATCTAGTACTTGTTGCGGTAGCTGAACCCCTTTATCCTTTGCATGACCTGTCATTGCCACAGTAAATAGATGAAACCCACTAGCATGAGTAGGAGTTGTTTGAGCCCTGTTGTGCCTACTCATTCATGCTTGTTTGTCATACCTGCTACTGCTTAGAGTTGAGTCAGGTCTGATTCATCGAGGATGAATCAGAGGTGTGTGAACATGTCCTACCACTGAGAGCTAAGTGTGTCAACACGATTTGGTAAAGGTAGCGGTGAGAGGCCATGTAGGAGTACATGGTGGGTTGTCTCATTGCAGCCGTCCTCAGGAACTGAGTTTTGTGTTTGTGATCCATGACCAGTTACTACCACACATTGGGTTCCGGTAACTCGACCCCTCTCGACTTATTAATCAACATGATCTCTGTCCAGGAGTTGCAACTAGTTTCTGGTGTTTGTAGGTAGTGTTAGTAGTCTACCAAGTGGCACCCGGTACAGGTGGGCTTGGGACAGACTAGGCACAGTGGCCCGGTGTACCAAGTGGCACCCGGATGGTGGACTTGGGAACCCTGCACACATCGTTTGGGGCCGTGAGCGACACCCCGGCTGGATCTCCTTGCGGATGGAACCCGAATAGGCGATAAACCTGGACTAGAGACTTGTTTGGTTAGTCAGGTCGTGGCCGACTCCCTCGCCCGGCTTCCACTTGAAGGTTGCCGAGGTACATGACGTGTACAGGGCGATAAGTGGCGGGAGCGTGTGTGAAGAAGTACACCCCTGCAGGGTTATCATTATCTATTCGAATAGCCGGATTCCTCGGATATGGAAACTTGGACCCCTTGCATAGTTCATAGACAAGTGAAAGTGGATACTCTAAAATACGCAAGATAAGCGTGAGTGCTATGGATGGCGTTCTCGTAGGGAGACGGGAGCGGATCCATAGTGGTGTATTGATATGGTGAATATGTGGACTCGTGTGCGCCACCTCAAAAGAGTTACTTGCAGTCGTAGTTCAGGATAGCCACCGAGTCAAAGCTGGCTTGCTGCAGTTAAACCCCACCATCCCCTTGTTGATAA
Source organism: Triticum aestivum (assembly GCF_018294505.1). Classification (NCBI taxonomy): domain Eukaryota; kingdom Viridiplantae; phylum Streptophyta; class Magnoliopsida; order Poales; family Poaceae; genus Triticum; species Triticum aestivum. Next base: position 192,176,274 of record NC_057800.1, on the reverse strand, counting down.
TGATGCATATGTAGTTAGTTCTGATGTAAGTCTTGCTGGGTACATTTGTACTCACGTTTGCCTATTTTATGTTTTTGCAGAGAGACTTCAGTCTCACTAGTAATTCCGCGTGGACTTCGGCGTTTAGCTTGTTACCTCAGCTACGATCTTGTGCCCTCAGCAGGATCTGGTAGATAGTCAGGCTTCTCAGCCTTTTTCATTTCTAGATGTCTGTACTCAGACATGTTAAGCTTCCGCATGTGCTTTGACTTGTATGCTCTGATTGTTGGGTCATGAGACCCATGTTTGTAATATCTCGCTCCTCGGAGCCTATTGAATAAATACTTGAGTCGTAGAGTCATTTTGTGATGCCATGTTGTATTGCACATATCGAGCATATTGTGTGTATGTTATTGAAATGCTTGGTATGTGTGGGATCTGACTATCTAGTTGTTTATCTTTAGTAGCCTCTCTTACCGGGAAATGTCTCCTAGTGTTTCCACCGAGCCATGGTAGCTTGCTACTGCTCCGGAACACTTAGGCTGGCCGGCATGTGTCCTTCTTCGTTCCTGTGTCTGTCCCTTCGAGGAAATGTCACGCGATGAATACCGGAGTCCTGTTAGCCCGCTACAGCCCGGTTCACCGGAGTCCTGCTAGCCTAGTGCTACAGCCTGGATTCACTCGCTGATGACCGACACGTTCGATGCTGGGTCATGGATGCCTGTCCCTGTAAGTTTGTGCCACTTTGGGTTTACGACTAGACATGTCAGCCCGGGCTCCTTATCATATGGATGCTAGCGACACTATCATATACGTGTGCCAAAAGGCGCAAACGGTCCCGGGCAAAGGTAAGGCGACACCCGTGGGAATACCGTGCGTGAGGCCGCAAAGTGATATGAGGTTTTACATGCTAGATCGATGTGGCATTGATTCGGGGTCCTGACACTTCGGGATTAGTTTTAGACCTAAATGATTGTTATTTGGTGCCAGCGTTAAGCATGAACATTATATCTGGATCTTGTTTGATGCGAGACGGTTATTCATTTAAATCTGAGAATAATGGTTGTTCTATTTATATGAGTAATATCTTTTATGGTCATGCACCCTTAAAGAGTGGTCTATTCTAGATGAATCTCGATAGTAGTTATACACATATTCATAATGTTGAAGCCAAAAGATGTAGAGTTGATAATGATAGTGCAACTTATTTGTGGCACTGCCGTTTGGGCCATATTAGTATAAAGCGCATGAAGAAACTCCATACTGATTGACTTTTAGAATCACTTGATTATGAATCACTTGGTACTTGCGAACCATGCCTTATGGGCAAGATGACTAAAACGCCGTTCTCCGGAACTATGGAACAAGCAACAAATTTGTTGGAAATCATACATACTGATGTATGTGGTCCGATGAATACTGAGGCTCGCGGCGGGTATCGTTATTTTCTCACCTTCACAGATGATTTAAGAAGATATGGGTATATCTACTTAATAAAACATAAATCTGAAACATTTGAAAAGTTCAAAGAATTTTAGAGTGAAGTGGAAAATCATCGTAATAAGAAAATAAAGTTTCTACGATCTGATCGTGGAGGAGAATATTTGAGTTACGAGTTTGGCATACATTTGAAACAATGTGGAATAGTTTCGCAACTCACGCCACCCGGAACACCACAACGTAATGGTGTGTCCGAACATCGTAATCGTACTTTACTAGATAAGGTGCGATCTATGATGTCTCTTATTGATTTACCGCTATCGTTTTGGGGTTATGCTTTAGAGACGGCTGCATTCACATTAGATAGGGCACCATATAAATCTGCTGAGACGACGCCTTATGAACTATGGTTTGGCAAGAAACCAAAGTTGCCGTTTCTTAAAGTTTGGGGTTGTGATGCTTATGTGAAAAAGCTTCAACCTGATAAGCTCGAACCCAAATTGGAGAAATGTGTCTTCATAGGATACCCAAAGGAAACTATTGGGTACACCTTCTATCACAAATCCGACGGAAAAATATTCATTGCTAAGAATGGATCCTTTCTAGAGAAGGAGTTTCTCTCGAAAGAAGTGAGTGGGAGGAAAGTAGAACTTGATGAGGTAACTATACCTGCTCCCTTATTAGAAAATAGTTCATCACAGAAACCGGTTTCTGTGACATCTACACCAATTAGTGAGGAAGCTAATGATGATGATCATGAAACTTCAGATCAAGTTATTACCGAACCTCGTAGGTCAACCAGAGCAAGATCCGCACCAGAGTGGTACGGTAATCTAGTTCTAGAGGTCATGTTACTTGACCATGACGAACCTACGAACTATGAGGAAGCGATGATGATACCAGATTCCGCAAAATGACTTGAGGCCATGAAATTTGAGATGGGATCCATGTATGAGAACAAAGTGTGGACCTTGGTTGACTTGCCCGATGATCGACAAGCCATTGAGAACAAATGGATCTTCAAGAAGAAGACAGACGCTGACAGTAATGTTACTGTCTACAAAGCTTGATTTGTTGCAAAAGGTTTTCAACAAGTTCAAGGAGTTGACTACGATGAGACCTTCTCATCCGTAGCGATGCTTAAGTCCGTCCAAATCATGTTATCTATTGCCGCATTTTATGATTATGAACTTTGGCAAATGGATGTAAAGACCGCATTCCTGAATGGATTTCTGGAAGAAGAGTTGTATATGATGCAACCTGAAGGTTTTATCGATCCAAAGGGTGCTAACAAAGTGTGCAAGCTCCAGCGATCCATTTATGGACTGGTGCAAGCCTCTCGGAGTTGGAATAAATGTTTTTATAGTGTGATCAAAGCATATGGTTTTATACAGGCTTTTGGAGAAGCCTGTATTTTCAAGAAAGTGAGTGGGAGCTCTATAGCATTTCTAATATTATATGTGAATGACATATTGTTGATTGGAAATGATATAGAATTTATGGATAGCATAAAAGGATACTTGAATAAGAGTTTTTCAATGAAAGACCTTGGTGAAGCTGCTTATATATTGGGCATCAAGATCTATAGAGATAGATCAAGACGCTTAATTGGACTTTCACAAAGCACATACCTTGATAAAGTTTTGAAGAAGTTCAAAATGGATCAAGCTAAGAAAGGGTTCTTACTTGTATTACAAGGTGTGAAGTTGAGTAAGACTCAATGCCCGACCACTGTAGAAGATAGAGAGAAAATGAAAAGTATTCCCTATGCTTCAGCCATAGGATCTATCATGTATGCAATGCTGTGTACCAGACCTGATGTGTGCCTTTCTATTAGCCTAGCAGGGAGGTACCAAAGTAATCCAGGAGTGGATCACTGGACAGAGGTCAAGAACATCCTAAAATACCTAAAAAGGACTAAGGATATGTTTCTCTTTTATGGAGGTGACAAAGAGCTCGTCGTAAATGGTTACATCGATACAAGCTTTGACACTCATCCGGATGACTCTAAGTCACAAACCGGATACGTGTTTATATTGAACGCTGGAGCTGTCAGTGTTGGAATTTTACATTATAGAACTTGGCTTGTATATTCCAATGATGGGCTTCCTCAAATTGCCCTAGGTCTTCATGAGCAAGCAAGTTGGATGCACGCCCACTTAGTTTCTTTTTGAGCTTTCATATACTTATAGCTCTAGTGCATCCGTTGCATGGCAATCCCTACTCACTCACATTGATATCTATTGATGGGCATCTCCATAGCCCGTTGATATGCTTAGTTGATGTGAGACTATCTTCTCCTTTTTGTCTTCTCCACAACCACCATTCTATTCCACCCATAGTGCTATGTCCATGGCTCACGCTCATGTATTGCGTGAAGATTGAAAAAGTTTTGAAAAAGTTAGAGTATGAAACAATTGCTTGGCTTGTCATCGGTGTTGTGCATGATTTAAATACTTTGTGTGGGGAAGATGGAGCATAGCCAGACTATATGATTTCGCAGGGATAACTTTCTTTGGCCATGTTATTTTGAGAAGACATAATTGCTTTGTTAGTATGCTTGAAGTATTATTATTTTTTATGTCAATATAAACTTTTTTCTTGAATCTTTCTAATCTGAATATTCATACCACAATTAAGAAGATTTTCATTGAAATTATGCCAAGTAGCACTCCGCATCAAAAATTCTCTTTTTATCATTTACCTACTCGAGGACGAGCAGGAATTAAGCTTGGGGATGCCTGATACGTCTCCAACGTATCTATAATTTTTTATTGCTCCATGCTATATTATCTACTGTTTTGGATTATATTGGGCTTTATTTTCCACTTTTATATTATTTTTGGGACTAACCTATTAACCGGAGGCCCAGCCCAGAATTGTTGTTTTTCGCCTATTTCAGTGTTTTGGAGAAATAGAATATCAAACGGAGTCCAAACGGAATAAAATCTTCGGGAATGTGATTTTCTCACCGAACGTGATCCAGGAGACATGGACCCTGCTCCAAGGAACAAAAGAGGCGGTCACGAGGGTGGGGGGCGAGCGCGCCCCGGCCTCGTGGGCCCCTCGTTGCTCCTCCGGCCTACTTCTTCCTCCTATATATACACACGTACCCCCAAACTATCAGAACATGAGCCAAAAACCTAATTCCACCGCCGCAACTTTCTATATCCACGAGATCCCATCTTGGGACCTGTTCCGGAGCTCCGCCGGAAGAGGGCCGTCATCACGGAGGGCTTCTACATCATCATAGCCTCTCCGATGAAGTGTGAGTAGTTTACGTCAGACCTTCAGGTCCATAGTTAGTAGCAAGGTTAGAAAAAGCGGTAGGCGTAAGCGAGGCGGTTGGCCTTCGCCTAGTGCCTAGGCGGTGCTTAAGCGCCCTAGGCATGGCCTAGGCGGTAATATAGTTCTACTATCAGGGCATATTTGTGGATATGATATGCATGCCGATATTAATTTAGGGCATATAAATAAGTTAACTACCAACTACTACCATTGGCATATGGCCATTTGGCATATATATGAATGCAATATGGCATCGTTTGTCGCTTGGGGAGACAATTCTTTGCTTGCCCTGCCTAGAATTCCATTTATGCCCTAGGTGAGGCGTTTGCCCATCGCCTAGCGCCTAGGCGTGCCTAAGCGCCTCCTAGGCACTGCCTTTTCCAACAGAGGTTAGTAGCTGGATGGCTTCTTCTCTCTCTTTGAATCTCAATACAAAGTTCTCCCCCTCTCTCGTGGAGATCTATTCGATGTAATCTTCTTTTTGCGGTGTGTTTGTTGAGATCGATGAATTGTGGGTTTATGATCAAGTCTATCTATGAATAATATTTGAATCTTCTCTGAATTCTTTTATGTATGATTGGTTATCTTTGCAAGTCTCTTCGAATTATCCGTTTGGTTTGGCCAACTAGATTGGTAGTTCTTGCCATGGGAGAAATGCTTAGCTTTGGGTTCGATCTTGCGGTGTCCTTTCCCAGTGTCAGAAGGGGCAGCAAGGCACGTATTGCATCATCTCCATCGAGGATAACAAGATGGGGTTTATTTCATATTGCATGAATTTATCTCTCTGCATCATGTCATCTTGCTTAAGATGTTACTCTGTTTTTAACTTAATACTCTAGATGCATGCTGGATAGTGGTCGATGAGTGGAGTAATAGTAGTAGATGCAGAATCGTTTCGGTCTACTTGTCACGGACGTGATGCCTATATACATGATCATGCCTAGATATTCTCATAATTATGCTCAATTCTGTCAATTTCTCAACAATAATTTGTTCACCTGCCATAGAATACTTATGCTCTTGAGAGAATCCACTAGTGAAACCAATGGCCCCCGGTCTATTCTCATCATATCAATCTCCATCATTTTAATATGGTTTTGCTATTTACTTTGCCTTTACTTTTTACTGTGCATCTTTATACCAAAAATACCAAAAATATTCTATCTATCAGATCTCACTCTCGTAAGTGACCGTGAAGGGCTTGATAACCCCTAATCGCGTTGGTTGCGAGTAGCTATCGTTTTGTGCAGGTACGAGGGACTTGAACGTGGCCTCCTACTGGATTGATACCTTGGTTCTCAAAAACTAAGGGAAATACTTACGCTACTCTGTTGCATCATCCCTTCCTCTTCGGGGAAACCAACACAAACTCAAGACGTAGCAAGAAGGATTTCTGGCGCCGTTGCCGGGGAGTCTGCGCAAAAGTCAATATACCAAGTACCCATCACAATCCCTATCTCTCGCATTACATTATTTGCCATTTTCCTCTCGTTTTCCTCTCCCCCCAATTCACCCTTGTCGTTTTATTCGCCCTCTCTCTCTATCATCCCTCTCTGTTTGCCTCTTTGTTTGCTCGTGTGCTATTTTGCTTGCTTGTCGTTATGTCTGAAATTGGGGACGTTATTGCCAATATGGGCGATAACAATATCATGGAAAATTCTGATGCTCCTACTAAAGAACCTACCATCTTTCATACAAAAAAATTCCGTGTTGGTAGTGGTAATATTATTGGAAAAGGAGTTATTCAAGATTTCTTTGCTTGTGTCGGTGCTTTACCTTCTATGGGTAGTTCTATCCTTCACAGAACTAGTAGTCTTGCGGATGCTATTGCCATGCTTGTAGTTGAACTTGAAAGACAATTCATGCACATGCATCCTTCCATAAAAGGATTTTTCTGGATTTTTCTAATATTGAGCATTCTTCTGTTAAGCGTGCCGCTACTATCTTTTTCGCTCATGAGTTTAGATTCATAATAAGAGAAGCCAAAGAAATCTTTGCGTATTATAGGGTGGACGCTTGCTGTCCTCCCATAGAGGCTATCCTCTTTGATCAAGAAGAAATAATGCGCTTTCAGTCTCTAGATTATGTTGCTTTTAATGAAAATCTTAGAAGAAGGGTTCCTACCAATGTTTTAGTTGATAGAATTTCTGAACTTAATGATGATTTGGCTATTCTAAATAATGAACTAGGATATTCTCTTGAATATAGGCTCACAAAGTTCTGTCAAAAGAATGCTTATAATGATGAATTGGTTGTGCATTATGAAGGACCAAAGGAGGAACCTATACCTCCCAAGGTTGATCTTGGGGACTTTTGTCCCATTAAATTTAGTCCTTTTGATTACTTTTGCTTGCCCCAAAGAAAATTTGCTGCCGAACATAGAGAATATAAAATGAGTTTCACCAATCTATCTTATTACTATGGCAATACCTAGATCTATCATCGCTTGTTATGCCTAGCTAGGGGTGTTAAACGATAGCGCTTGTTGGGAGGCAACCCAATTTTATTTTTATTCCTTGATTTTTGCTCCTGTTTAGTAATAAATAAATTATCTAGCCTCTGTTTTGGTTGTGTTTTTTTGTGTTTAATTAGTGTTTGTGCCAAGTAGAACCGTTGGGAAGACTTGGGGAAAGTCTTGTTGAACTTGCTGTAAAAAACAGAAACTTTAGCGCTAACGAGAACTGCTGCCATTTTTATTTGAAGAGTGATATTTAGTTAATTATTTTTTAAGATGATTAATAGATAAATTCCTCACGTCCAAGCAATTTATTTTAGAATTTTTGGGGTTCCAGATCTTGCGCTAGCTACAGATTACTACAGACTGTTCTGTTTTTGACAGATTCTTTTTTTCATGTGTTGTTTGCTTATTTTGATGAATCTATGGCTAGTAAAATAGTTTATAATCCATAGAGAAGTTGTAATACAGTAGGTTTAACACCAGTATAAATAAATAATGAGTTCATTACAGTACCTTGAAGTGGTCTTTTGTTTTCTTTCGCTAACGGAGCTCACGAGTTTTCTATTTGAGTTTTGTGTTGTGATGTTTTCAAGTTTTGGGTAAGAATTTGATGGATTATGGAACAAGGAGTGGCAAGATACTAAGCTTGGGGATGCCCATGGCACCCCCAAGATAATCCAAGGACACCAAAAATTCAAAGCTTGGGGATGCCCCGGAAGGCATCCCCTCTTTCGTCCACTTCCATCGGTAACTTTACTTGGAGCTATATTTTTATTCACCAACATGATATGTGTTTTGCTTGGAGCGTCTTGTATTATTTTTCTTTGTTTGTTAGTATGCCACAATCATCCTTGCTGTACACACCTTTTGAGAGAGCCATACATGAATTAAAATTTGATAGAATACTCTCTGTGCTTCACTTATATCTTTTGAGCTAAGTAGTTTTGCTCTATGTGATTCACTTATATCTTTTGAGCATTATAATTTTGCTCTATATGCTTCACTTATATCTTTTGATATAAGTAATTTTGCTCTATGTGCTTCACTTAGATCTTTTAGAGCATGGTGGTGGATTTGTTTTAAAGAAACTATTGATCTCTCATGCTTCACTTAAATTATTTTGAGAGTCTCTTAATAGCATGGTAATTTGCTTAATAATAATATGCTTGGTATTCAAGACTTGTGAAACTTTATTTTGAGTGTGTTGAATACTAAGAAAATATTGAAGCATGATAATGGTTTTGAGATATGGAGGTGATAATATTAAAGTCATGCTAGTTGAGTAGTTGTGAATTTAAAGAATACTTGTGTTGAAGTTTGTGATTCCCGTAGCATGCACGTATGGTGAACCGTTATGTGAGGAAGTCGGAGCATGATTTATTTATTGACTGTCTTCCTTATGAGTGGTGGTCGGGGACGAGCGATGGTCTTTTCCTACCAATATATCCCCCTAGGAGCATGCGCGTAGTACTTTTCTTTGATAACTTCTATATGTTTGCAATAAGTATACGAGTTCTTTATGACTAATGTTGAGTCCATGGATCATACGCACTCTCACCCTTCCACCCTTGCTAGCCTCTCTAATACCGCGCACCTTTCGGCGGTATCATACACCTACCATATACCTTCCTCAAAACAGCCACCATACCTACCTATTATGGCATTTCCATAGCCATTCCGAGATATATTGCCATTCAACTTTCCATCATCTAGTTCATCATGACACATCCATCATTGTCATATTGCTTAGCATGATCATGTAGTTGACATAGTATTTGTGGCAAAGCCACCGTTCATAATTTTCATACTTGTCACTCTTGATTCATTGCATAGCCCGGTACACCACCGGAGGCATTCATATAGAGTCATATTTTGTTCTAAGTATCGAGTTGTAATTTTTGAGTTGTAAGAAAAATAAAAGTGTGATGATCATCATTATTAGAGCATTATCCCAGTGAGGAAAGAATGATGGAGACTATGATTCCCCCACAAGTCGGGATGAGACTCCGGACGAAAAATAAAAAAAAGAGGCCAAAGAAGCCCAAATAAAAAAAAGAAAGGCCATAAAAAGGAGAAAGGCCATATAAAAAATATAAAAATTGAGAGAAAAAGAGAGAAGGGACAATGTTACTATCCTTTTACCACACTTGTGCTTCAAAGTAGCACCATGATCTTCATAGTAGAGAGTCTCTCATGTTATCACTTTCATATACTAGTGGGAATTTTACATTATAGAACTTGGCTTGTATATTCCAATGATGGGCTTCCTCAAATTGCCCTAGGTCTTTATGAGCAAGCAAGTTGGATGCACACCCACTTAGTTTCTTTTTGAGCTTTCATATCCTTATAGCTCTAGTGCATCCGTTGCATGGCAATCCCTACTCACTCACATTGATATCTATTGATGGGCATCTCCATAGCCCGTTGATACGCCTAGTTGATGTGAGACTATCTTCTCATTTTTGTCTTCTCCACAACCACCATTCTATTCCACCCATAGTGCTATGTCCATGGCTCATGCTCATGTATTGCGTGAAGATTGAAAAAGTTTTGAAAAAGTTAGAGTATGAAACAATTGCTTGGCTTATCATCGGGGCTGTGCATGATTTAAATACTTTGTGTGGGGAAGATGGAGCATAGCCAGACTATATGATTTTGTAGGGATAACTTTCTTTGGCCATGTTATTTTGAGAAGACATAATTGCTTTGTTAGTATGCTTGAAGTATTATTATTTTTTATGTCAATATAAACTTTTGTCTTGAATCTTTCTAATCTGAATATTCATACCACAATTAAGAAGATTTTCATTGAAATTATGCCAAGTAGCACTCCGCATCAAAAATTCTCTTTTTATCATTTACCTACTCGAGGACGAGCAGGAATTAAGCTTGGGGATGCTTGATATGTCTCCAACGTATCTATAATTTTTGATTGCTCCATGCTATATTATCTACTGTTTTGTAATATATTGGGCTTTATTTTCCACTTTTATATTATTTTTGGGACGAACCTATTAGCCGGAGGCCCAGCCCAGAATTGTTGTTTTTTGCCTATTTCAGTGTTTCGGAGAAACAGAATATCAAACGGAGTCCAAACGGAATAAAATCTTCGAGAACGTGATTTTCTCACCGAACGTGATCCAGGAGACTTGGACCTTGCTCCAAGGAACAAAAGAGGCGGTCACGAGGGTGGGGGGCGCGCCCCTGCCTCATGGGCCCCTCGTTGCTCCTCTGGCGTACTTCTTCCTCCTATATATACACACGTACCCCCAAACAATCAGAACAGGAGCCAAAAACCTAATTCCACCGCCGCAACTTTCTGTATCCACGAGATCCCATCTTGGGGCCTGTTCTGGAGCTCCGCCGGAAGAGGGCCGTCATCACGGAGGGCTTCTACATCATCATAGCCTCTTCGATGAAGTGTGAGTAGTTTACCTTAGAACTTCGGGTCCATAGTTAGTAGCTGGATGGCTTCTTCTCTCTCTTTGAATCTCAATACAAAGTTCTCCCACTCTCTCGTGGAAATCTATTCGATGTAATCTTCTTTTTGCGGTGTGTTTGTTGAGATCGATGAATTGTGGGTTTATGATCAAGTCTATCTATGAATAATATTTGAATCTTCTCTAAATTATTTTATGTATGATTGGTTATCTTTGCAAGTCTCTTCAAATTATCCGTTTGGTTTGGCCAACTAGATTGGTAGTTCTTGCCATGGGAGAAGTGCTTAGCTTTGGGTTCGATCTTGCGGTGTCCTTTCCCAGTGACAGAAGGGGCAGCAAGGCACGTATTGCATCGTTGCCATCGAGGATAACAAGATGGGGTTTATTTCATATTTCATGAATTTATCTCTCTACATCATGTCATCTTGCTTAAGGCGTTACTCTGTTTTTAACTTAATACTCTAGATGCATGCTGGATAGCGGTCGATGAGTGGAGTAATAGTAGTAGATGCAGAATCGTTTTGGTCTACTTGTCACGGACGTGATGCCTATATACATGATCATGCCTAGATATTCTCATAATTATGCTCAATTCTGTCAATTGCTCAACAGTAATTTGTTCACCCGCCGTAGAATACTTATGCTCTTGAGAGAAGCCACTAGTGAAACCTATGGCCCCCAGGTCTATTCTCATCATATCAATCTCCATCATTTTAATATTGTTTTGCTATTTACTTTGCCTTTACTTTTTACTTTACATCTTTATACCAAAAATACCAAAAATATTCTATCTATCAGATCTCACTCTCGTAAGTGACCGTGAAGGGCTTGACAACCCCTAATCGCGTTGGTTGCGAGTAGCTATCGTTTTGTGTAGGTACGAGGGACTTGAGCGTGGCCTCCTACTGGATTGATACCTTGGTTCTCAAAAACTGAGGGAAATACTTACGCTACTCTGCTACATCATCCCTTCCTCTTCGGGGAAAACCAACACAAGCTCAAGATGTCGGTGGGAACGACACCTATGGGATCACAAGAATCCCTACTGTGGTTAGCGGGGCGCGGGGTCGTGAGAAGAGCGGATCAAACAGATAGCACACGGTTTGTTTATCCAGGTTCGGGCTGCGAGGATGCGTAAAACCCTACTCCTGCTTTGGTGGATTGTATATCTGTGTTCTTGAGCTAGCTATGGGGCGTGAGGAGCTCCAAAAAGCCGAATCCTTCCTCTGGTCGCCTCGGGCCTCCTTTTATAGGAAAAAAGGGGTTGCCACAATGGCACACAGGAGGAGGAAAGGGTACAGTGATGCGAGGTTATCCCTCGCATTACATGACAAGGCGCATTTAATGCGTCTTGCCTAGGTGTCCTTGCTTTATCGGGGACGGGGGAGAGATCTGTCTCGTCCATCGCCGCTCCTTCTTGTGTCGACACGCGCCCTGGCCAGCGATGTCTGAGATGCCATGTAGGTAGGCAGGCAGCTGAGGTGGCGTAGTGGTGGGTCTTCACGAAGATCTGCATGCCGCCACGCAGGTGCCTGCCCAGCTGGTTGGGTCGGCAGCTGCATGCATGCGGTGGTGGAGGTTTAGTCGGCGTGGGCCTGATGGTGGCCCTGCGGGTGTCCTCGGCAAGGGCCTTGCCAGGGCCCCGGCAAGGATCTTGCCGAGGCGCCTGCTGTCATCCCCGGCAAGGCGCTTGCCGGGGGCCTTGTGGTCTTCCTCGGCTGGGATCCCGCCAAGGGTTGTCGTCTCCTTAGTGTGTATCTGATCTTGAATGTCTTCACAAAGATCTGCATGCCGCCACGGGGATGTCTCCCGAATCCTTGCCCTTTGGGGCAGTGGACTCAAGGGTGATTTGCTCCGTAGGCGTGGGACGAGTCGCCACGGCAAGGGTCTTGCCGGGGCTGCTAGAACTATCTCCTGGCAAGGATCTTGCCGGGGGAGTCCGCTTCGTCCCCTTTGCTCTTCGTGGTCTTGGCCTTGGCGTCGTTCTAGTTCTCTTGAGCTTCGGTCTTACCCTGGCTCTCCTCCCTTGCCTTGCTTGGTGTGGTGGTATCCGCAGCTCAGACTGCCCGTGCACAGTTATAGGGGTACACGGTTCATCTTTGTTGGCCACCGCAACAAGGCTTCGGATAGTGGCTCTCCACTCGTCGAGTTTCCCCATAATGGGAGGAAAGTCGAGGAGCAACTACGCGTGCACCAGGGCCTCTGCTGGCGTTGGTGGCAGTGAAACCTGCACGGATCGCGACGCGCTTCGACTTCTGACCATGTCAGAAGGAGCTCTATCACGACCCCGGGGTCGCATGCCATTTTCACCAGCGCCTCGGCGAGTGGGCAGGTCTTCTACGTCCCGGGAGTGGCGCTCGGGGCTCTTCCCGCGGCGACGCCCGGGATCTTCGGCGTGATTACGCCATTCGTCGCGCGCTGCCTGGGAGGAGCGCGTTGTTGGCGCTGGTGTGGGAGTCTTGGAGGCCCTTGCGTCGCCTTCGGGCGGGGCGGCGATGACCTTGGAAGGCCCCGCTCCACCCGCGTAGGGCTTGGCTCCGCCTTTGGATTTGGCGACGTGTGGCCCGTTACCAGGCGCACAAACATCGCCCCGGGTCCTTTCTGCGACCGGTCCGCTGCTCGCCCGCGTCGGGACGGGCTGTCCGGCTTCCGACTGGCCAACCGCCACCGTCGTCTTCTTCTTGGGCGCCATGATGATGAAGAAGCATCGAACTAACTGCTAAAGCCGATTCTCACAACTGCGCCCCTACCTGGCGCGCCAAAGATGTCGGTGGGAACGACACCTATGGGATCACAAGAATCCCTATTGTGGTTAGCGGGGCGCAGGGTCGTGAGAAGAGCGGATCAAACAGATAGCACACGGTTCATTTATCCAGGTTCGGGCCGCGAGGATGCGTAAAACCCTACTCCTGGTTTGGTGGATTGTATATCTGTGTTCTTGAGCTAGCTATGGGGCGTGAGGAGCTCCAAAAAGCCGAATCCTTCCTCTGGTCGCCTCAGGCCTCCTTTTATAGGAAAAAAGGGGTTGCCACAGTGGCACACAGGAGGTGGAAAGGGTACAGTGATGTGAGGTTATCCCTCGCATTACATGACAAGGCGCATTTAATGCATCTTGCCTAGGTGTCCTTGCTTTATACGGGATGGGGGAGAGATCTGTCTCGTCCGTCGCTGCTCCTTCTTGTGTCGACACGCGCCCTGGCCAGCGATGTCTGAGATGCCATGTAGGTAGGCAGGCAGATGAGGTGGCGCAGTGGTGGGTCTTCACGAAGATCTGCATGCCGCCACGCAGGTGCCTGCCCAGCTGGTTGGGTCGGCAGCTGCATGCATGCGGTGGTGGAGGTTTAGTCAGCGTGGGCCTGATGGTGGCCCTGCGGGTGTCCTCGGCAAGGGCCTTGCCGGGGCCCCGGCAAGGGTCTTGCCGAGGCGCCTGCTGTCATCCCCGGCAAGGCACTTGCCGGGGGCCTTGTGGTCTTCCTCGGCTGGGATCCCGCCAAGGGTTGTCGTCTCCTTAGTGCGTATCTGATCTTGAATGTCTTCACAAAGATCTGCATGCCGCCACGGGGATGTCTCCCGAATCCTTGCCCTTTGGGGGCAGTGGACTCAAGGGTGATTTTCTTCGTAGGCGCGGGACGAGTCACCGCGGCAAGGGTCTTGCCGGGGCTGCTAGAACTGTCTCCGGCAAGGATCTTGCCGGGGGAGTCCGCTTCGTCCCCTTTGCTCTTCATGGTCTTGGCCTTGGTGTCGTTCTAGTTCTCTTGAGCTTCGGTCTTACCCTGGCTCTCCTCCCTTGCCTTGCTTGGTGTGGTGGTATCCGCGGCTCAGACTGCCCGTGCACAGTTATAGGGGTACAAAAGGTGTACCCCTCTTTTTGTACACCGACACAAGACATAGCATGAAGACGTACGACTACATCAACCGCGTTGTCATAACGCTTCCGCTTAATGGTCTACGAGGGTACGTGGACAACACTCTCCCCTCTCGTTGCTATGCATCACCATGATCCTGTGTGTAGGAAAATTTTGAAATACTACGTTCCCCAACAAAGAAGACCAAGTCTGGACCTAAGCCTGAGACTGAGTGCTTCTACTACAAAGGGACTGGTCACTGGAAGCGGAACTGCCCCAAGTATTTGGCGGATAAGAAGGATGGCAAGGTGAACAAAGGTATATGTGATATACATGTTATTGATGTGTACCTTACTAATGCTCGCAGTAGCACCTGGGTATTTGATACTGGTTCTGTTGCTAATATCTGCAACTCGAAACAAGGATTACGGGTTAAGCGAAGATTGGCTAAGGACGAGGTGACGATGCGCGTGGGAAACGGTTCCAAAGTCGATGTGATCGCAGTCGGCACGCTACCTCTACATCTACCTTCGGGATTAATTTTAGACCTGAATAATTGTTATTTGGTGCCAGCATTGAGCATGAACATTATATCTGGATCTTGTTTGATGCGAGACGGTTATTCATTTAAATCTGAGAATAATGGTTTTTTATTTATATGAGTAATAACGTTTATGGTCATGCACCCTTGAAGAGTGGTCTATTTTTGATGAATCTCGATAGTAGTGATACACATATTCATAATATTGAAGCCAAAAGATGCAGAGTTGATAATGATAGTGCAACTTATTTGTGGCACTGCCGTTTAGGACATATTGGTATAAAGCGCATGAAGAAACTCCATTCTGATGGACTTTTGGAATCACTAGATTATGAATCACTTGGTACTTACGAACCATTCCTCATGGGCAAGATGACTAAAACGCCGTTCTCCGGAAGCGAGCGACAAATTTATTGGAAATCATACATACTGATGTATGTGGTCCGATGAATATAGAGGCTCGTGGCGGGTATCGTTATTTTCACACATTCATAGATGATTTGAGCATATATGGGTATATCTACTTGAAACATAAGTCTGAAACATTTGAAAAGTTCAAAGAATTTCAGAGTGAAGTGGAAAATCATCCTGACAATAAAATAAAGTTTCTACGATCTGATCGTGGAGCAGAATATTGGAGTTACGAGTTTGGTCTTCATTTGAAACAATGTGGAATAGTTTCGCAACTCACGCCACCCGGAATACCACAGCGTAATGGTGTGTCCGAAAGTCATAATCGTACTTTACTAGATATGGTGCGATCTATGATGTCTCTTATTGATTTACTGCTATCATTTTGGGGTTATGCTTTAGAGACGGCTGCATTCATGTTAAATAGGGCACCATCTAAATCCGTTGAGACGACGCCTTATGAACTATGGTTTGGCAAGAAACCAAAGTTGTCGTTTCTTAAAGTTTGGGGCTGCGATGCTTATGTGAAAAAGCTTCAACCTGATAAGCTCGAACCCAAATCGTAGAAATGTGTCTTCATAGGATACCCAAAGGAGATTGTTGGGTACACCTTCTATCATAGATCCGAAGGCAAGACATTCGTTGCTAAGAATGTATCCTTTCTAGAGGAGTTTCTCTCGAAAGAAGTGAGTGGGAGGAAAGTAGAACTTGATGAGGCAACTGTACCTGCTCCCTTTTATGGTCATGCACCCTTAAAGAGTGGTCTATTCTAGATGAATCTCGATAGTAGTGATACACATATTCATAATGTTAAAGCCAAAAGATGTAGAGTTGATAATGATAGTGCAACTTATTTATGGCACTGCCATTTGGGCCATATTGGTATAAAGCGCATGAAGAAACTCCATAGTGATGGACTTTTAGAATCACTTGATTATGAATCACTTGGTACTTGCGAACCATACCTTCTGGGAAAGATGACTAAAACGCCGTTCTCAGGAACTATGGAACGAGCAACATATTTGTTGGAAATCATACATACTAATGTATGTGGTCCGATGAATATTGAGGCTCATGGCGGGTATCGTTATTTTCTCACCTTCACAGATGATTTCAGCAGATATGGGTATATCTACTTAATGAAACATAAGTCTGAAACATTTGAAAAGTTCAAAGAATTTTAGAGTGAAGTGGAAAATCATCGTAATAAGAAAATAAAGTTTCTAAGATCTGATCGTGGAGGAGAATATTTGAGTTATGAGTTTGGCATACATTTGAAACAATGCAGAATAGTTTCGCAACTCACGCCACCTGAAACACCACAACGTAATGGTGTGTCCGAACGTCGTAATCGTACTTTACTAGATATGGTGCGATCTATGATGTCTCGTACTGATTTACCGCTATCGTTTTGGGGTTATGCTTTAGAGACGGCTGCATTCACATTAAATAGAGCACCATCTAAATCCATTGAGACGACGCCTTATGAACTATGGTTTGGCAAGAAACCAAAGTTGTCATTTCTGGAAGTTTGGGGCTGCGATGCTTATGTGAAAAAGCTTCAACCTGATAAGCTTGAAAGCAAATTGGAGAAATGTGTCTTCATAGGATACCCAAAGCAAACTATTGGGTACACCTTCTATCACAGATCTGAAGGAAAAATATTCGTTGCTATGAATGGATCCTTTCTAGAGAAGGAGTTTCGCTCGAAAGAAGTGAGTGGGAGGAAAGTAGAACTTGATGAGGCAACTGTACCTGCTCCCTTATTGGAAAGTAGTTCATCACAGAAATCTGTTCATGTGACTCCTACACCAATTAGTGAGGAAGCTAATGATGATTATCATGTAACTTCAGATCAAGTGACTTCCGAACCTCGTAGGTCAACCAGAGTATGATCCGCACCAAAGTGGTACGGTAGTCCTGTTCTGGAGGTCATGTTACTTGACCATGACGAACCTACGAACTATGAGGACGCAATGATGAGCCAAGATTCCGCAAAATGGCTTGAGGCCATGAAATCTGAGATGGGATCCATGTATGAGAACAAAGTGTGGAATTTGGTTGACTTGCCCGATAATCGGCAAGCCAACGAGAATAAATGGATCTTAAAGAAGAAGACTAAAGCTGACGGTAATGTTACTGTCTACAAAGCTCGACTTGTTGCGAAAGGTTTTCGACAAGTTCAAGGAGTTGACTACGATGAGACTTTCTCACCCGTAGCGATGCTTAAGTCCGTCTGAATCATGTTAGCAATTGCCGCATTTTATGATTATGAAATTTGGCAAATGGATGGAAAGACTGCATTCCTGAATGAATTTCTAGAAGAGGAGTTGTATATGATGCAACCTGAAGGTTTTATCGATCCAAAGGATGCTAACAAAGTGTGTAAGATCCAGCGATCCATCTATGGACTGGTGCAAGCATCTTGGAGTTGGAATAAACGTTTTGATAGTGTGATCAAAGCATATGGTTTTGTACAGACTTTTGGAGAATCATGTATTTACTAGAAAGTGAGTGGGAACTCTGTAGCATTTCTAATATTATATGTGGATGAAATATTGTTGATTGGAAATGATATAGAATATTTGGATAGCATAAAAGGATATTTGAATAAAAAATTCAATGTAAGACCTCGGTGAAGCTGCTTATATATTGGGCATCAAGATCTATAGAGATAGATCAAGACGCTTAATTGGACTTTCACAAAGCACATACCTTGATAAAGTTTTGAAGAAGTTCAAAATGGGTCAAGCAAAGAAAGGGTTCTTGCCTGTGTTACGAGGTGTGAAGTTGAGTCAGACTCAATGCCCCACCACTATAGAAGATAGAGAGAAAATGAAAGGTGTTCCCTATGCTTCAGCCATAGCCTCTATCATGTATGTAATGTTGTGTACCAGACCTAATGTGTGCCTTGCTATTAGTTTAGCAGGGAGGTACCAAAGTAATCCAGGAGTGGATCACTGGACAGTGGTCAAGAACATCCTGAAATACCTGAAAAGGACTAAGGATATGTTTTTCTTTTATGGAGGTGACAAAGAGCTCGTCGTAAATGGTTACATCGATGCAAGCTTTGACACTCATCTGGATGACACTAAGTCACAAACCGGATACGTGTTTATATTGAATGGTGGAGCTGTTAGTGTTGGAAATATGCCCTAGAGGCAATAATAAAATGATTATTATTATATTTCCCTATTCATGATAATTGTCTATTATTCATGCTTTAATTGTGTTATCCGGAAATCATAATACATGTGTGAATACATAGACCATAACATGTCCCTAGTGAGCCTCTAGTTAACTAGCTCGTTGATCAACAGATAGTCATGGTTTCCTGACTATGGACATTGGATGTCATTGATAACGGGATCACATCATTAGGAGAATGATGTGATGGACAAGACCCAATCCTAAGCATAGCACAAGATCGTGTAGTTCATTTGCTAGAGCTTTTCCAATGTCAAGTATCATTTCCTTAGACCATGAGATCGTGTAACTCCCGGATGGCATAGGAGTGCTTTGGGTGTACCAAACGTCACAACGTAACTGGGTGACTATAAAGGTATACTACAGGTATCCCCGAAAGTATCTGTTGGGTTGACACGGATCGAGACTGGGATTTGTCACTCCGTATGACGGAGAGGTATCTCTAGGCCCACTTGGTAATGCATCATCATAATGAGCTCAATGTGACCAAGCGTTTGGTCATAGGATCATGCATTATGGTACGAGTAAAGTGACTTGCTGGTAACGAGATTGAACAAGGTATTGGGATACCGATGATCGAATCTCGGGCAAGTAACGTACCGATTGACAAAGGGAATTGAATACGGGATTGATTGAATCCTCGACATCGTGGTTCATCTGATGAGATCATCATGGAACATGTGGGAACCAACATGGGTATCCAGATCCCGTTGTTGGTTATTGACCGGAGAGTCGTCTCGGTCATGTCTGCATGTCTCCCGAACCCGTAGTGTCTACACAATTAAGGTTCGGTGACGCTAGGGTTGTAGAGATATTAGTATGCGGTAACCCGAAAGTTGCTCATAGTCCCGGATGAGATCCCGGACGTCACGAGGAGTTCCCGAATGGTCCGGAGGTGAATATTTATATATAGGAAGTCCTGTTTCGGCCATCGGGAAAGTTTCGGGGGTAATCGGTATTGTACCGGGACCACCGGAAGGGTCCCGGGGGTCCACCGGGTGGGGCCACCTATCCCGGAGGGCCCCATGGGCTGAAGTGGGAGGGGAACCAGCCCCTGGTGGGCTTGTGCGCCCCCCATGGGCCTCCCCCTGTGCCTAGGGTTGGAAACCCTAGGGGTGGGGGGCGCCCCACCTGACTTAGGGGGCAAGTCCCCCCCTTGGCCGCCGCCCCCCTTGGAGATTGGATCTCCTTGGGCCGGCGCCCCCCCTAGGGGCCCTATATATAGTGGGGGGGAGGGTGGTGTGACACCCCAAAATTTAGCTTTGTTTGTTAATTAAAAATTTTTCCAGGAATTAAAACTCTGATTTTTTTGGACTCCCTTTTGATTTTTTGAAACATTTCCTTTCTTATTATCATGGAGTTGTTCCCTAAAGTGAAAACCTTTCAAATATGTTATTGGACTTGTTTAACCTCTCAAGAAAAACTTTTGTTTTATCAGTATGACTAATTACATAATTAATTTGCTTGATCTTTATTTTCTTGAATAATGGTTTTTCAAGGTTATATGGCCATATTTGAACTACAACCATTTGATAAATTCACTTAAAGTTCCAACCAAAATTTGGAGATGTCATGTGATGTTTTTAAATCACTTTTATGCAAAAATATCTTTTATTCTTGTAATATTTTGAGCTCTGCATCAATTTTTCTTCTCTGGTCCAGAGTGCAATTTTGCACTACAACCCATTTAGATATTTCTTTCTAGCCTCCACCAAAATTATGGGATGTTGATAGTAGCTTATGATTCAACATTATGCAAAAACCTAGTGCTGTTGTTTGAAAATTTTGAGTGAATCAACCTCTTTTCCATTCTGGTCCAGCCTTGTGATTTCTACTGCAACCCTATTTATTTTTGCTCCAGTAACCTTGTGCCTTCTCCTACTTGTAGACAGCCCTACCAAACCCCTAAGTCCAGGAGCATGCACCCATTTGAATATTTTTGGTTCATGAAATAATATCATTTATCTCCTGTACAGAATTGTAGTTTTGCAAAACTTGCACTAACAAGTTTGTGCTTTTCACAAACTAACCTCACCACTCTCTCTTTCATCTAAAGAGACCCCACTCTAGAAGTTTTGGCCACTCCAAGAAATGCCTAGGTGCCTGTGGCATTTTGTCAAACACCTAGAGTGCATGAACAGCTTTGACATGAATTTTGTCATTGCACTGTGAACTTGCACCTCTGATCAAACTAACCTGTCCACTAGACTCCCAGTTACTCCTAACCTAGGTCTGCTAAGTGCCAGCCTCACCCAAGCCCTATGGCATGCATTGGCATTTTGTCGAGCACGTTCCGTGCGTGCTCTGGGCGCGGGCAGAGCACACGTTTTGC
Organism: Triticum aestivum; assembly: GCF_018294505.1. Taxonomy (NCBI): domain Eukaryota; kingdom Viridiplantae; phylum Streptophyta; class Magnoliopsida; order Poales; family Poaceae; genus Triticum; species Triticum aestivum. The sequence goes on along the minus strand of NC_057800.1, from coordinate 192,155,333 downwards.
ACGTGCCGCGCCCGAGCCGCCGCGTCGCGCCCCTGGTTTTACCCACTGCAGAGCCGCGCCACGCACTCCCCTTCTCACCGCATCACACCAAGCCGCCCCTCGCCACGTCCCCGGCAAGCCAGGAGCTAGCCGCCACGGCCACCGACAGCCCCTGCTCAGTTTAACGCTGCCCAAGCCTCTCCCGCTCGCCACTTGGCCCCTAGAATAGTGCGAGCTCATCCACAAGCGTGTCCACTAGCGCTCGTCGCCGCCACGACGCCCTAGCTACAGAATGGCGGTCGCCGGCGACCTTATCCGCGGCCACCGTCGGAACCGACCCCGATCGCCTATTTAAGGAGCCCCGAGCTCGTCTCCGCATGCAGGCAGTCCCAAGCCATCTCCCTAGGACCCCCATTGGCAGCCAATCGACCCGGGGAGGTCTTCTTCCCCATCTCCGGCAACCACGGCCGCCGCCACTGCCTCGTTCATTCCGGCACCACCAGGGCATCCCCCTTTCCGTTCTCTTCACCAAGAACTCCCTCTTCCTCCCATGAACCATTCCCCCTACTCGATTTTGATCGGGAACCACCGTAGCCCCAAACTCACTTCGCCCGACGGCCACCGTCCGCTGCGGAGCTCGCCGCCGGCAGCTCCGTCCACCCAAGAGACCAAAGTGACCACCGGATGACCGCCTCGGCCCCCTAAGCCCGCGGGTGACCTCTGCTTCTCGAACGGCGCCGCCGTTCACCGGCGAGCATCACCGGAGTTCCGCCCCCTCTCGGGGAGAGGAAGAGGAGGGAAGGTGGACTAGTCAAACCTGACCAGTGGGCCAGGCGGGCCCACTATTAGTGACACACGCTCGGTCCACGCTGGATAAGTGGAGGCGCGTTTCCAGAATACGCCTTCGACGTGTACGTATATTCGAAACGTTTTTCTTTTTCTGTTTTAATTTTAAATAACAGATTTTGACCAAAACTTTGACTGAGCTTAACTTTTTAAATATAACTCCAAATGAATTGATTCTTTTTCCTACATCTCTCAAATTCTGTCTAGTTTATTTTAAGATTTATTTGAAAATTTTCCAAACAACTTTTTTGAACTGTTTTTGAAATATGTGTTATTTGCATATTTTTGAAAATAGGATTTTGGAAGAGAAGAAAGCTTTCAAAAGATTTGGAGTGCACCCTGCCCTTCCACACCATGAAGGCAAGCATTCTGAACCCCGGCATAATATTTTTAGTGTGTTAGTTGACTCGTTTATAACACCATCTCATGTCGGAGAACTCGTTATTTTATGTGGCGATGTGATCATTTGCATGAAGGCATATTAGTGATTTCCTTGCTGTTGGAAATGAATATACTTGTGATGGTAATCATCCTCATGTGCCTTGCATGCATGCCGGAAAGGAATCCGGGAAAGCCTCTGCCTTGGGTAGGAGTGAGCTTGTCGCCGGTCCCCGTCGGGACGGTTATGTCCGGTATGGCATAGTAAGGTATAATGGGTGGTGATTTCGTAGGTTGAAATATATTTGATATACATGTCATGCAGGGAATTCATAAACCTCCTGAGTCGACCGTAGATCGAGTCTTGTTCCGGTAACCCCCATACGTGTTCGTACTACCACTTGTCCCTGCCACAGGTAGGGTACGGTTCAGTAAGTTGTTAACCCTTGTCTTGGCACACACCGTACAGAGAGGCCATGGTGGAAGATGTCGGTTGTAGCCGGTAGGCATGCCACCTGGTCAGGGGGCATGGGTGTTTCCGGTTGGGACCGAGAGGGGAGGCCACCCCTTAGAGCGCGCGATATAAATTTGATCCCATGCTACGCGAGGTTGTAGCCTCCCCACTTAGAGTTTTGCTTAACAAGTGTCGTGGGTGATTCCAGACACCGATGAGTTAAGCTGGTGTGTGCAAGTTAGGCGTGTTTTCAACAAAAAGGCCATAGACGGAATTAGTCCCGATGGACTAAAGGAATCCGTTACTCGTGGGTAAAGAGTACACCCTCTGCAGAGATTAAACCTATTCGAATAGCCGTGTCCATGGTTAAGGATTACAGTCTGGGATGGGTCAAGGGTTGGTCTTAGTGTCGGTCTTCGGAGGAGAGATTGTTAAACCAGAACTTGGACTATGACTTGTGACTTGTGAAGATTATGATTATTATTATTATGGACTAACCCATTATATCATTGAGTATCCCTGGGATGGTTCTACCTCCTGGATATTCATTGTGATTATTTGTTTTATAATCCCTTTATGTGGTGTCGCTGAGACGCCCGACTGTGGCATTGCTTGTTATTTATTTATTTTATAAGCCCTTTATGTGGTGTCGCTGAGACGCCCGACTGTGGCATTGCTTGTTATTTATTTACTTTATAAGCCCTTTAGGTGGTGTCGTTCAGACGCCCGACTGCGGCATTTTATTCCCCACTCCATTATTGCTTATTCATGTTGCATATAAACAACCTGCTTGCATGCATAAAAGATGTTTTATTTATGACTGACGATGTGATCATAGAATTTTTCAGTGCATGATTATCAATTATATAATCCCAGTGTTCATAATGTTTGCGAGTACATTCAAAGTACTCACTGGCTTGTCCCTGGTTATTGTCTTGGCCAGATTTCTGCTTGGAGAGGAGCGTTGCGGTGACAGCCCCGGAAACTAAACAACGGAGATAGCAGCCTCGCAAAGATAGGAGTTAACCTGGTCAGCTGTTCCTGTGGGAAATGGAGTCCCATAGACCGTGGTGATCCACAAACCGCTTCCGCCATCAACCACTAGAAACCATTTGACGTACTCATAGGCCACAATGGTCTTGTACTACATATTTTGCACTTTTGCTTGGAATTTCTGTATCAAGTTGGTGCCTCATCAGCTAACAGTAATCCTGGGGCTGGCGAGCATGACGGCCATTTTCTGGAAATCAATGTCTGGAAAATCCGGTCGTGACAGACTTGGTATTAGAGCCAGGCTGACCATTGGCTAATCCTATCTTAGCCGGGTCTATAAACTTAGGCAAACCAACCCACCAAACCATAACCAAACCCCAGCCAAGCTTCTCGTGCAAGATAGCCACACGGTGACCCAACACCTTTTGGCAGTCGGTGCCCAACCCATTAACCTAACCTGTCGCTCATGCGCCAGTGACCGAATCCTAAATAGTCCTTTCTCGCAAACGTGCGAAGGAAGACTCCGTCCCCTTTTCCTATAAAGAGGGGCACGCTAGCCCCAACACAGCACAGCACAGCCTCTACCCCAAACCAAGCTACAATGCCTGGCCCCGTCGTGCACAATGAGACCACAACAACCAACCTTGGAGGCTTTGTGACCATACTCGCAAACCTCACCCGTCGTGCCTCTGCGTTAGAAGAGCCCCCAGAATATGTTGTGTACCAAGGACCCATGAGCGGTGAGAGCCGTCAACTCTGGGCCACTGTGCACATCTATGGTAGGGGTCTAGCACCCGAACGCCCCTACAGGTTCACCGGAAGAACGACTTCCTTTGAGCCACAAGCCATCCAACTAGCTCCTCGAGAAGCTATAGTTCATCTCCGGCACTTGTCGCCCAGAGTTAACTGTCGCTCGTTCCACTACTACCCCAGACGTGAAGGGTATGGTAGACCACCCCAAGTTGCCAACGGAGATCACGAGACAGATCCTGCATTGTTGCACCTAGTGCGCTATGTAAGTGCACTAGAGGAACTATGCGATCAAATCACTATTGATCTAATCGCAGCTCATGGAGAGTTGGTTCGTCGAGCCCCGGCGAGAGAAGAGAACTAGCCCAACGCCGACAACCCAGTCGTGCTGTTTGGACACCCGATCGAGTTCCTGAGGCCTGCCCCAGCCATCGGCCAAGGTGCTGCGGTAACCCCAGAAGTGCTTCGTCGCATATTGGGAGCACACTCCAACGGGGTTGTGGCCAACAATCCCCAAGATGGTCCTCATCGCTACCCCGAGCCTGCAGCCCCTCAACCCACTCTAGCTAATTCCAACGGCGAGACCCGTGCAGAAGACTCAACATCCACAAGGCACGCCCGCTTGGATGTAAACGAGGTAGACTAAGTCACCCGAGTCGTATCGAGTCCCAGTGTACCCTTGCTTTGTAATCGTGTGGCCTTGTAATTAAATGCCGCCTGTTGTCGTGCCTCTGTTTTAATAGTAGCCTTGCCTGGATACGCCAGTATGCAGTATAAGATTTCTATCCCAGACACAGTTACCAAAAACCTCCCCGACAACCCCCACAGTAACACATCACTATAGTGAAATGTGTGAATCTGTGGCTTGACCCCGACCCTTGGAACAGAGCTGAAAATTTTCTTTACCATTCACCACGGTAAAAATGACCCAGCTCCGGTGCTATAAAAAGGCCACCGCGTGACCTTGCCAAGCACCTCTCACCTTGTGCACCACCCTCACAACCATTTCTTGCCATGTCGACCCCCAGCATTTACCTGAGAACCCCAGATGCAACCCAAGGTAGTTTTGTCAAGATATTGTGGGATTTTACCTACAGTACCATGGGCGCTACCCAGCCACCCCAGTACGAGTTGTTCAAATTGAGAATCACCACTTCCACCTCGAGATATTGGGCAGCAGTACACATCCCTCCCGTAAACTCAAACCAAGATCCAACGGAGGTCTCCTTCGTGGGGAAATCTATGCCAACCCCACATATGGCCATAGAAGTTGTTGCATACGAAGCGCTTGCTCGCCTTCCATTCGCGGTACCCTATGCCAGCGAACGAGGGTATTATTACTTCCCGAGCCGTGCAGCACCCGGAGGAGTGACATCTTTTCCCGATGGACGAATTGAGAGAGACCCAGTCCTGGCCAACCTTGTCCAGCACGTCATCGCTCAAGAGCGTTTAACCCAACGTGTGATGGGTTATCTCCAGAGCCTCGCAGATTTAAATCCTCAGATCGCCATCGGCAGAGCACTAAGGCCCGACCAGGAGAGACACGTGCATCGACTGGTCAATCCACTTCCCCCGATAGAAGAGGAGTGTATCCCAGTACCAGAGACGTTTTCTAGGGACCCCGTCCAGTTACCTTTTAGACGTCGCTGCGGTGTTCATTATTGCAACATTTATTTATGTGTGTGACTTATGCGTGATACCCTGAGTTTGTATGACGAGTCAATTATTTGGCTTCTACTAATGTGTGTAGTTTTTGTTGTGGTTTATGCTCCTTTAAATTAACCGTTTTCCCTCGCAAAAAAAATCCCGGAATAAGATTTCTTTTCCCGGAGCTGCTGCATCGTACACCTTCTCACGACGTGGATTATTTGATTTCACACAGCACCACGGCAGCAGATTCACAATCGCTTGAATGCATACCCTGCTTGCAAAAACACGTAACCGTGGAGTATTTGTTTTGCAAAACAATCCTTAGCAAATCTTGAGGATGAGATTTTTCTTAAGGGGGGTAGTGTTGTGACACCCCAAAATTTTAACTTTGTTTGTTAATTAAAATTTTTGCCAGGAATTAAAACTTTAATTTTTTTGGACTCCCTTTTGATTTTTTGAAACATTTCCTTTCTTATTATCATGGAGTTGTTCCCTAAAGTGAAAACCTTTCAAATATGTTATTGGACTTGTTTAACCTCTCAAGAAAAACTTTTGTTTTATCAGTATGACTAATTACATAATTAATTTGCTTGATCTTTATTTTCTTGAAAAATGGTTTTTCAAGGTTATATGGCCATATTTGAACTACAACCATTTGATAAATTCACTTAAAGTTCCAACCAAAATTTGGAGATGTCATGTGATGTTTTTAAATCATTTTTATGCAAAAATATCTTTTATTCTTGTAATATTTTGAGCTCTGCATCAATTTTTCTTCTCTGGTCCAGAGTGCAATTTTGCACTACAACCCATTTAGATATTTCTTTCTAGCCTCCACCAAAATTATGGGATGTTGATAGTAGCTTATGATTCAACATTATGCAAAAACCTAGTGCTGTTGTTTGAAAATTTTGAGTGAATCAACCTCTTTTCCATTCTGGTCCAGCCTTGTGATTTCTACTGCAACCCTATTTATTTTTGCTCCAGTAACCTTGTGCCTTCTCCTACTTGTAGACAGCCCTACCAAACCCCTAAGTCCAGGAGCATGCACCCATTTGAATATTTTTGGTTCATGAAATAATGCCATTTATCTCCTGTCCAGAATTGTAGTTTTGCAAAACTTGCACTAACAAGTTTGTGCTTTTCACAAACTAACCTCACCACTCTCTCTTTCATCTAAAGAGACCCCACTCTGGAAGTTTTGGCCACTCCAAGAAATGCCTAGGTGCCTATGGCATTTTTTCAAACACATAGAGTGCATGAACAGCTTTGACATGAATTTTGTCATTGCACTATGAACTTGCACCTCTGATCAAACTAACCTGTCCACTAGACTCCCAGTTACTCCTAACCTAGGTCTGCTAAGTGCCAGCCTCACCCAAGCCCTATGGCATGCATTGGCATTTCGTCGAGCACGTTCCGTGCGTGCTCTAGGCGCGAGCAAAGCACGTGTTTTGCACGTGCCGCACCCGAGCCGCCACGTCGCGCCCCTGGTTTTACCCACTGCAGAGCCGCGCCACGCACTCCCCTTCTCACCGCATCACGCCAAGCCGCCCCTCGCCACGTCCCCGGCAAGCCAGGAGCTAGCCGCCACGGCCACCGACAGCCCCTGCTCAGTTCAACGCCGCCCAAGCCTCTCCCGCTCGCCACCTGGCCCCTGGAACAATGCAAGCTCATCCACAAGCGTGTCCACTAGCGCTCGTCGCCGCCACGACGCCCTAGCTACAGAATGGCGGTCACCGGCGACCTTATCCACGGCCACCGGCGGAACCGACCCCGATCGCCTATTTAAGGAGCCCCGAGCTCGTCTCCGCATGCAGGTAGTCCCAATCCATCTCCCTAGGACCCCCATTGGCAGCCAATCGACCCGGGGAGGTCTCCTTCCCCATCTCCGGCAACCACGGCCGCCGCCACTGCCTCGTTCATTCCGGCACCACCAGGGCCTCCCCCTTTCCGTTCTCTTCACCAAGAACTCCCTCTTCCTCCCGTGAACCATTCCCCCTACTCGATTTTGATCGGGAACCACTGTAGCCCCAAACTCACTTCGCCCGACGGCCACCGTCTGCTACAGAGCTCGCGCCGGCAGCTCCGTCCACCCCAGAGACCAAAGTGACCACCGGAGTGATCGCCTCAGCCCCCTGAGCCCGCGGATGACCTCTGCTTCTCGAACGGCGCCGCCGTTCGCCGGCGAGCGTCGCCGGAGTTCCGCCCCCTCTCGGGCAGAGGAAGAGGAGGGAAGGTGGACTAGTCAAACCTGACCAGTGGGCCAGGCGGGCCCACTGTCAATGACACACGCTCGGTCCACGCTGGATAAATGGAGGCGCGTTTCCAGAATACGCCTTCGACGTGTACGTATATTCGAAACGTTTTTCTTTTTCTGTTTTAATTTTAAATAACAGATTTTGACCAAAACTTTGACTGAGCTTAACTTTTTGAATATAACTCCAAATGAATTGGTTCTTTTTCCTACATCTCTCAAATTCTGTCTAGTTTATTTTAAAATTTATTTGAAAATTTTCCAAACAACTTTTTTGTACTTTTTTGAAATATGTGTTATTTGCATATTTTTGAAAATAGGATTTTGGAAGAGAAGAAAGCTTTCAAAAGATTTGGAGTGCAACCTGCCCTTCCACACCATGAAGGCAAGCATTCTGAACCCCGGCATAATATTTTTGGTGTGTTAGTTGACTCGTTTATAACACCATCTCATTTCGGAGAACTCGTTATTTTATGTGGCGATGTGATCATTTGCATGAAGGCATATTAGTGATTTCCTTGCTGTTGGAAATGAATATACTTGTGATGGTAATCATCCTCATGTGCCTTGCATGCATGCCGGAAAGGAATCCGGGAAACCCTCTACCTTGGGTAGGAGTGAGCTTGTCGCCGGTCCCCGTCGGGACGGTTATGTCCGGTATGGCATAGTAAGGTATAATGGGTGGTGATTTCGTCGAATGAAATATATTTGATATACATGTCATGCAGGGAATTTATAAACCTCCTGAGTCGACCGTAGATCGAGTCTTGTTCCGGTAACCCCCATACGTGTTCGTACTACCACTTGTCCCTGCCACAGGTAGGGTACGGTTCAGTAAGTTGTTAACCCTTGCCTTGGCACACACCATATAGAGAGGCCATGGTGGAAGATGTCGGTTGTAGCCGGTAGGCATGCCACCTGGTCAGGGGGCATGGGTGTTTCCGGTTGGGACCGAGAGGGGAGGCCACCCCTTAGAGCGTGCGATATAAATTTGATCCCATGCTACGCGAGGTTGTAGCCTCCCCACTTAGAGTTTTGCTTAACAAGTGTCGTGGGTGATTCCAGACACCGATGAGTTAAGCTGGTGTGTGCAAGTTAGGCGTGTTTTCAACAAAAAGGCCGTAGACGGAATTAGTCCCGATGGACTAAAGGAATCCGTTACTCGTGGGTAAAGAGTACACCCTCTGCAGAGATTAAACCTATTCGAATATCCGTGTCCATGGTTCAGGATTACAGTCTGGGATGGGTCAAGGGTTGGTCTTAGTGTCGGTCTTCGGAGGAGAGATTGTTAAACCAGAACTTGGACTGTGACTTGTGACTTGTGAAGATTATGATTATTATTATTATGGGCTAACCCATTATATCATTGAGTATCCCTGGGACGGTTCTAACTCTTGGATATTCATTGTGATTATTTGTTTTATAATCCCTTTATGTGGTGTCGCTGAGACGCCCGACTGTGGCATTGCTTGTTATTTATTTATTTTATAAGCCCTTTATGTGGTGTCGCTGAGACGCCCGACTGTGGCATTGCTTGTTATTTATTTATTTTATAAGCCCTTTATGTGGTGTCGCTGAGATGCCCGACTGTGGCATTGCTTGTTATTTATTTACTTTATAAGCCCTTTAGGTGGTGTCGTTCAGACGCCCGACTGCGGCATTTTATTCCCCACTCCATTATTGCTTATTCATGTTGCATATAAACAACCTGCTTGCATGCATAAAAGATGTTTTATTTATGACTGACGATGTGATCATAGAATTTTTCAGTGCATGATTATCAATTATATTATCCCAGTGTTCATAATGTTTGCGAGTACATTCAAAGTACTCACTGGCTTGTCCCTGGTTATTGTCTTGGCCAGATTTTTGCTTGGAGAGGAGCGTTGCGGTGACAGCCCCGGAAACTAAGCAACGGAGATAGCAGCCTCGCGAAGATAGGAGTTAACCTGGTTAGTTGTTCCTGTGGGAAATGGAGTCCCATAGACCGTGGTGATCCACAAACCGCTTTCGCCCTCAACCACTAGAAACCATTTGACGTACTCATAGGCCACAATGGTCTTGTACTGCATATTTTGCACTTTTGCTTGGAATTTCTGTATCAAGTTGGTGCCTCATCAGCTAATAGTAATCCTGGGGCTGGTGAGCACGACGGCCATTTTCTGGAAATCAATGTCTGGAAAATCCGGTCGTGACAGGTGGGCAGCCGCACCTAAGCCCTTGGCGCCTCCCTCTCCTCTCGTAACACCTCTCTCTCTCTCTCTCTCGTTGGAGCTTGGTGAAGCCCTGCCGAGATCACCGCTGCTTCCACCACCACGCCGTCGTGCTGCTGGATCTCCATCAACCTCTCCTTCCCCTTGCTGGATCAAGAAGGAGGAGACGTCTTCCCAACCGTATGTGTGTTGAACATGGAGGTGCCGTCCGTTCGGCGCTTGGTCATCGTGATTTGGATCACGACGAGTACGACTCCATCAACCCCGTTCTCTTGAACGCTTCCGCTCATGATCTACAAGGGTATGTAGATGCACTCCCCTCTCCCTCGTTGCTATATGACTCCATAGATTGATCTTGGTGATGCGTAGAAAATTTTAAAATTCTGCTACGTTCCCCAACAGTGGCATCATGAGCTAGGTCTATGCGTAGTTTCTATGCACGAGTAGAACACAAGATGTTGTGGGTGTCGATTTTGTCAATTTACTTGTCGTTACTAGTCTTATCTTGATTCGGTAGCATCGTGGGATGAAGCGGCCCGGACTGACCTTACACGTACGCTTACGTGAGACTGGTTCCACCGACTGACATGCACTAGTTGCATAAGGTGGCTAGCGGGTATCTGTCTCTCCCACTTTAGTCAGATCGGATTCGATGAAAAGGGTCCTTATGAAGGGTAACTAGAAATTGGCATATCACGTTGTGGTTTGGCGTAGGTAAGAAACGTTCTTGCTAGAAACCTATAGCAGCCGCGTAAAAACTTGCAACAACAATTAGAGGACGTCTAACTTGTTTTTGTAGCATGTGCCCTGTGATGTGATATGGCCAAAAGGATGTGATGAATGATATATGTGATGTATGAGATTGATCATGTTCTTGTAATAGGAATCACGACTTGCATGTAGTATGACAACCGGCAGGAGCCATAGGAGTTGTCTTAATTTATTTATGACCTGCGTGTCAACATAAACGTCATGTAATTACTTTACTTTATCGCTAACCGTTATCCATAGTAGTAGAAGTAATAGTTGACGAGACAACTTCATGAAGACACGATGATGGAGATCATGATGATGGAGATCATGGTGTCATGCCGGTGACGACGATGATCATGGCGCCCCGAAGATGGAGATCAAAAGGAGCAAAATGATATTGGCCATATCATGTCACTATTTGATTGCATGTGATGTTTATCATGTTTTACATCTTATTTGCTTAGAACGACGGTAGCATAAATAAGATGATCCCTCGCAATAATTTCAAGAAAGTGTTCCCCCTAATTGTGCACCGTTGCTAAGGTCCGTTGTTCCGAAGCACCACGTGATGATCGGGTGTGATAGGTTCTAACATTCGCATACAACGGGTGTAAGCCAGATTTACACACGCAATACACTTAGGTTGACTTGACGAGCCTAGCATGTACAGACATGGCCTCGGAACACGGAAGACCGAAAGGTTAAACATGAGTCATATGGAAGATACGATCAACATGGAGATGTTCACCGATGATGACTAGTCCGTCTCACGTGATGATCGGACACAGTCTAGTTGAGTCGGATCAAGTATCACTTAGATGACTAGAGGGATGTCTAATCTGAGTGGGAGTTCATTAAATAATTTGATTAGATGAACTTAATTATCATGAACTTAGTCTAAAAACCTTTGCAAAATGTCTTGTAGATCAAATGGCCAACGCTAATGTCAACCTCAACTTCAACGCGTTCCTAGAGAAAACCAAGCTGAAAGATGATGGCAGCAACTATACAGACTGGGTCCGGAACCTGAGGATCGTCCTCATAGCTACCAGGAAAGCATGTGTCCTAGAAGCACCGCTAGGTGAGGCACCCATCCCAGAGAACCAAGACGTTATGAACGCTTGGCAGTCACGTGCTGATGATTACTCCCTTGTTCAGTGCGGCATGCTTTACAGCTTAGAACCGGGGCTCCAAAAGTGTTTTGAGCAACACGGAGCATATGAGATGTTCAAAGAGCTGAAAATGGTTTTCCAAGCTCATGCCCGGGTCGAGAAATATGAAGTCTCCGACAAGTTCTACAGTTGTAAGATGGAGGAAAATAGTTCTGTCAGTGAGCACATACTCAAAATGTCTGGGTTGCACAACCGCTTGTCCCAGCTAGACATTAACCTCCCGGACGAGGCGGTCATTGATAGAATCCTTCAGTCGCTCCCACCTAGCTACAAGAGCTTTGTGATGAACTACAATATGCAGGGGATGGTAAAAACTATTCCTGAAGTATTTTCAATGCTGAAATCAGCGAAGGTGGAAATCAAAAAGGAACATCAAGTGTTGATGGTCAATAAAACCACTAGTTTCAAGAAAGGCAAGGGTAAGAAGAACTTCAAGAAGGACGGCAAGGGAGTTGCCGCGGCCGGTAAACCAGTTGCCAGGAAGAAGTCAAAGAATGGACCCAAACCTGAGACTGAGTGCTTTTATTGCAAGGGAAAAGGACACTGGAAGCGGAACTGCCCCAAATACTTAGTAGACAAGAAGGCCGGCAACACTAAAGGTATAGTGATATACATGTAATTGATGTGTACCTTACCAATACTCATAGTAGCTCCTGGGTATTTGATACCAGTGTGGTTGCTCATATTTGTAACTCGAAATAGGAGCTGCAGAATAAGTGGAGACTGGCGAAGGACGAGGTGACGATGCACGTCGGGAATGGTTCCAAGGTCGATGTGGTCACCATCGGCATGCTACCTCTACATTTACCTACGGGATTAGTTTTAAACCTCAATAATTGTTATTTAGTGCCAGCTTTGAGCATGAACATTGTATCTGGATCTCGTTTAATACAAGATGGCAACTCATTTAAATCTGAGAATAATGGTTGTTCTATTTATATGAGAGATATGTTTTATGGTCATGCCCCGCTGGTCAATGGTTTATTCTTAATGAATCTCGAACGTGATGTTACACATATTCATATTGTGAATACCAAAAGATGTAAGATTGATAATGATAGTCCCACATATCTGTGGCACTGCCGCCTTGGTCACATAGGTGTCAAACGCATGAAAAAGCTCCATATAGATGGACTTTTGGAATCTCTTGATTTCGAATCATTTGACACGTGCGAACCATGCCTCATGGGTAAAATGACCAAGACTCCGTTCTCCGGAACAATGGAGCGAGCAACCAACTTATTGGAAATTATACATACAGATGTGTGCGGTCCAATGAGCGTTGAGGCTCGCGGTGGCTATCATTATGTTCTCACTCTCACTGACGACTTAAGTAGATATGGGTATGTCTATTTGATGAAACACAAGTCTGAGACCTTTGAAAAGTTCAAGGAATTTCAGAATGAGGTAGAGAATCAACGTGACCGAAAGATAAAATTCTTACGGTCAGATCGTGGGGGAGAATATTTAAGTCACAAATTTGGTACGCACTTAAGCAAATGTGGAATCGTTTCACAACTCACGCCGCCTGGAACACCTCAGCGTAACAGTGTGTCGGAACGTCGTAATCGCACTCTATTGGATATGGTGCGATCTATGATGTCACTCACTGATTTACCGCTATCATTTTGGGGATACGCTCTAGAGACAGCTACATTCACTTTAAATAGGGCACCGTCTAAATCCGTTGAGACGACACCGTATGAATTATGGTTTGGGAAGAAACCTAAGATGTCGTTTCTAAAAGTTTGGGGATGTGATGCTTATGTCAAGAAACTTCAACCTGAAAAGCTCGAACCCAAGTCAGAAAAATGTGTCTTCATAGGATACCCTAAGGAAACCATTGGGTATACCTTCTACCTCAGATCCGAAGGCAAGATCTTTGTTGCCAAGAACGGGTCCTTTCTGGAGAAAGAGTTTCTCTCGAGAGAAGTAAGTGGGAGGAAAGTACAACTCGATGAAGTACTGCCTCTTGAACCGGGAAGTAGCGCAGCTCAGGAAGATGTTCCTATGGTGCCTGCACCGACTAGAGAGGAAGTTAATGATAATGATCAAGGTACTTTGGATCAAGTTGCTACTGAACTTTGAAGGTCCAAAAGGACACGTTCCACACTAGAATGGTATGGCAACCCTGTCCTGGAAATCATGTTGTTAGACAACGGTGAACCTTCGAACTATGAAGAAGCAATGGCGGGCCCAGATTCCAACAAATGGCTTGAAGCCATGCAATCCGAGATAGGATCCATGTATGAAAACAAATTATGGACTTTGACAGACTTGCCCGATGATCGGCGAGCGATAGAGAACAAATGGATCTTTAAGAAGAAGACGGATGCGGATGGTAATGTTACCATCTATAAGGCTCGACTTGTCACTAAGGGTTATCGACAAGTTCAAGGGGTTGACTACGATGAGACCTTCTCACCTGTAGCCAAGCTGAAGTCCGTCCGAATCATGTTAGCAATTGCCGCATACTATGATTATGAGATATGGCAAATGGACATCAAAACGGCATTCCTTAACGGCTTTCTTAAGGAAGAATTGTATATGATGCAGCCGGAAGGTTTTGTCGATCCTAAGAATGCTAACAAGGTATGCAAGCTCCAGCGCTCCATCTATGGGCTGGTGCAAGCATCTCGGAGTTGGAACATTCGCTTTAATGAAATGATCAAAGCGTTTGGGTTTATGCAGACTTATGGAGAAGCTTGCATTTACAAGAAAGTGAGTGGGAGCTTTGTAGCATTTCTCATATTATATGTGGATGACATACTTTTGATGGGAAATGATATAGAACTTTTGGACAGTATTAAGGCCTACTTGAATAAGTGTTTTTCAATGAAGGACCTTGGAGAAGCTGCTTATATATTAGGCATCAAGATATATAGAGATAGATCGAGACGCCTCATAGGTCTTTCACAAAGCACATACCTTGATAAGATATTGAAGAAGTTCAATATGGATCTGTCCAAGAAGGGGTTCTTGCCTGTGTTGCAAGGTGTGAAATTTAGCTCAGCTCAATGTCCAACCATGGCAGAAGATAGAGAAAAGTTGAGTGTCGTCCCCTATGCCTCAGCCATAGGGTCTATCATGTATGCCATGCTGTGTACCAGACCTGATGTAAACCTTGCCGTGAGTTTGGTAGGTAGGTACCAAAGTAATCCCGGCATGGAGCACTGGACAGCGGTCAAGAACATCCTGAAGTACCTGAAAAGGACTAAGGATATGTTTCTCGTATATGGAGGTGACGAGGAGCTCGTTGTAAAGGGTAACGTCGACGCTAGCTTCAACACAGATCTGTATGACTCTAAGTCACAAACCGGATATGTGTATATTTTGAATGGTGGGGCAGTAAGCTGGTGCAGTTGCAAGCAAAGCGTCGTGGCGGGATCTACATGTGAAGCGGAGTACATGGCAGCCTCGGAGGCAGCGCATGAAGCAATCTGGATGAAGGAGTTCATCACTAACCTAGGAGTCATACCTAATGCGTCGGGGCCGATCACACTCTTCTGTGACAACACTGGAGCTATTGCCCTTGCCAAGGAGCCCAGGTTTCACAGGAAGACCAGGCACATCAAGCGTCGCTTCAACTCCATTCGTGAAAATGTTCAATATGGAGACATAGATATTTGCAAAGTACATACGGATCTGAATGTCGCAGATCCTTTGACTAAACCTCTTTCGCGAGCAAAACATAATCAACACCAGAACTCTATGGGTGTTCGATTCATCACAATGTAACTAGATTATTGACTCTAGTGCAGGTGGGAGACTGTTGGAAATATGCCCTAGAGGCAATAATAAAATGATTGTTATTATTATATTTCCTTGTTCATGATAATTGTCTATTATTCATGCTTTAATTATGTTATCCGGAAATCATAATACATGTGTGAATACATAGACCATAACATGTCCCTAGTGAGCCTCTAGTTAACTAGCTCATTGATCAACAGATAGTCATGGTTTCCTGACTATGGACATTGGATGTCATTGATAACGGGATCACATCATTAGGAGAATGATATGATGGACAAGACCCAATCCTAAGCATAGCACAAGATCGTGTAGTTCGTTTGCTAGAGCTTTTCCAATGTCAAGTATCATTTCGTTAGACCATGAGATCGTGTAACTCCCGGATGCCATAGGAATGCTTTGGGTGTACCAAACGTCACAACGTAACTGGGTGACTATGAAGGTATACTACAGGTATCCCCGAAAGTATATGTTGGGTTGACACAGATCGAGACTGGGATTTGTCACTCCGTATGACAGAGAGGTATCTCTGGGCCCACTCGGTAATACATCATCATAATGAGCTCAATGTTACCAAGTGTTTGGTCACGGGATCATGCATTACGGTACGAGTAAAGTGACTTGCCGGTAACGAGATTGAACGAGGTATTGGGATACCGACGATCAAATCTCGGGCAAGTAACGTACCGATTGACAAAGGGAATTGAATACGGGATTGATTGAATCCTACTCATCGTGGTTCATCCGATGAGATCATCATGGAACATGTGGGAACCAGCATGGGTATCCAGATCCCGCTGTTGGTTATTGACCGGAGAGTCATCTCGGTCATGTCTACATGTCTCCCGAACCCGTAGGGTCTACACACTTAAGGTTCGGTGACGCTAGTGTTGTAGAGATTTTAGTATGCGGTAACCTGAAAGTTGTTCGGAGTCCCGGATGAGATCCCGGACGTCATGAGGAGTTCCGGAATGGTCCGGAGGTGAAGATTTATATATAGGAAGTCCAGTTTCGGCCATCGAGAAAGTTTTGGGGGTAATCGGTATTGTACCGGGACCACCGGAAGGGTCCCGGGGGTCCACCAGGTGGGGCCACCTATCCTGGAGGGCCCCATGGGCTGAAGTGGGAGTGGAACCAGCCCCTGGTGGGCTGGTGCGCCCCCCATGGGCCTCCCCCTGTGCCTAGGGTTGGAAACCCTAGGGGTGGGGGGCGCCCCACCTGACTTGGGGGGCAAGTCCCCCCCCTGGCCGCCGCCCCCCTTGGAGATTGGATCTCCTAGGGCCGGTGCCCCCCTAGGGGCCCTATATATAGTGGGGGGAGGGAGGGAAGCCGCACCTAATCCCTTGGCGCCTCCCTCTCCCCTCGTAACACCTCTCTCTCTCTCTCTCGTTGGAGCTTGGCGAAGCCCTGCCGAGATCACCGCTGCTTCCACCACCACGCCGTCGTGCTGTTGGATCTCCATCAACCTCTCCTTCCCCTTGCTGGATCAAGAAGGAGGAGACGTCTTCCCAACCGTATGTGTGTTGAACGTGGAGGTGCCGTCCGTTCGGCGCTTGGTCATCGGTGATTTGGATCACGACGAGTACGACTCCATCAACCCCGTTCTCTTGAACGCTTCCGCTCGTGATCTACAAGGGTATGTAGATGCACTCCCCTCTCCCTCGTTGCTAGATGACTCCATAGATTGATCTTGGTGATGCGTAGAAAATTTTAAAATTCTGCTACGTTCCCCAATAGTCAGTTGGTGCAGTTCTAAGCAAAGCGTCGTGGCGGGATCTACATGCGAAGCAGAGTACATAGCTGCTTCGAAAGCAGCAAATGAAGGAGTCTAGATGAAGGAGTTCATATCCTATCTAGGTGTCATACCTGGTGCATCGGCTCCAATGAAAACCTTTTGTGACAATACTGGTGCAATTGCCTTGGCAAAGGAATCCAGATTTGACAAGAGAACCAAGCACATCAAGAGACGCTTCAATTCCATCAATGATCAAGTCAAGGAGGGAGACATAGAGATTTGCAAGATACATACGAATGTGAATACTGCAGACCCGTTGACTAAGCCTCTCTCACGAGCAAAACATGATCAGCACCAAGACTCCATGGGTGTTAGAATCATTACTGTGTAATCTAGATTATTGACTCTAGTGCAAGTGGGAGACTGAAGGAAATATGCCCTAGAGACAATAATAAAGTTGTTATTTATATTTCCTTATATCATGATAAATGTTTATTATTCATGCTAGGATTGTATTAATCGGAAAGTTAGTACATGTGTGAATACCTAGACAAACAAAGTGTCACTAGTATGCCTCTACTTGACTAGCTCGTTGAATCAAAGATAGTTGAGTTTCCTAACCATAGACATGAGTTGTCATTTGATTAACGGGATCAAATCATTAGAGAATGATGTGATTGACTTGACCCATTCTGTTAGCTTAGCATTTTAATCGTTTAGTATATTGCTATTTCTTTCTTCATGACTTATACATGTTCCTATGACTATGAGATTATGTAACTCCCGAATACCGGAGGAACACTTTATGTGCTACCAAACATCACAATGTAACTGGGTGATTATAAAGGTGCTCTACAGGTGTCTTCGATGGTACTTGTTGAGTTGGCGTAGACCAAGATTAGTATTTGTCACTCCGATTGTCGGAGAGGTATCTATGGGCCCTCTCGGTAATGCTATAACGCCCTCGATGCGGCTATATCTCCCATGTGTCGAAGCACGATTTAGAGGCATAACCGCATTGAAAGAAATGTCGCAAGTGAGGTAATCTTCACACAACCCATGTAATACATAAGGGAAAAGTTACATAGTTGGCTTACAATCGCCACTTCACACAATTACATGAATAAAGCATTACAACAAACAGGTACAATCAAGGTCCGACTACGGAACCAAAATAAAAGAAGACTACCCCAAAAGCTACACAGATCCCCGATCGACCCCAACTGGGCTCCACTACTGATCAACTATAACAAATCATCACAAAGGGCAAGATCTCCATTGAGCTCCTCCTGAGCTTGGTTGTGTCACCTACTCAGTAACATCGGCACCTGCAAACTGGTTTTGGAAGTATCTGTGAGTCACGGGGACTCAGCAATCTCACACCATCGCGATCAAGACTATTTAAGCTTATGGGTAAGGTAAAAGGTATGAGGTGGAGCTGCAGCAAGCGACTAGCATATATGGTGGCTAACATACGCAAATGAGAGCGAGAAGAGAAGCCAAAGCACGTTCGAGAAATCTATGATCAAGAAGTGATCCTAGAACAACCTACGTCAAGCATAACTCCAACACCGTGTTCACTTCCCGGACTCCACCGAGAAGAGACCAACACGGCTACACACGCGGTAGATGTATTTTAGTTAAGGTCAACTTCAGGTTTTCTACAACCGGACATTAACAAATTCCCATCTGCCCATAACCACGGGCACAGCTTTCGAAAGTTCAAATCCCTGCAAGGGTGTCCCAACTTAGCCCATCACAAGCTCTCACGGTCAACGAAGAATATTCCTTCTAGCGGGAAGACCCGATCAGACTCGGAATCCCAGTTACAAGACATTTCGACAATGGTAAAACAAGACCAGCAAAAACCGCCCGAATGTGCCGACAAATCCCGATAGGAGCTGCATATATCTCGTTCTCAGGGCACACTCAGATGAGCTCTCCATACAACTAAAACCAAACCTTGAGTTTCCCCAAGGGGGCGCTGCACAAGGCTCTAGTTTGGACCAACACTCAGAGGAGCATTGGCCCGGGGGGGTTTAAAATAAAGATGACCCTTGGGCTGGCCGACCCAAGGGAAAGAAAAGGCTAGGTGGCGAATGGTAAAACCAATGTTGGGCATTGCTGGAGGAGTTTTATTCAAGGCGAGCTGTCAAGGGGTTCCCATTATAACCCAACCGCGTAAGGAACGCAAAATCCGGGAACATAACACCGATATGACGGAAACTAGGGCGGCAAGAGTGGAACAAAATACCAGGCATAAGGCCGAGCCTTCCACCCTTTACCAAGTATATAGATGCATTAATTAAATAAGAGATATTGTGATATCCCAACAAAATATCCATGTTCCAACATGGGAACAAACTCCAATCTTCACCTGCAACTAACAACGCTATAAGAGGGCTGAGCAAAGCGGTAACATAGCCAAACAAAGGTTTGCTAAGACAAGGTGGGTTAGAGGCTTGGTTTAACAATATGGGAGGCATGATAAGCAAGTGGTAGGTATCGTAGCATAGGCATAGCAAAAAGAGCGAGCAACTAGCAAGCAAAGATAGAAGTGATTTCGAGGGTATGGTCACCTTGCCTGAAATCCTGCAAGGAAGAAGAACGAGTCCATGAAGGAGACAAACGGGAGTAGTCGACGGTTCCTCACAAACACGACGTTATCGGAACCAACCCGAAGAAGCAACACCGGAAAGAAGCACACAACATAGTAAACAAACAGCACATGGACATGGCATGATGCACAACCAGGTATGATGCATGTCCGGTTTGAAGATACATGGCATGGCAAAGTGCAACAAACAACAGTACAACTTAAGTGGAGCTCAATATGCAACGGAGTTGCATATTGAAGAAAACACCACATGACTTATTTAGTTCTCTCTCGTTTATGTAGCCAACAAGATTAAATATTGATAAACATGGCAAAAGGGTGAAGCAAAGGAAAACCACCTATCTAGGCAAGTTTAAATGAGGCCGGAACAACAAACAACAAGTCCGGAAACTCCTCATGTGCATATTTTGGTTATGGTACTGTTCTGCCCTAAACCATATTTTATAGTTATTAAACATGCAAAGTAAGGTCACCATGTTAACTTAGGCATTTTTCCACCCCATTTACATATAAAGTTTATTAAAATCCGAGCTACGGTTATTTAGTTATGAATTAAATCATTTTAGCAACTTATTTAAGCAAATTTAAACAAACAACATTTTAAACATTTTAAACATGCATGAAAGTTGAATATTATGAAACTAGATGAAAAACTAAGCATATTTCATATATAAATTGTTTTAATCCGATGCACGGTTATGAAGTTATTAAATGCATGAAGTTTAGGGTCTAAACTGCAAAACTGTTGCTCTCTGGATAATTGCTAAAACGCAGAACTGAAAAAAACCCAGAAATGGGCCAAAACTGAGGCTGACTGGGCCTCACCAGAGGGGCTCAGCCCACACAGTGGAGAGGAAAGGAGGGCGGCTAGGCCTTGGAAGAAAAAGGCCTTTCCAGGCGGTTCAGGATGCGGTCAACGGGGAGCGGGTGACGTTGGTCTATGTTCGATCTGAAGACAGAAGCAGCAGCACACCCATGGCGATGTAGAGGACGACGGCAGGAGTTCCGGCGATGGGGTCGGCAGAAAACGGCGGGAATGGGCGGATCGAGGTGCGTGACGACGTTCTCCGGTGAGGTGGAGCTCCGATGGATGTGCTTGCGAGGGCGAGGGAGTCCGGCCTGGTTCTGCAGGTGCGCTGGACAGACGAGGACGCAGGGAAGCGGTCTTGGTGAGGAAGAAAGAGGCCGAGCGCGGGTCTCCAGCTGCAGAAGGCGAGGCCGGAGGGGTGCAGAACGGGTAGGTCCGTCCGGGAACAGGACGGAGGCGAGCTGGGCGCCGAGGGATGCAGGCCATGGCGACGGCGCGGTCATGGCGTTCCTATGCACGGGAGAGATGTGAGACAAATAGAAAAGGGAAAGAGGAGCTGGAGGAAAAGGAAAGAAGGAAGAGGAGCAAGGGCGGTCTGGTCCTGCGGGTCGGTCGCGGACGGCGAGGGCTCCGATGGCCGGCGAGGGTTGGTGGCGAGGTGCTCGGAGAGGAGCCGACGAGTGCGCTGGTTCGGGAGCGAACTCTCCTTGCTCAGGCTCCGATCTAGACTGAACGGGGAGGCAGAGGAGGCCCTTATGGCTGTTGGATGGATGGATTTGTGGATCTGGAGGTGAGCGCTAGTGGTTGGCTTGCTAGTGATCCCGAGGGAAATGGAGAGGGTGCTGACGGCGTGGGAAATTGGAGGAGAAGGTGGATGAGGGGATCAGGGAGGATCCCGATGTGGGAGTGGCGGCGGCCGGAAGGGAAAGATGGGACAAGTGCCCTCGGTTTTAGGGTTTTGTCCAAATAGCACTAGGAATGGAGTATATATACATCACGGATTAGGTTAGGGGCTACCTCGTCCCTCCGATCGTAATCGGAGGGTCGCAAATAAAGAGGTTAGGGGGCCCAATTAACAAAACGAAGACGTTTTGTAGATGTTTGGGGATGATCCGGACACAACGGTGATGACTGTCCGGTTCGGGTCCGGGACAACTTTCAAACGTGCGCGCGAGGAGGGTCGCGGGCTGATGAGAGAGGTTAGGTTGGGTCTGGCGGATTATGAAGAGCGGGTTGGTCTGAGAAAAGAGGGGAGAGATGCAGCCCGGCACAGTTTTCAGAGACCGAAAACATCCGACGTTAGACCAGCTATACTGCCGCTATAGTTATCCGTTGGGGCATCAAACGATCTCCGAATGCGATGAAACTTGATAGGTGGTCTACCTACACTATATTAAGACCACACGTCAACTCTCATCCCATTCCGAGAACATTTTCCGGCCACTTATAAAATACTATTTCGGACGTGTCGCGGGCGCGTGCAAGGGTGTCTGGACTCAGAATGGACAACGGAAGGAACGGGGAGAACCCGGATGGAGGCAAGTTTCAAAAACATGATGATGCAATGCACATGATGACATAATGAAATTCAACACGCAAGCAAAAGACGTGGCAACATCAGCGAATAACTCGAAGACACCTGGCACATCGATCTCGGGGCGTTACAAATGCACATCACTATAAGCCTTGCAAGAAATGCAACTAATGAGTTAGTTGCGGAATGATGTATTACGGAACGAGTAAACATACTTGCCAGTAACGAGATTGAACTAGGTATTGAGATACCGATGATCGAATCTCGGGCAAGTAACATACCGATGACAAAGGGAACAACGTATGTTGTTATGCGGTTTGACCGGTAAAGATCTTAGTAGAATATGTAGGAACCAATATGAGCATCCAGGTTCCACTATTGGTTATTGACCGAAGATGAGTCTCAGTCATGTCTACATAGTTATCGAACCCGTAGGGTCCGCACGCTTAACGTTCGGTGACGATCGGTAATATGAGTTTATGTGTTTTGATGTACCGAAGGTAGTTTGGAGTCCCTGATATGATCACGGACATGACGAGGAGTCTCGAAATGGTCGAGACATAAAGATCGATATATTGGATGACTATGTTTGGACTTCGGAAGGGTTCCGGGCAAGTTCGGATGAATACCGGAGTACCGGGGGGTTACCGGAACCCCACGGGGAGTGTAATGGGCCTCATGGGCCTTAGTGGAGAAGAGGAGGGGCGGCCAGGGCAGGCCGCACGCCCCTACCCCTCTAGTTTGAATTGGACAAGGAAGGGGGGCGGCGCCCCCCTTTTCCTTCCCCCTCTCTCCTCCTTCCTTCCCTCCTACTTCTACTCTTGGAAGGGTTGGAGTCCTACTCCCGGTGGGAGTAGGACTCCCCTTGGGGCGTGCCTAGGAGGTCGGCCTCCTCCCCCTCCTCCACTCCTTTATATACGGGGAGGGGGGCACCCCATAGACACACAAGTTGATCATTGATCTTTAGCCGTGCGCAGTGCCCCCCCCCACCATAATCCACGTCGGTTATATCGTAGCGGTGCTTAGGCGAAGCCCTGTTCCGGTAGCAACATCATCACCGTCATCACGCCGTCGTGCTAACGAAACTCTCCCACGAAGCTCTACTGGATCATGAGTTCGCGGGACGTCACTGAGCTGAACGTGTGCAGATCACGGAGGTGCCGTGTCTTTGGTACTAGATCGGTCGATCGTGAAGACGTACGATTACATCAACCGCGTTGTCATAACGCTTCCGCTTACGGTCTACAAGGGTATGTAGACGATACTCTCCCCTATGGTTGCTATGAATCACCATGATCTTGCGTGTGCGTAGGAATTTTTTTGAAATTACTGTGTTCCCCTACATAAATAACAAAGTTCATCATACCCAAAATGCCCTAACCAGAGTGATCTTCGCTAGTTGAGGAGGACGGTTTAATTACATCACAAATAAAGTTTCGTCATGCATAACTCAAAGTTTCGTCATTCAGAAAGTATGGACTAAACGGACACATTGTCATATATCGACAATCACTCCAACATGTCGTTCCATCCATCCAAGTCAGGGAGATAGTCCTCGAGCTTAGTGAAAGGCTTCAGGTCGAGATGTTGAGCGGCTACTCATGTTCGGACTTCTTCCCGCGAGATTTGCCCTTCCTCGTAGAACATACCTGTTTTGTCGAGAACCTCCTTCACGATGACTTGGGCAAGTTCATGCTAGATGTGATAGAACTCAGCTCGAAGTCGATGATCCTGGATATCTCCTACGTTCTTTGCCCATTGCAGAATATGGGCATCGCCAGATTTAGGTGACATGCGAAGGTCCTGATGATCCCGTCTGTACTCCAGCATGTGGTGTAGAACATAGAATCCATCACTAAGAGAATCACTCAGTTGCTGGATGCAGCAGAAGCCGGTCTTATGGCCGAAGGCAGGCCTGCTGTCCCTTTTCTTCTTGTCCTTGACCTCTCCACCCTGTACGTCGTAGTAAAACATAGCACCGTCGAGAACAGACTTGGTGTGGGTGTAATCCTTTTTGTTCATGTTCTTCAATGAGTCCAAGTAAAGAGCGTGGGAGTATCAGGGGTAAAGGATGATGAGGACGGTGCGCCTGCCGCTACGCAAAATAAGTACACCTCAAATTAATTAGCCTCCACCATGCAAATGAATGATTGAAATCGAAGGAAGGATATCCGCGCGGATGACTTACAGTGGATGATAAGGCACGAGAATCGCCTACTTGTCCTTATTAGCGACCATGAAATCGATGATGTAGTCCCTCACATATTCATGGTACTCTGCGCAGACTGCCAAGAAGCCCTCGTGCATGTAGTACGGGTCAGCGACACACATATAAGGTATCTGCTCAATCCCGATGATGTAGTTCATGTACAAGGCATAAAGGCGGACAAACGTAAAATCCAACTTCTTCAAGTGAAACATGTCGAAGATGTAATCGAATCGAAGGAAGAACTTGTCCGCGGGGCATGAGTGGACGTACGACCTTTGTCGCGGCATGTTAACCACATAGAGTGGGTATCGTGGATTTTACGAGGCGATGAGGCTGTTCTCTATCCGCAGCACATCGTCATGAAGTCTCCTTAGATTTCCATGTGTGGCCTCTAACGCCGCCTTAGGTAGGATTGGTTCACTGGTGACATGCCATTTTGCCGCACCGGGGATAGGTATACAGTCTTGAACCCGAGGCTGCTGAGGCGGCTGTATCATAGAAGCAACTTTGTTGCCTTTCCTCCATCTCTTCCTATGCTTCTTTCCTACTGGAAGTTCGTCTATAGTACGTTCAGCCTCCGGAGGCAGCAATTCATGCACCGACTCATGACGCTCAAACCCTGAGTACTCATCATAGGCGCCAGTATTGAGATAATGTTCAGTATTATCGTCATCCTCATCATCATCTATGGCGACGTGATCAGCGACTAATGGAGCCTCTTCCTCACCCCGTCACTATCACCCAGCACGATAGCCGACGCTAATTGGGTAGGTGGGGTGTTGATGTTCATACCTTGCTGAGGCTACATGCTCGTGGGTGTGCTCCCGGCCGCCTCCAGACAAAGCAGACTCTTTGGCCACAATAGGACCCACCCATTGCAACCACCAAGCCGCCGCGGGGTCTCGTCATCATCCCCCCTAATACCGGAGGAGACAAATTCTCGTGGCTCGGTTTGACACTGACCACGGACACCTTGAAGACGCCGGGGGGCATCGGCCGGCTGTGGAACAATGGTTCCTTCGACTTCATTATCGTCGCCTTCCCCACGTCCACCTTCTGGTCACCGATGGTGTACAATATGGTGCACGGGGTTACGTCGACCTACAAAGACATGTCTGCGACATGAGACATCCGAAAGGCAACGGAAATGGGAGATTATACATTTATTTAAGAGGGTCGGTGTGACAGATACCTGATACTTCCATTTTGCATCATGCTTTTATATTGATATTTATTGCATTATGGGTTGTTACTACACATTATGTCACAATACTTATGCCTATTCTCTCTTATTTTACAAGGTTTACATAAAGAGGGAGAATGCCGGCAGCTAGGATTCTCGGGTGGAAAAGGAGCAAATACTAGAGACCTATTCTGCATAGCTCCAAAAGTCCTGAAACTTCACGGAAGTTATTTTCAGAATATATAAAAAATATTAAGCGCAAGAAGTACCGGAGGGGGGCCACTCACCAGCCACGAGGGTGGGGGCGCGCACTACCCCCCTGGGCGCGCCCCCTACCTCATGGGCCCACTGGTGGCCCTCCGATGCCCATCTTCTGCAATATGGAGTCTTTCATTGAGGAAAAAATCATAAGCAAGCTTCCGGGATGAGACTCCGCCGCCACGAGGCGGAACCTTGGCGGAACCAATCTAGGGCTCCGGCGGAGCTGTTCTACCGGGGACACTTCCCTCCGGGAGGGGGAAATCATCGCCATCGTCATCACCAATGCTCCTCTCATTGGGAGGGGGCCAATATCCATCAACATCTTCACCAGCACCATCTCGTCTCAAACCCTAGTTCATCTCTTGTATCCAATTCTTGTCTCTAAGTCTAGGATTGGTACCTGTAGGTTGCTAGTAGTGTTGATTACTCCTCGTAGTTGATGCTAGTTGGTTTATTTGGTGGAAGATCATATGTTCAGATCCTATATGCATATTAATACCCCTCTGATTATGAACATGAATATGCTTTGTTAGTAGTTACGTTTGTTCATGAGGACATGGGAGAAGTCTTGCTATTAGTAGTCATGTGAATTTGGTATTCGTTCAATATTTTGATGAGATGTATGTTGCCTCTCCTCTAGTGGTGTTATGTCAACGTCGACTACATGACAATTCACCATTATTTGGGCCTAGAGAAAGGCATTGGGAAGTAATAAGTAGATGATGGGTTGCTAGAGTGACAGAAGCTTAAACCCTAGTTTATGCGTTGCTTCGTAAGGGGCTGATTTGGATCCATATGTTTCATGCTATGGTTAGTTTATCTTAATACTTCTTTTGTATTTTCGGATTCTTGTAATGGGTGTTAATCATAAGTGGGATGCTTGTCCAATTAAGGACAACACCCAAGCACTGGTCCACCAACATATCAAATTATCAAAGTACCGAACGCGAATCATATGAACGTGATGAAAACTAGCTTGACGATAATTCCCATGTGTCCTCGGGAGCGCTTTCTTCTATATAAGAGTTTGTCCAGGCTTGTCCTTTGCTACCAAAAGGATTGGGCCACCTTTCTGCACTTTATTTACTTTTGTTACTTGTTGTCGTTACAAATTATCTTATCACAAAACTATCTGTTACCTATAATTTCAGTGCTTGCACAGAATACCTTGCTGAAAACCACTTATCATTTCCTTCTGATCCTCATTGGGTTCGACACTCTTACTTATCAAAATGACTATGATAGATCCCCTATACTTGTGGGTCATCAGGACTCTTTTCTGGCGCCGTTGCCGAGGAGTGAAGCACCTTTGGTAGGTGGAATTTGGTAAGGAAAAATTTATATAGTGTGCTGAAATTTACTGTCACTTGTTACTATGGAAAGTAATCCTCTGAGGGGCTTGTTCGGGGTATCTTCACCCCGACCAGTAGAGCAAAGAGTTGCTCCTCAACCTAATGAACCTACTGAACCTACTGAAGATGAAAATGTCTACTTTGAAATTCCTTCGGGTATGATAGAAAAACTGCTAGCTAATCCTTCTGCAGGAGATGGAACATTACATCCTGATGAGTGCCTAATATATGTGGATGAAGTTTGTGGATTATTTAAGCTTGCAGGTATGCCCGATGATGTTATCAAGAAGAAGGTCTTCCCTTTATATTTGAAGGGAGATTCATTGACATGGTATAGGCCATGTGATGATATGGGATCATGGAACTACAAACGATTGAAATTGGAATTTCATCAGAAGTTTTATCCTATGCATCTTGTTCATCATGATCGTAATTATATATATAATTTTTGGCCTCGCGAAGGAGAAAGTATCGCTCAAGCTTGGGGGAGGCTTAAATCAATGTTATATTCATGCCCCAATCATGAGCTCTCAAGAGAAATGATTATTCAAAAAATTTATGCTCGGCTTTCTGACAACAATCGCACCATGCTCGATACTTCTTGTGTTGGCTCTTCTATGATGAAGACTATTGAATTCAAATGGGATTTATTGGAAATAATTAAACGTGACTCTGAAGATTGGGATCTTGACGAAGGTAAGGAGTCAGGTATGACACCTAAGTTTGATTGTGTTAAATCTTTTATGGATACCGATGTTTTCCGTAAATTTAGCATTAAATATGGACTTGACTCTGAGATAGTAGCTTCTTTCTGTGAATCTTTTGCTACTCATGTTGATCTCCCTAGGGAGAAGTGGTTTAAATATCATCCTCCCATAGAATTAAAAGTAGCTGCACCTATTAAAGTTGAAGAAAAGACTATCACTTATAATGATCCTATTATTCCTACTGCTTATGTTGAGAAACCACCTTTCCCTGTTAGGATAAAAGAACATGCTAAAGCTTCAACTGTGGTTCGTAAAAGCAATATTAGAACCTATACACCTCCTGAGCAAGTTAAAGTTGAACCTAATATTGCTATTGTTAAGGATCTCTTGGCTGATAATATTGATGGGCATGTTATTTATTTCTGTGATGAAACTGCTAGAATTGCTAAACCTTCTGCTAAAGATAAACATAGACCTGTGGTAGGCATGCCTATTATTTCTATTAAAATAGGAGATCATTGTTATCATGGCTTGTGTGATATGGGTGCTAGTGCTAGTGCAATACCTATTGACTTATACAACGAAATTATGCATGATATTGCACCTGCCGAGTTAGAAGATATTGATGTCAGAATTAAACTTGCCAATAGAGACACTATTTCACCAATGGGGATTGTTAGAGATGTTGAAGTCTTGTGTGGGAAAACTAAATATCCTGCTGATTTTCTTGTTGTTGGTTCCCCACAAGATAGCTTTTGTCCCATTATATTTGGTAGACCCTTCTTAAACACTGTTAATGCTAGGATAGACTGTGAAAAGGATGTTGTTACTATTGGTTTAGGTGATATGTCTCATGAGTTCAACTTTTCTAAATTTCATAGACAACACCGTGAAGAGGAATTGCCTAGTAAAGTTGAAATTATTGGTCTTGCTTCTATTGCCGTACCTCCTAGTGATCATTTAGAACAATATTTGCTAGACCATGAAAATGATATGTTTATGAATGAAAGAAGGGAAATAGATGAAGTGTTCTTTAAACATGGACCTATTCTGAACACAACTTGCCTGTTGAAATCTTAGGGGATCCTCCTCCACCCAAGGGTGATCCCGTGTTTGAGCTTAAACCATTGCCTGATACTCTTAAATATGCTTATCTTGATGAAAAGAAGATATATCCTGTTATTATTAGTGCTAACCTTTTAGAGAAGGAAGAACAAAAAATTATTGAAAACTCTCAAGAAACACCGTGCTGCTATTGGATATACTCCTGATGATCTTAAGGGCATTAGTCCCACTCTATGTCGACATAAAATAAATTTGGAAAAGATGCCAAACCAGTTATTCATCATCAACAACGGCTGAATCCTAAGATGAAAGAAGTGGTAAGAAAAGAAATACTAAAGCTCCTTGAGGTAGGTATAATTTATCCCGTTATTGACAGTCAGTGGGTAAGTCATGTCCATTGTGTTCCTAAGAAGGGAGGTATTACTGTCGTTCCTAATGATAAAGATGAATTGATTCTACAAAGAATTATTACAGGTTATAGGATGGTAATTGATTTCCGCAAATTAAATAAGGCTACTAAAAAAGATCATTACCCCTTACCTTTTATTGATCAAATGCTAGAAAGATTATCCAAACATACACATTTTTGCTTTCTAGATGGTTATTCTGGTTTCTCTCAAATACCTGTGCCAGCTGATGATCAAGCTAAGACCACTTTTACTTGCCCTTTCGGTACTTTTCCTTATAGACATATTCCTTTTGGTTTATGTAATGCACCTGCTACCTTTCAAAGATGCATGATGGCTATATTCTTTGACTTTTGTGAAAAGATATGTGAGGTTTTCATGGACGATTTCTCCGTTTATGGATCCTCTTTTGATGATTGCTTAAGCAACCTTGATCGAGTTTTGCAGAGATGTGAAGAAACTAACCTTGTCTTGAATTGGGAGAAGTGCCACTTTATGGTTAATGAAGGTATTGTCTTGGGGCACAAAATTTCTGAAAGGGGCATTGAAGTTGATAAAGCTAAAGTAGATGATATTGAAAAGATGCCGTGTCCCAAGGACATCAAAGGTATAAGAAGTTTCCTTGGTCATGTTGGCTTTTATAGGAGGTTCATTAAGGACTTCTCAAAAATTTCTCGGCCTCTGACTAATTTATTACAAAAAGATATACCATTCGTCTTTGATGATGATTGTGTAGAAGCATTTGAAATACTTAAGAAAGCATTGATCTCTGCACCTATTGTTCAGCCACCTGATTGAAATTTACCTTTTGAAATCATGTGTGATGCTAGTGATTATGTTGTAGGTGTTGTTCTAGGGCAAAGAGTTGATAAGAAATTAAATGTTATTCAATATGCTAGTAAAACTCTAGACAATGCCCAGAGAAATTATGCTACTACTGAAAAAGAATTCTTAGCAGTTGTATTTGCTTGTGATAAGTTCAGACCTTATATTGTTGATTCTAAAGTAACTATTCACATGGATCATGCTGCTATTAAATATCTGATGGAAAAGAAAGATGCTAAACCTAGACTTATTAGATGGGTTCTCTTGCTACAAGAATTTGATTTGCATATTATTGATAAAAAGGGAGCTGAGAATCTCGTTGCACACAACTTGTCTAGGTTAGAGAATGTTCTTGATGACCCACTACGTATTGATGATAGCTTTCTTGGTGAACAACTAGCTGTCATAAATGCTTCTCGTACTGCTCCATGGTATGCTGATTATCCTAATTACATTGTTGCTAAATTTATACCACCTAGTTTCACATGCCAACAAAAGAAAAGGTTTTTCTATGATTTAAGACATTACTTTTGGGATGACCCACATCTCTATAAAGAGGGAGTAGATGGTGTTATTAGACGTTGTGTACCTGAGCATGAACAGGAACAGATCCTATGCAAGTGTCACTCCGAAGCTTATGGAGGACGCCACGCTGGAGATAGAACTGCACATAAGGTATTGCAATCCGGTTTTTATTGGCCTACTCTCTTCAAGGATGCCCGTAAGTTTGTCTTATCTTGTGATGAATGTCAAAGAATTGGTAATATTAGTAGACGTCAAGAAATGCCTATGAATTATTCATTTGTTATTGAACCATTTGTTGTTTGGGGCTTTGATTATATGGGACCTTTTCCTACCTCTAATGGGTATACACATATTTTAGTTGTTGTTGATTACGTTACTAAGTGGGTAGAAGCTATTCCAACTAGTAGTGCTGATCATAACACCTCTATTAAGATGCTTAAAGAAGTTATTTTTCCGAGGTTTCGGGTCCCTAGATATTTAATGACTGATGGTGGTTCACATTTTATTCATGGTGCTTTCCGTAAAATGCTTGCTAAGTATGATGTTAATCATAGAATTGCATCCCCTTATCACCCACAGTCTAGTGGTCAAGTAGAATTGAGTAATAGAGAACTCAAATCAATTTTGCAAAAGACTGTTAATAGATCTAGAAAGAATTGGTCCAAGAAACTTGATGGTGCATTATGGGCCTATAGAACTGCATATAAAAATCCTATGGGTATGTCTCCGTATAAAATGGTTTATGGAAAAGCATGTCACTTACCTCTCGAACTAGAACATAAGTCTTATTGGGCTATTAAAGAGCTCAATTACGATTTCAAACTTGCCGGTGAGAAAAGGTTATTTGACATTAGCTCACTTGATGAATGGAGAACCCAAGCCTATGAGAATGCCAAATTGTTTAAAGAAAAAGTTAAAAGATGGCATGAGAAAAGGATACAAAAGCGTGATTTTAATGTAGGTGATTATGTATTGCTATACAACTCTCGTTTAAGATTTTTTGCAGGAAAACTTCTCTCTAAATGGGAAGGTCCTTACGTTATCGAGGAGGTCTATCGTTCCGGTGCCATAAAAATCAACAACTTCAAAGGAACAAATCCGAAGGTGGTGAACGGTCAAAGAATCAAACATTATATCTCAGGTAATCCTATAAATGTTGAAACCAATGTTATTGAAACCGTAACCCTGGAGGAATACATAAGGGATACTTTCCGGAACATTTTAGACACCGAAAAGGAATAGGTATGTGGTACGGTAAGTAAATCGACTCCCAAACAGTTCTAATGGCAATTTTTCTCCGTTTTGGAATATTTAGAAAAATAGAAAAATAAGAAGCAGTTCGGGAAGGACACGAGGGCTCCATGAGGGTGAAGGGCGTGCCCTACCCCCTAGGAACGCCCCCTGCCTCGTGGGCACCTCGTGCACTCTCCAGACTCCGTTTTCTTGTACGATACGTATTTTGGTCGGTAAAAATTCATTATTTAATCTCCCAAAGGTTTTAACCTCCGTATCACACAAATATCTCATGTCTTTGTTTCGAGTTGTCCTTCTACAGATTAGAGCAACATGTCATCCCAGGATTCGGAAGGAGAAAGCTATGTGGCTGATTACCTTGCAGATCCTAAGGTCTATGGGGATGTGGAGCATTGTGGTTGGACTACGGAAGAAGAAGGGTACTATGAACCCAAGGGAAGGGAGGAGACGAGCTTAGAAGAAGATGAAGTCCCATTACCTCAACCTGGGGACATGCATGTGGAGTTCAAAAATTCAAGCCTCCCGGATAGAGTAAAGAAACCTAAGATCGAGTTTATCCCTTTTCGCCTCTTGCAGGAAAACAAGCAGGAACTATGCAAAAAGATACTGAGCCTGGAGTAGGAGATCGATGACCTGAGGGGCCAAAATTCTGTCCTCAAGCGCAAATTAAGGAAGAAGCCTACGCCATCAACAAAACCATCACCTTCTTCACCAACAAAGAAGAACTGAGCATCGGGTATGGGCACTCCCCTTGGCAACTGCCAAGCTTGGGGGAGTGCCCCGGTATCATATCACCATCACTTTTATCTTTACCGTTTTTCTTAGTTCGGTCCTTTTGATAATATCTTGATCTAGTAGAATAAAGTTTTAGTATGATCTAGTTGTGAGTTTTGCTTTATGATCCCTCTATGTAATCGAGTCCGTGAGCTATATAATAAAGATTAGTGTTGAGTCAAGGGCTTGATGATTTTGCTATGATCTTGAGGGAATAAAATAAAACTGAATAATAAAAAGAAATAAAAGAGATCATATGGATCTTATGGAGATTAAAGAGCTCACATATAAAGAGTATGATGAATAAAAGTTGTTGAGAGTTGACAAACATAGTTTTGGGCATCGTTGCAGTTAATAGGAAGTAATAAAGAAAGAGAGGTCTTCACATATAAATACACTATCTTGGACATCTTTTATGGTTGTGAGCACTCATTAAAATATGACATGCTAAAGAGTTGACGTTGGACAAGGAAGACAACGTAATGGGTTATGTTTTCTTACATCTGAGATAAATTATATTGTCATGGATCATCCAACATGATTGAGCTTGCTTTTCCCCTCATGCTAGCCAAATTCTTTGCACCAAGTAGAGATACTACTTGTGCTTCCAAGTACCCTCAAACCTAGTTTTGCCATGAGAGTCCACCATATCTACCTATGGATTGAGTAAGATCCTTCAAGTAAGTTGTCATCGGTGCAAGCAATAAAAATTGCTCTCTAAATATGTATGACTGATTGGTGTGGAGGAAATAAGCTTTATACGATCTTGTGATGTGGAAGAAATAAAAGCGATGGACTGCATAATAAAGGTCTATATCACAAGTGGCAATGTAAAGTGACACTCTTCCGCATTAATATTTTGTGCATCCAACCATAAAAGCGCATGACAACCTCTGCTTCCCTCTGCGAAGGGCCTATCTTTTACTTTTATCTCCCACATTACATAAGAGTCATGGTGATCTTCACCTTTCCTTTTTACATTTTATCTTTTGGCAAGCACAATATGTTAGAAAGATCCTGGTATATATGGCTAATTGGATGTGAGTTTTCATGAACTATTATTGTTGACATTACCCTTGAGGTAAAACGTTGGGTGGCAAAACTATAAGCCCCCATCTTTCTCTGTGTCCGATTAAAACTCCATACCCATAAGTACTGTGTGAGTGTTAGCAATTGTGAAATACTATACGATAGTTGAGTATGTGGACTTGCTGAAAAGCTCTTATATTGACTCTTTCCTATGTTATGATAAATTGCAATTGCTTCAATGACTGTGATTATAGTTTGTTAGTTTTCAATGAAGTTTATGACTCATACTTGAAATTGTGATTGAATTGTTATTCTATCATAAGAGATCATATGACAATAATTATATAAGCTGCTATTCTAAGAATGATCATGATGCCCTCATGTCCGTATTTTATTTTTATCGACACCTCTATCTCTAAACATGTGGACATATTTTTCGATTTTGGCTTTCGCTTGAGGACAAGCGAGGTCTAAGCTTGGGGGAGTTGATACGTCCATTTTGCATCATGCTTTTATATCGATATTTATTGCATTATGGGTTGTTACTACACATTATGTCAAAATACTTATGCCTATTCTCTCTTATTTTACAAGGTTTACATAAAGAGGGAGAATGCCAGTAGCTGGGATTCTGGGCTGGAAGAGGAGCAAATATTAGAGACCTATTCTGCACAGCTCCAAAAGTCCTGAAACTTCACGGAAGTTATTTTCAGAATATATAAAAAATACAAAGCGCAAGAACTACCAGAGGGGGGCCACTCACCAGCCACGAGGGTGGGGGGCACGCCCTACCCCCCTCCGCGCGCCCCCTGCCTCGTGGGCCCCCTGGTGGCCCTCCGATGCCCATCTTCTGCTCTATGGAGTCTTTCGTTGAGAAAAAATCATAAGCAAGCTTTAGGGACGAGACTCCGCCACCACGAGGCGGAACCAATCTAGGGCTCCGGCGGAGCTGTTCTGCCGGGGACACTTCCCTCCGGGAAGGGGAAATCATCGCCATCGTCATCACCAACGCTCCTCTCATCGGGAGGGGGCCAATCTCCATCAACATCTTCACCAACACCATCTCCTCTCAAGCCCTAATTCATCTCTTGTATCCAATTCTTGTCTCTAAGTCTGGGATTGGTACCTGTAGGTTGCTAGTAGAGTTGATTACTCCTCGTAGTTGATGCTAGTTGGCTTATTTGGTGGAAGATCATATGTTCAGATCCTATATGCATATTAATACCCCTCTGATTATGAACATGAATATGCTTTGTGAGTAGTTACGTTTGTTCCTGAGGACACGGGAGAAGTCTTGCTATTAGTAGTCATGTGAATTTGGTATTCGTTCGATATTTTGATGAGATGTATGTTGTCTCTCCTCTAGTGGTGTTATGTGAATGTCGACTACATGACACTTCACCATTATTTAGGCCTAGAGGAAGGCATTGGGAAGTAATAAGTAGATGATGGGTTTATAGAGTGACAGAAGCTTAAACCCTAGTTTATGCGTTGCTTCGTAAGGGGCCGATTTGGATCCATATGTTTCATGCTATGGTTAGGTTTACCTTAATACTTCTTTTGTAGTTGCGGATGCTTGCAATGGTGGTTAATCATAAGTGGGATGCTTGTCCAAGTAAGGACAGCACCCAAGCACCGGTCCACACACATATCAAATTATCAAAGAACCGAACGCGAATCATATGAACGTGATGAAAACTAGCTTGACGATAATTCTCATGTGTCCTCGGGAGCGCTTTCTTATATATAAGAGTTTGTCCAGGCTTGTACTTTGCTACAAAAAGGATTGGGCCACCTTGCTGCACTTTATTTACTTTTGTTACTTGTTGCTCGTTACAAATTATATTATCACAAAACTATCTGTTACCTATAATTTCAGTGCTTGCGGAGAATACCTTGCTGAAAACCGCTTATCATTTCCTTCTGCTCCTCATTGGGTTCGACACTCTTATCGAAAGGACTACGATAGATCCCCTATACTTGTGGGTCATCAATACCGTGAGTGCGTCGAGCTCTGCCAAAGACGAAGCAGTACCGAGCATGTCCGAGACGGAGGACGGGCTGGTATGAGCAGGCGCGGGAGCGGGTGCAGGAGCCAGTGCGGGAGCGGGTGCTGGAGCAAGTGCAGGTGCTGGTGCTGGTGCTGGTGCAACACTAGTCGAGCTGCTCCCAAAGAAGTCGGCAAGGGGAAAGTCTGCTGCATTTTTTCTGGATTTTGCCTGCTTCAATTGAAAACGGCCGGAACCAAGGCACTAGACATATCTGCAATCACTTATTTTGCGGCAGCTACTGCTGTTGCGACTATCTCAACTGATTTCTTCTCAACCGCAATCTCAACCTTCTTGTCGATGTTTTCTTCAGTTAACCCCCGTCTTTCCTTTCTCTCCTTTGTGGTCTCATGGTAGTACTTCTTCCACGTGGTGCCGTCTCCGACACCGTGCACATGTCCATACGACGGCTGAGTGTCCACCGAGTCGTTTCAATATGTTCAACGCCCGGTTGAATGGGGTGTCCCACTTGGGCCTCGCCAACGCCTCAAACGGCGAGTCACTTTCGGCCGCAATCCTGTGTTGCTCTCTCTGCAAAAGGAACAAGGATCATTTACAAATATGACTAAACGTGCAGTCGAATTGATCAGAAACTAAAATTACCAGCAGTCTCATTAACTCCGCCGTGATCGGCTCCATCTTGAAAACCTTCTTGACTGAGTCCCAATGGTGTCGTGCCCTGAGGACGTCACGCTCCTGCGGGACGGTGAAGTCCACCAAGGGGTCTGGGATGCCCAGACTTTCGCATTCTACGTCCTCCTTGGCCCATACGGACCTCTTCCTGCCGTAACCACGGCTACCGAGGTGGTGGCACCCCATGTTCCTCTGTTGAAGCCCCTTCATGCACTTCGACTTTTTTTGGCAGCTTCGGCCTCGCAAGCCGCCTTGAATATTTCAAATTGCTCTTGCGTGATTGTAGGATTATCCTTTACAATCTTTGAGTAGGGTTCCTTTTTGTTGACGATCCGATGTTTCACCCTTGCTTTCCAGGTGGCCAACGCATCGCTAAACTTGGTCATGGCGTGTTTGTTTATCTTCTTCATTGCCGGGTCCTTATCTGGATCTTCATATTCCTTTTCATCCCGGCTCGGGAACAAGAATATCTGGTGCAGCTTCTTTAGGAGGTAGGGCCTCATATTATCTATATTCTTTAGTTTCTCATCGTTGATGGTGGCTGTTGTCCGTACAATGCAGCTTATTTGATTGCCGTAGCATGATCGCGCTTCCTCGGGCGCTGTTGGCTCAAAAATGCCGCCGTCCATCTCCGTGACCATCAGTCTAGTAGTCATGAGCTGGTGTAGGCGTCGTGGCCTCTTTGCTGTCGGTTCTATACCGGCTCTACTAGTCTCGGCGCCGGTCTCGGCGCCGGTCTCTGTCTCAGTGTCGGTCTGCATGTCAGTCTCAGTCCCCGATGTGACAGGTGAGCCCAGCTACAACATCCGTTGATCATCAGCAAGGCTCAAAAATTCGTATGCCGCCAGGTAGATGAAGGAAATATGCCCTCGAGGCAATAATAAAGTTATTATTTATTTCCTTATATCATGATAAATGTTTATTATTCATGCTAGAATTGTATTAACCGGAAACATAATACATGTGTGAATACATAGACAAACAGAGTGTCACTAGTATGCCTCTACTTGACTAGCTCGTTGATCAAAGATGGTTATGTTTCCTAACCATAGACATGAATTGTCATTTGATTAACGGGATCACATCATTAGGAGAATGATGTGATTGACTTGACCCATTCCGTTAGCTTAGCACTTGATCGTTTAGTTTGTTGCTATTGCTTTCTTCATGACTTATACATGTTCCTATGACTATGAGATTATGCAACTCCCATTTACCAGAAGAACACTTTGTGTGCCACCAAACGTCACAACGTAACTGGGTGATTATAAAGGTGCTCTACAGGTGTCTACGAAGGTACTTGTTGGCTTGGCGTATTTCGAGATTAGGATTTGTCACTCTGATTGTCGGAGAGGTATCTCTGGACCCTCTCAGTAATGCACATCACTTAAGCCTGGCAAGCATTGAGTTAGTTGCGGGATGATGTATTACGGAACGAGTAAAGAGACTTGCCGGTAACGAGATTGAACTAGGTATTGAGATACCGACGATCGAATCTCGGGCAAGTAACATACCAATGACAAAGGGAACAACGTATGTTGTTATGCGGTCCAACCGATAAAGATCTTCATAGAATATGTGGGAGCCAATATGAGCATCCAGGTTCCGCTATTGGTTATTGACCGGAGACGTGTCTTGGTCATGTCTACATAGTTCTCGAACCCTTAGGGTCCGCACGCTTAACGTTACGATGACATTTTTATTATTAGTTTATGTGTTTTGATGTACCTAAGGTTGTTCGGAGTCCCGGATGTGATCACGGACATGACGAGGAGTCTCGAAATGGTCGAGAGATAAAGATTGATATATTGGACGACTATATTCGGACACCGGAAGTGTTCCGGAGAAGTTTCGGATAAAACCGGAGTGCTGGAGGGTTATCGGTACCCCCGGGGGAACTAATGGGCCTCGATGGGCCTTAGTGGAGAGAGAGAGGGGCGGCCAGGGCAGGCCGCGCGCCCCCTCCCCCTTGAGTCCGAATTGGACAAGGAAGGGGGGGCGGCGCCCCCCTTGCCTTCTCCCTCTCCCTCTCCTTCCTTCCCCCTCTCTCCCTTTTGGTGGAAACCTACTAGGACTTGGAGTCCTAGTAGGATTCCCCTCTTGGGGGCACGCCATAGAGGGCCGGCCGGCCTCCCCCTTGCTCCTTTATATACGGGGGTAGGGGGGCACCCTAGAGACACAACAATTGATCATTGATCTCTTAGCCGTGTGCGGTGCCCCCTCCACCATAGTCCACCTCGATAACACTGTAGCGGTGCTTAGGCGAAGCCCTGCGTCGGTAGAACATCAACATCATCACCACGACGTCATGCTGACGAAACTCTCCCTCAACACTCGGCTGGATCGGAGTTCGAGGGACGTCATCGAGCTGAACGTGTGCTGAACTCGGTGGTGTCGTACGTTCGGTACTTGATCGGTCGGATCGTGAAGACGTACGACTACATCAACCGCGTTGTGCTAACACTTCCGCTTTCGGTCTATGAGGATACGTGGACAACACTCTCCCCTCTCGTTGCTATGCATCACCATGATCTTGCGTGTACGTAGGAATTTTTTTTAAATTACTATGTTCCCCAACAGTGGCATCCGAGCCAGGTTTTATGCGTTGATGTAATATGCACGAGTAGAAAACAAGTGAGTTGTGGGCGATATAAGTCATACTGCTTACCAGCATGTCACACTTTGGTTCGGCGTATTGTTGGATGAAGCGGCCCGGACCGACATTACGTGTACGCTTACGCGAGACTGGTTTTACCGCCGTGCTATGCACACAGGTGACTAGCGGGTG
The DNA here is from genome assembly GCF_018294505.1 of Triticum aestivum. Lineage (NCBI taxonomy): Eukaryota > Viridiplantae > Streptophyta > Magnoliopsida > Poales > Poaceae > Triticum > Triticum aestivum. The sequence goes on along the minus strand of NC_057800.1, from coordinate 192,116,381 downwards.
TCAGTTTCTCCAACTTTAGTTGAACCGAGAGTGGCTATGCCCAGTCCTTGAGAAGGTTAAAACAGCACTAACTTGACAAACTATCATTGTGGTTTTGATGCGTAGGTAAGAACGGTTCTTTCTCAGCCCGTAGCAGCCACGTAAAACTTGCAACAACAAAGTAGAGGACGTCTAACTTGTTTTTGCAGGGCATGTTGTGATGTGATATGGTCAAGACGTGATGAGATATAAGTTGTTGTATAAGATGATCATGTTTTGTTGAAGTTATCGGCAACTGGCCGAAGCCTTATGGTTGTCCCTTTATTGCATAAGATGCAAGAGCCAAATAATTGCTTTACTTTATCGCTATGCGATAGCAATAGTTGCAAGAGCAACAGTTGGCGAGACGACCATGTGACGACACATTGATATAGATCAAGATAATGGAGATCATGGTGTCATGTCGGTGATGATGGAAATCATGACGATGCTTTGGAGATGGAGATCAAAGGCACAAGATGATGATGGCCATATCATGTCACATATATTTAGATTGCATGTGATGTTTATCTTTTATACATCTTATTTTTCTTTGTTCGAGGGTAGCTTTATAAGATGATCTCTCACTAAATTTCAACATAAAAGTGTTCTCCCTGAGTATGCACTGTTGCCAAAGCTCGTCGTGCCCAGACACCACGTGATGATCGGGTGTGATAAGCTCTACGTCCATCTACAAAGGGTGCAAGCCAGTTTTTGCACACGTAGAATACTCAGGTTAAACTTGACGAGCCTAGCATATGCAGATATGGCCTCGGAACACTGAGACCGAAAGGTCGAGCGTGAATCATATAGTAGATATGATCAACATAGTGATGTTCACCATTGAAACTACTCCATCTCACGTGATGATCGGACATGGTTTAGTTGATATGGATCACGTGATCACTTAGAGGATTAGAGGGATGTCTATCTAAGTGGAAGTTCTTAAGTAATATGATTAATTAAACTTAAATTTATCATGAACTTAGTCCTGGTAGTATTAGCATATCTATGTTGTAGATCAATAGCTCGCGTTTAGCTCCACTGTTTTATTTTTGATATGTTCCTAGAGAAAACTAAGTTGAAAGATGTTAGTAGCAATGATGCGGATTGGATCCGTGATCGGAGGTTTATCCTCATTGCTGCACAGAAGAATTATGTCCTTGATGCACCGCTAGGTGACAAACCTATTGCAGGAGCAGATGCAGATGTTATGAACATTTGGCTAGCTCAATATGATGACTACTTGATAGTTTAGTGCGCCATGCTTAACGGCTTAGAATCGGGACTTCAAAGACGTTTTGAATGTCATGGATCATATGAGATGTTTCAGGAGTTGAAGTTAATATTTCAAGCAAATACCCAAGTTGAGAGATATGAAGTCTTCAACAAGTTTTATAGCTAAAAGATGGAGGAGAATAGCTCAAGTAGTGAGCATGTGCTTAGATTGTCTGGGTACTACAATCGCTTGAATCAAGTGGGAGTTAATCTTCCAGATAAGATAGTGATTGACAGAATTCTCTAGTCACCATCACCAAGTTAGTAGAACTTCATGATGAACTATAATATGCAAGGGATAATGGAAACGAATCCCAAGCTCTTCGTAATGCTGAAATCGACGAAGGTAGAAATCAAGAAAAACATCAAACATTGATGGTTGACAAGACCACTAGTTTCAAGAAAAGGGCAAAGGGAAGAAGGGTAACTTCAAGAAGAACAGCAAGTAAGTTGCTGCTTAAGTGAAGAAGCCCAAGTCTGGTCCTAAGCCTGAGACTAAGTGCTTCTACTGCAAAGGAACTAGTCACTGGAAGCGGAACTACCCCAAGTAATTGGCGGATAAGAAGGATGGCAAAGTAAACATAGGTATATTTGATATACATGTTATTGATGTGTACTTTACTAGTGTTTATAGCAACCCCTCAGTATTTGATACTAGTTCAGTTGCTAAGAATAGTAACTCAAAACAGGAGTTGCAGAGTGAACAGAGACTAGTTAAGGGTGAAGTGACGATGTGTATTGGAAATGGTTCCAAGATTGATATGATCATCATCGCACACTCCCAATACTTTTAGGATTAGTGTTAAACCTAAAATAAATGTTATTTAGTGTTTGCATTGAGCATAAATATGATTGGATCATATTTATTGCAATACGGTTATTCATGTAAGTTAGAGAATAATTATTGTTCTATTTACATGAATAAAACCTTCAATGGTCATACACCCAATGAAAATTGTTTGTTGGATCTTGATCGTGGTGATACACATTTTCATAATATTGGAGCCAAAAGATGCAAAGTTAATAATAATAGTGCAACTTATTTGTGGCACTGCCGTTTAGGTCATATTGGTGTAAAGCGCATGATGAAAATCCATGTTGATGGGCTTTTGGAATCACTTGATTATGAATCAGTTGATGCTTTCGAACCATGCCTCATGGGCAAGATGACTAAGACTCCGTTCTCCAGAACAATGGAGCGAGCAACAGCTTTGTTGGAAATCATACATACTGATGTATGTGGTCCGATGAATATTGAGGATCGCGGCAGGTATCATTATTTTCTGATCTTCACAGATGATTTGAGCAGATATGAGTATATCTACTTGATGAAACACACGTCTGAAACATTTGAAAAGTTCAAAGAATTTCAGAGTGAAGTGGAGAATCATCATAACAAAAATAAAAATTTCTACGATATGATCGCAGAAGTAAAATATTTGAGTTACGAGTTTGGGCTTCAGTTAAAACAATGTGAAATAGTTTCACTACTCACGCCACCTGGAACACCACAGTGTAATGGTGTGTCCGAACGTCGTAACCGTACTTTATTAGATATGGTGCGATCTATGATGTCTCTTACCGATTTACCACTATCGTTTTGGGGTTATGCATTAGAGACAGCTACATTCACGTTAAATAGGGCACCATCTAAATCCGTTGAGATGACACCGTATGAACTATGGTTTGGCAAGAAACCTAAGCTGTTGTTTCTTAAAGTTTGTGGTTGCAATGCTTATGTGAAAAAGTTTCAACCTGATAAGCTCAAACCCAAATCGGAGAAGTGTGTCTTCATAGGATACCCAAAAGAAAATATTGGGTACACCTTCTATCACAGATCCGAAGGCAAGATATTCATTGCTGAGAATGGATCATTTCTAGAGAAGGAGTTTCTCTCGAAAGAAGTGAGTGGGAGGAAAGTAGAACTTGATGAGGTAACTGTACCTGCTCCCTTATTGGAAAGTAGTTCATCACAGAAATTTGTTCCTGTGACTTCTACACCAATTAGTGAGGAAGCTAATGATGATGATCATGTAACTTCAGTTCAAGTTACTACCAAAACCTCGTAGGTAAACCGGAGTGATATCCGCACCAGAGTGGTACAGTAATCCTGTTCTGGAGGTCATGTTACTTGACCATGACGAGACTACGAACTATGAGGAAGAGATGATGAGCCCAGATTCCACGAAATGGCTTGAGGCCATGAAATCTGAGATGAGATCCATGTATGAGAACAAAGTATGGACTTTGATTGACTTGCCCAATGTTCGGCGAGCCGTTGAGATTAAATGGATCTTCAAGAGGAAGACGGACACTGATAGTAGTGTTACTATCTACAAAGCTAGAATTGTCGCAAAAAGTTTTTCGACAAGTTCAAGGTGTTGACTACGATGAGAATTTCTCACTCGTATCTATGCTTAAGTCTGTCCGAATCATGCTAGCAATTGCCGCATTTTATGAAATCTGGCAAATGGATAAACAAAACTGCATTCCTTAATGGATTTATTAAAGAAGAGTTGTATATGATGCAACCAGAAGGTTTTGTCAATCCTAAAGGTACTAACAAAATATGCAAGCTCCAGCGATCCATCTATGGACTAGTGCAAGCATCTCGCAGTTGAAATATATGCTTTGATAAGTTGATCAAAGCATATAGTTTTATACAGACTTGCGGTGAAGCCCGTATTTACAAGAAAGTGAGTGGGAGCACTACAGCATTTCTGATAAGTATATGTATGACATATTGTTGATCAGAGATAATGTAGAATTATTCTGCAAAGCATAAAGGAATGTTTGAAAGGAGTTTTTTCAAAGAAAGACCTTGGTGAATTTGCTTACATATTGAGCATCAATATCTATAGAGATAGATCAAGACGCTTGATAAGTTTTTCAATGAGTACATACCTTGACAAGATTTTGAAGTACTTCAAAATGGAACAGTCAAAAAGGAGTTCTTGCCTGTGTTACAAGGTGTGAAGTTGAGTAAGACTCAAAACCCGACCACGGCAGAAGATAGAGAGAGAATGAAAGTCGTTCCCTATGCCTCAGCCATAGGTTCTATAAAGTATGTCATACTATGTACCAGACCTATTGTATACCATGCCCTGAGTTTGGCAAGGGGGTACAATAGTGATCTAGGAGTAGATCACTGGACATTGGTCAAAATTATCCTTAGTGGAATAAGGATATGTTTCTCGATTATGGAGGTGACAAAGGTTCATCGTAAAGGGTTACATCGATGCAAGTTTTGACACTGATCCAGATGACTCTAAGTCTCAATCTGGATACATATTTAAAGTGGGAGCAATTAGCTAGAGTAGCTCCGTGCAGAGCATTGTTGACATAGAAATTTGCAAAATACATACGGATCTGAATGTGGCAGACCCATTGACTAAACTTCCCTCACAAGCAAAACATGATTACAACTTAGTACTCTTTGGGTATTAATCACATAGCGATGTGAACTAGATTATTGACTCTAGTAAACCCTTTGGGTATTGGTCACATGACGATGTGAACTATGGGTGTTAATCACATGGTGATGTGAACTATTGATGTTAAATCACATGGCGATGTGAACTAGATTATTGACTCTAGTGCAAGTGGGAGACTGAAGGAAATATGCCCTAGAGGCAATAATAAAGTTATTATTTATTTCCTTATATCATGATAAATGTCTATTATTCATGCTAGAATTGTATTAACCAGAAACATAATACATGTGTGAATACATAGACAAACAGAGTGTCACTAGTATGCCTCTACTTGACTAGCTCGTTGATCAAAGATGGTTATGTTTCCTAACCATAGACATGAGTTGTCATTTGATTAATGGGATCACATCATTAGGAGAATGATGTGATTGACTTGACCCATTCCGTTAGCTTAGCACTTGATCGTTTAGTTTTTTGCTATTGCTTTCTTCATGACTTATACATGTTCCTATGACTATGAGATTATGCAACTCCCGTTTACCGAAGGAACACTTTGTGTGCCACCAAACGTCACAACGTAACTAGGTGATTATAAAGGTGCTCTACATGTCTCTCCGAAGGTACTTGTTGGGTTGGCGTATTTCGAGATTAGGATTTGTCACTCCGATTGTCGGAGAGGTATCTCTGGGCCCTCTCGGTAATGCACATCACTTAAGCCTTGCAAGCATTGCAACTAATGAGTTAGTTGCGGGATGATGTATTACGGAACGAGTAAAGAGACTTGCCGGTAACAAGATTGAACTAGGTATTGAGATACCGATGATCGAATGTCGGGCAAGTAACATACCGATGACAAAGGGAACAACATATGTTGTTATGCGGTCCGACCGATAAAGATCTTCGTAGAATATGTGGGAGCCAATATGAGCATCCAGGTTCCGCTATTGGTTATTGACCGGAGACGTGTCTCGGTCATGTCTACATAGTTCTCGAACCCGTAGGGTCCGCACGCTTAACGTTCCAATGACATTTTTATTATTAGTTTATGTGTTTTGATGTACCGAAGGTTGTTCGGAGTCCCGGATGTGATCACGGACATGACGAGGAGTCTCGAAATGGTCGAGACATAAATATTGATATATTGGACGACTATATTCGGAAACCGGAAGTGTTCCGGAGAAGTTTCGGATAAAACCGGAGTGCTGGAGGGTTATCGGAACCCTCGGGGGAACTAATGGGCCTCGATGGGTGTCACACCCTGATTTTCATGGCACAACACTTCAGATGATAAATCATGATAAAGTGTGGTTTGACAAACACTTTTGCATTATTTGACTTTTTATTTGAATTGGTTTTCTCTCTGTGTTTTTCTAGTGCTCCTAAAAGTCAACATAGCTTCACCTTCTATACTTCATCTCCTTGCTCCAAACTTCTGCCCAATGATCATGCCATGTGTATAGTGCAATATAATATTTTCTTACAAAAATAATTTGGCCAAAAAGTATTTTCTAAAAGTAGTTTTCCAAAAACCCTTGAATTGAGATTTGCACTGCAAGTACTTGATTTGAGGTATGAAAAATCTTTCAAAAGGTATATTTGAAACCTATTAGATATAGGATACCTAGAAACCACAAAAATATAATTTTAAAAGTTATTTTCCTATTTTATTTAAAAGCTTTTTCTTAAGGCCAGAAATGGTCTTTAATAGGGAAAAATTATTTTATTGTTTTAAAAATATTTGACAAAAATCAGGGAAACTCAATGGGCATATATTTCCCATATATAAGAGTTTCAACACATGGTCATGTTCAAAATATTGGTCAAATCCCTCAAAAACCCTTCCCGGATATTTCAAGCTTTTGAAATATTTACAAAGGAAATATTCTCTGAAATTTCCAAGAAAATTCTAGCATGTCACATACGACATGTTTGATGATTTTGGCAAGTATCATGTCATGGAGAATAGTATAACCCCATGAAATCCCCTCAAAACCATTTCTGTCCATTTTGAAGTTTGAGCAACCTTACATTGCCAAACATGTCCAAATGTTCTCAAACCTTGTGAACATACTCAAATGGTCTAATAATTCATCCAGACCAAATGGCACAAGTTGGAGAAAATGTTATATTGATCAAAGTGCCCCAAAACCCTTTCTGTCCTGAACCAAATTTGAACAACTCTACATTGCCAAGTGTGTCCTTTTAATCTGAATTTTTGTGGACATGTTCAAATCCCCAAATGATGACACTACACCAAGTGGTGCATCAAGGAGAATGGTTTTGCATGACTAGATCTTAGAAAACCCATTTCTGTTGATTTCTAGGGTTTACCAAAGTTACATTGGCTACTTTGCCCAAATGAGCTCAAACTTGGTGGAACATCCTACTTCTATGTGCCATTCCATCCTGTTAATTCTCATGGCAAGTGGAATTAATTTTCTTGCCCAAACCAACAACAAACACCTTCTGCCATTTTACCAAAATCATCATTTTGACCTCTTCCACTAATCTCCTTGAGCTCAACTTTTTACCACATCTCCTCCTAGTCTTCTCCAATCTCCAGTAACTCTTCCCTAGCCTCAGCTCAATGATTGAGGGGTGAAACACCCCCATTTACCCTTCTGGACAGCAGCATTCTTCTCATTTCTCACCTCCCTCCTCATTCCAGTGGCCCTCCATGGCATCCAATGCTTCCTCCCCTTTCTTTACTCCCTCCTAGAGCTACCAGACATTAGTGGCCGCGCCCACAAGGCATATAAAATGCCATGGCATACCATTTGGGTGCTCTGGAGCGTGCTACAGTGCGCTTCCGCACTGTAGCCGCCCCCTGCCAAGCACCTCCAGCCACCTCGGGCCTCCCTAGCGCGCCCGACGAGACGCCTCGGCGTTCGGGACACGGCAGCTGGTCGGCCCCCTCCTCCCTCTCTCTCTCCTGCCCCTGCTCGCACGCGCACTGGCCGCCCGAGAGCTCCAGTGAGCGAGCTCACACGCGCGACGTCTCTGACCCCTCCCCGCTCCCCCTCTTCCTTCCCCTAGCACTGGACCAGCCTCACAAACACCCCAGACACGGCGCCAGCTCCTCCCGAGCCCTGTGGCGACGCACAGAAGCCCGCCGGTGCACGGGTCCACGGCACCTCGCCGTTCGCCTATTTAAGGGCCTCCCCGATCCTCTCCCTCACCGCCACTCGCTCCGAACCCCTCCAAATCGGCCCCCTGTGCCCTCCACTCTCCTCCAGGACCACCCGAGCTCGAGATTGAGCTCGAGCTCCGCCGCTTTGGCTCGCCGGAGTTCGCGAGGTATAGGCCTCCCCCGTTCCTCCTCTGCCTCGATCTGGAACCCCTGCAGCCCTCTGATCCTTTCCCCCTTCTTTCCCCTCTCTGTAGTTGCCGGAAACGGTCGGAGTCACCACCTCCCGAAGCTCCTCCGCCGCAGCTCCTCGTCGCCGGCGAACCAGGCACCCCCGTCGGCCAAGTCCACCACCCACCGACGTGCGGCAGTCTCCTGAAGCCATCCCCGCACTCGCCGGAGCTCGCCGTGGCCTGCATCGTCGTCGATGAGCACCGCGACCCCCCCTTGTCCATGGGTTAGTGATGACAGGTGGGCCCCGCCTGTCATCCTCACCTCTCTCTCGCCCCCTCTCTCTCCCACTGGCAGCTGGGCCCCGCCCGTCAGGTTCAAACCTGGCGCGCGCGCGCGCGCCGGCTCGGCTGGGCCGCTGCCCTGCGGCTGTTCTGGCCCAGCAGGCACAGAGCCCTTTTCCCTTTTCTATTCTGAACAATTTGTAAAATCCATACATAGTTCAAATTAACTCCAAATTGGATGATTCAAATATCTAGTAGTTCCTAAATCATGCCCTATCACATGGTGCTTTTTGCACATTTTTCTTGCACATTTCCCTTCACACATATTAAATAAATCCTATTTTCTTATTTCTGTGATGTACTTTAGAAAATCGCAGAGAGCTCAAATTTGAACCAAATGCTATGATTCAAATTCCTAGATGTTTCTAAGTTCATAACTTAGTTTATGAACATTTTTATTAATACTTTCTGCACCACATAAAATAATGAGCCATTTCTTCATATTTGTCAACTTTGCAAATTCATTTGAACTCCAAATCCAGTGAAACCAACTCCTAGATGCTTCTAAAATCATGTTTTGTTAAATGGGTGCCTTTGCTCATTTTTCAAAAATATTTTTTGTGCACTTCTTGCAAATCCATAAACCCCTTGATTCAATCATATCAAAATGTTTAGAAATATCCACTGACCCAATTCCAATGAAACCACTATGGTTAATTTTCCTATAACCAGAGATGTCCTAGAAAAGTCAAATCAATATTTTTTGAGCACTTTTATTTCTGCCTTGTTGTGTTGCTTATTATGGTTGCTTTCAACGATAGTTGACGAAGTAGACGAAATGCTCGGAGTTGGACCAGAGATATTTGAAGACCTCGAAGACTTTGTTAAAACAGGCAAGCAGCCCTTTGACCATGATGAACCATTTTACATCATGATGGCATTTTTCGTTGCTTCACTGAGTGCATGATATACCTTGAATGGCAACCTTGCTAGGCTTGCCTCCGTTGCATACTCCATTGATATTTGCATTTTTCATGACTCTACCCTTTCTTAGAGTTGTGTTGGTGGGTTGTAGAAATATGCTATAGTAAATGGCTACGCAAAGTGGGTCAGGGTTATGCATGGAAATAAACAAGTGTGGTTTGACATACTTGCAAACAGCCCAGTGGGTGCCACTAATGCCCCTGGGAGATGATGATGAACTAGGTCACTACTTGGTGGAGAGGTAGTGTTCCGAGGCTCGATAAAAGTGTTGTTTACAGAGATGGATTAGATTTAAGATTTGTCGACTGTCCCAACCTTACATGCGCAACCACTCTACCCTTGTATGGGAAAGGGCATTATTGATTACCTAGGCTGATACTAGCTTGGAGCCCGCATTACTAGTGACGGGGGAGAGTTGGTGCTCTCTCTCGGGACGGGGTCGTGCCAGGTAGGGCGGCCAAGAACATTTTTATGGGGCACCGGACACACCGTTGGTACCCCGTGCCAGTGGTATGTGATGAATATGGGAGCAAGGCTCCACAATTTTAAGTTGTGAAAGGTTGGGCACGGGGGTTACTACCAATCGAGTGGACTCCATGTTAGTGTCGTCTAGGGAAAGATAGTGATCGGGTGCTTACCCCGGGTACTTGAAGTACCGTGGGTCGTGGATGACACGGAAGTTCCCCGGATCTTGTGGGTAAAGTGTGCAACCTCTGCAGAGTGTAAAACTATTCGAATAGCCGTGTCCATGGTCAAGGACAGTTGGGTGGTGCTGCTTAGACTACGTCCATATGTTTCTGACAAACAACACGGTTTGGTAAATCTGTTGACGTGATTCGTGAGGAAGTCATGATGAGCTTGAGTATGAGTTGTTCACAACTCTATCCCGATGTTGATGTCTGTAACCTCCTGATACTTGTTGCAGACGCATTCATATCCTTGATAAATGTTGATCATACTTGCATGAGAAAAACTAGCTTTCCGCAAAAATGCCAAATTAGCAGTAGTGCCTTGCATAATTATTCTGTTATCACCCTTGGGTCGCTTGCAAGTACATTCAAAGTACTCATTGGCTTGCCACTAGTTATTTTATTGGCCAGGCATGAAAGAACATAATATGAAGAAGAGTACCTCGGTGACGAACATGCGAGCTAGGACGCTTCCCAGTCAGAATGCCTGTAGGGTTAAGGCAGATGGCATGGGTCCAAGTTATCGACGAAGATTTCCACTGCGATGTTATACTCAAGACTTGACCATAATGGTCCTACTTGTGTAATACGGTATGTATGGATGTAAGACTCTTGTTATTCAGCTTTTGTGTGTTCAGTGAGCATTGATCTCTGGGATCACTGTACACGTGCATTCGGTGATCTTGACTTATGAGTCGGTGTCCCCATAGAGCTGGTATCAGAGCCATCCTGACTGTAGGAAGCCTTAGTTAGAATGGTCGTTAGTTAGGGTAAAACTATTTCCAAAACTACTACTAGTTTTCAAAACTATCTATACTTCTCTTCCCTTCTCAGTTTTTCGAAAACTAAGGTATACTTTCCTTATTGATCTCTTCCCCTTCAAAACCTTTGGTCGCTAGAACCCTTATGCCTCTAACCACTGGATTCCTTGTAATCCTCGTGGATAATCTAGAAGGAAGATGCCTTGCCAGACATTCACCCACATCTCCTGAACAGAAGATTGTCGACATCACAACAAGACGATACCAACAGAAGATACATCCTCGAGGAATGAGGACCTGAAGACCCAGGAGATGGTGACACCCTTGACACTGCCCCAAGATGATGCAACCTTAGCCTACGATGATCAGGGCATAGAATATGCAAGATCATGATATGCATCGCTAATAGAGCAACCATGTGCTTACCGATGTTGTATCGGCAACCAGCGGTGGATGAGAACCTCGCCATTTAGTCTGCCTCACTATAGTGAGCAGGAAAACGGTTCTCTTCATCCCCCACTCTTGGTGTCGATGTTGTCATCAACGTAACCGACATGTTGGATCTCTACTATGCCTTGTTAATGTCATTGCATAAAAGATTACCTACCTGGTACCATCGACGCCTTAGAAGACAAAACGGGATCGTCATGAATAAGAAGACAACAAAAGACCGAGTCAATGCCTGCTACGAGGAGCCACCTTCACCCCATCACTTCAACAGGCAAGAAGTTGTTGAAGAATCTTCAGGCTCAACCTGGATCATTTCATCGAACAACTACAAGAGACGTAGCAACACCTGAGGAAAACCCAGAAGACTGCATGAGGCTCAAGGCACGATTACTGAGTCCGAGAACCCCTAGGGTAGGATGAGTCGTGTACCCCATATGCGCAGTCGAGTCCGTATGATGGTTTGAATAGAACCATGACTGGGTGTTGCTTGTTTTTATTTGATTGTGTTTTGATATAAGTCGCACGTTTGCCCTAGGCAACAAGTACGTGACTATATCACCTTCCTTGTTTTTCTTTGTTTGGCCCTTTTTGGCACCCGTTTGGTTGCACTTGCACTATAGAACCCCCTTTAGGCATTCCCCTCCTCTATGCTACTTTTCCCTATCATCTCTCTCCTCAACTGAAGGCCAGCAAGACAAAATACACCAAGGATTCTACCTTGGCGACCAACTAGCACTGAACAACTTTTCTATAGCCTCCTCGACCAAGTAAAACCCCGTAGAGTTGTGTTTAACCCTCCAGACTAGAAACCCATTCCTAGACCCTTCGAGACTTCACAAGATACCCCAGCTCGAGTCCTTAACCATGTGCTTAACCCACAGAATTGCAAGAGAACCAGTTAAGCCTCTGTAAACCTTGCACAACATTGGGATCATTATGGAACTAGTGGACATAGTGAGCAAGCACATTGTCATCCTAATATAGCACAAAAGTTGATGCTTTCGGTGGTATAAGGTTATTTGTTTAAAGGACTAGATAGAACAACTGGCATCTCAAGAACCGTGCTTAAGGATAAGGTGACAAACATTCGCTCGCACAGTAGATCCCTGAAACCCTTACGCCTTACCAAGCCACAACATGGTCGGATCCTGACCTTGGGCTTTGGCTCTAGATCGATAAGACCTTGGACAATGCTCAACCGTGACCATCACCAATGCCTCAGCCCACTTTACGTACCCCATAGACTTCATGGAGTGCTTGGACAAGTTAGTTGTCATCCTTCCTTGATGACATACTTGTCTACCCGAAGTTGGAAGAAGAGCCATTCAGCTAGTCAAGGAACATTTGAAGACCGCCATGTCAAGGAGGAAGAACTATACTAACCACCATCGTCAAGAAGTGAACTTACTCGTCGGAGATCGTGCGTATCTGCAAACCACTCCTCTCAGAAGGACCAAGCATTTCCATGTTAAAGGGAAGCTCACTCCAAGATTTACCGGCCCCCTCTGAGATCACTACGAGACGAAGAGAAGACAGTTACCAGATGGAGCTACTACTTGAGTTACCCACTGTGCGTAATGTTTCCACATGACACAACTCCGGAAGTGTTTTCGACTTCCTAACTAGCCCGATCCCTACCAGGGCATCAATCACCGAACCATTGACCCCCAGCCCAACCTAACCTAACGCGAGGGACCCCTTAGCAACCTGGATCAAGCAAGAACGTCATACACGAAGCCACACCATCAAGTACTTCAAGGTTCAATGGAGCACCACTCGGAAGCACAAGCGGTATGAGGACAAGAAGACTACCCCGGATCCAGTTTTCGTATTCCTTCCCACGCCTAGTTTGGGAATCTCGGGGACGAGATTCTTGTAAGGGGGGTAGGTCTGTCACACCCTGATTTTCATGGCACAACACTTAAGATGATAAATCATGATAAAGTGTGGTTTGACAAAAACTTTTGCATTATTTGACTTTTTATTTGAATTGGTTTTCTCTCTGTGTTTTTCTAGTGCTCTTAAAAGTCAACATAGCTTCACCTTCTATACTTCATCTCCTTGCTACAAACTTCTGCCCAATGATCATGCCATGTGTATAGTGCAATATAGTATTTTCTTACAAAAATAATTTGGCCAAAAAGTATTTTCTAAAAGTAGTTTTCCAAAAACCCTTGAATTGAGATTTTCACTGCAAGTACTTGATTTGAGGTATGAAAAATATTTCAAAAGGTATATTTGAAACCTATTAGATATAGGATACCCAGAAACCACAAAAATATAATTTTAAAAGTTATTTTCCTATTTTATTTAAAAGCTTTTTCTTAAGGCCAGAAATGGTCTTTAATAGGGAAAAATTATTTTATTGTTTTAAAAATATTTGACAAAAATCAGGGAAACTCAGTGGGCATATATTTCCCATATATAAGAGTTTTAACACATGGTCATGTTCAAAATATTGGTCAAATCCCTCAAAAACCCTTCCTGGATATTTCAAGCTTTTGAAATATTTACAAAGGAAATATTCTCCAAAATTTCCAAGATAATTCTAGCATGTCACATATGACATGTTTGATGATTTTGGCAAGTATCATGTCATGGAGAATAGTATAACCCCATGAAATCCCCTCAAAACCATTTTTGTCCATTTTGAAGTTTGAGCAACCTTACATTGCCAAACATGTCCAAATGTTCTAAAACCTTGTGAACATACTCAAATGGTCTAATAATTCATCCAGACCAAATGGCACAAGTTGGAGAAAATGTTATATTGATCAAAGTGCCCCAAAACCCTTTCTGTCCGGAACCAGATTTGAACAACTCTACATTGCCAAGTGTGTCCTTTTAATCTGAATTTTTGTGGACATGTTCAAATCCCCAAATGATGACACTACACCAAGTGGTGCATCAAGGAGAATGGTTTTGCATGACTAGATCTTGGAAAACCCATTTCTGTTGATTTCTAGGGTTTACCAAAGTTACATTGGCTACTTTGCCCAAATGAGCTCAAACTTGGTGGAACATCCTACTTCTATGTGCCATTCCATCCTGTTAATTCTCATGGCAAGTGGAATTAATTTTCTTGCCCAAACCAACAACAAACACCTTCTGCCATTTTACCAAAATCATCATTTTGACCTCTTCCACTAATCTCCTTGAGCTCAACTTTTTACCACATCTCCTCCTACTCTTCTCCTATCTCCAGTAACTCTTCCCTAGCCTCAGCTCAATGATTGAGGGGTGAAACACCCCCATTTACCCTTCTGGACAGCAGCATTCTTCTCCTTTCTCACCTCCCTCCTCATTCCAGTGGCCCTCCATGGCATCCAATGCTTCCTCCCCTTCCTTTACTCCCTCCTAGAGCTACCAGACATTAGTGGCCGCGCCCACAAGGCATATAAAATGCCATGGCATGCCATTTGGGCGCTCTGGAGCGTGCTACAGTGCGCTCCCGCACTATAGCCGCCCCCTGCGAAGCACCTCCGGCCACCTCGGGCCTCCCTAGCGCGCCCGACGAGACGCCTCGGCGTCCGGGACACGTCAGCTGGTCGGCCCCCTCCTTCCTCTCTCTCTCTCCTGCCCCTGCTCGCACGCGCACCGGCCGCCCGAGAGCTCCAGTGAGCGAGCTCACACGCGTGACGTCTCTGACCCCTCCCCGCTCCCCCTCTTCCTTCCCCTAGCACTGGACCAGCCTCCCAAACACCCCAGACACGGCGCCAGCTCCTCCCGAGCCCTGTGGCGACACACAGAAGCCCGCCGGCGCACGGGTCCACGGCACCTCGCCGTTCGCCTATTTAAGGGCCTCCCCGAGCCTCTCCCTCACCACCACTCGCTCCTAACCCCTCCAAACCGGCCCCCTGTGCCCTCCACTCTCCTCCAGGACCACCCGAGCTCGAGATCAAGCTCGAGTTCCGCCGCTTCGGCTCGCTGGAGTTCGCGAGGTATAGGCCTCCCCCGTTCCTCCTCTGCCTCGATCTGGAACCCCTGCAACCCTCTAATCCTTTCCCCCTTCTTTCCCCTCTCTGTAGCTGCCGGAAACGGCCGGAGTCACCGCCTCCCGAAGCTCCTCCGCCGCAGCTCCTTGTCGCCGGCGAACCAGGCACCCCCGCCGGACAAGTCCACCACCCATCGACGTGCGGCAGTCTCCTGAAGCCATCCCCGCACTCGCCGGAGCTCGCCGTGGCCTGCATCGTCACCGGTGAGCACCGCGGCCCCCCTTGTCCACGGGTTAGTGATGACAGGTGGGCCTCGCCTGTCATCCTCACCTCTCTCTCGCCCCCTCTCTCTCCCACTAGCAGCTGGGCCCCGCCCGTCAAGTTCAAACCTGGCGCGCGCGCCGGCTCGGCTGGGCCGCTGCCCTGCGGCTGTTCTGGCCCAGCAGGCACAGAGCCCTTTTCCCTTTTCTTTTCTGAACAATTTGTAAAATCCATACATAGTTCAAATTAACTCCAAATTGGATGGTTCAAATTTCTAGTAGTTCCTAAATCATGCCCTATCACATGGTGCTTTTTGCACATTTTTCTAGCACATTTCCCTTCACACATATTAAATAAATCCTATTTTCTTATTTCTGTGATGTACTTTAGAAAATCACAGAGAGCTCAAATTTGATCCAAATGCCATGATTCAAATTCCTAGATGTTTCTAAGTTCATAACTTAGTTTATGAACATTTTTATTAATACTTTCTGCACCACATAAAATAATGAGCCATTTCTTCATATTTGTCAACTTTGCAAATTCATAGGAAATTCATTTGAACTCCAAATCCAGTGAAACCAACTCCTAGATGCTTCTAAAATCATGTTTTGTTAAATGGGTGCCTTTGCTCATTTTTCAAAAATATGTTTTTGTACACTTCTTGCAAATCCATAAACCCCTTGATTCAATCATATCAAAATGTTTAGAAATATCCACAGACCCAATTCCAACGAAACCACTATGGTTAATTTTCCTATAACCAGAGATGTCCTAGAAAAGTCAAATCAATATTTTTGGAGCACTTTTATTTCTGCCTTGTTGTGTTGCTTATTATGGTTGCTTTCAACGATAGTTGACGAAGTAGACGAAATGCTCGGAGTTGGACCAGAGATATTTGAAGACCTCGAAGACTTTGTTAAAACAGGCAAGCAGCCCTTTGACCATGATGAACCATTTTACATCATGATGGCATTTTTCGTTGCTTCACTGAGTGCATGATATACCTTGAATGGCAACCTTGCTGGGCTTGCCTCCGTTGCATACTCCATTGATATTTGCATTTTTCATGACTCTACCCTTTCTTAGAGTTGTGTTGGTGGGTTGTAGAAATATGCTATAGTAAATGGCTACGCAAAGTGGGTCAGGGTTATGCATGGAAAGAAACAAGTGTGGTTTGACATACTTGCAAACAGCCCAGTGGGTGCCACTAATGCCCCTGGGAGATGATGATGAACTAGGTCACTACTTGGTGGAGAGGTAGTGTTCCGAGGCTCGATAAAAGTGTTGTTTACAGAGACGGATGAGATTTAAGATTTGTCGACTGTCCCAACCTTACATGCGCAACCACTCTACCCTTGTATGGGAAAGGGCATTATTGATTACCTAGGTCGATACTAGCTTGGAGCCCGCATTACTAGTGACGGGGGAGAGTTGGTGCTCTCTCTCGGGACGGGGTCGTGCCAGGTAGGGCGGCCAAGAACATTTTTATGGGGCACCGGACACACCGTTGGTACCCCGTGCCAGTGGTATGTGATGAATATGGGAGCAAGGCTCCACAATTTTAAATTGTGAAAGGTTGGGCACGGGGGTTACTACCAATCGAGTGGACTCCATGTTAGTGTCGTCTAGGGAAAGATAGTGATCGGGTGCTTACCCCGGGTACTTGAAGTACCGCGGGTCGTGGATGACACGGAAGTTCCCCGGATCTTGTGGGTAAAGTGTGCAAACTCTGCAGAGTGTAAAACTATTCGAATAGCCGTGTCCACGGTCAAGGATAGTTGGGTGGTGCTGCTTAGACTATGTCCATATGTTTCTGACAAACAACACAGTTTGGTAAATCTGTTGACGTGATTCGTGAGGAAGTCACAATGAGCTTGATTATGAGTTGTTCACAACTCTATCCCGATGTTGATGTCTGTAACCTCCTGATACTTGTTGCAGACGCATTCATATCCTTGATAAATGTTGATCATACTTGCATGAGAAAAACTAGCTTTCCGCAAAAATGCCAAATTAGTAGTAGTGCCTTGCATAATTATTCTGTTATCACCCTTGGGTCGCTTGCGAGTACATTCAAAGTACTCATTGGCTTGCCACTAGTTATTTTATTGGCCAGGCATGAAAGAACATAATATGAAGAAGAGTACCTCGGTGAAGAACATGCGAGCTAGGACGCTTCCCAGTCAGAATGCCTGTAGGGTTAAGGCAGATGGCATGGGTCCAAGTTATCTATGAAGATTTCCGCTGCGATGTTGTACTCAAGACTTGACCATAATGGTCCTACTTGTGTAATACGGTATGTATGGATGTAAGACTCTTGTCATTCAGCTTCTGTGTGTTCAGTGAGCATTGATCTCTGGGATCACTGTACACGTGCATTCGGTGATCTCGACTTATGAGTCGGGGTCCCCACAATGGGCCTTAGTGGAGAGACAGAGAGAGTGGGGCGGCCAGGGCAGGCGCGCGCCCCCTCCCCCTTGAGTCCGAATTGGACAAGGAAGGGGGGCAGCGCCCCCCTTGCCTTCTCCCTCTCCCTCTCCTTCCTTCCCCCTCTCTCCCTTTTGGTGGAAACCTACTAGGACTTCGAGTCATAGTAGGATTCCCCTCTTGGGGGCACGCCATAGAGGGTCGGCCGACCTCCCCCTTGCTCCTTTATATACAGGGGCAGGGGGCACCCTAGAGACACAACAATTGATCATTGATCTCTTAGCCGTGTGCGGTGCCCCCCTCCACCATAGTCCACCTCGATAATACTATAGCGGTGCTTAGGCGAAGCCCTGCGTCGGTAGAACATCAACATCGTCACCACGCCGTCGTGCTGACGAAACTCTCCCTCAACACTCGGCTGGATTGGAGTTCGAGGGACGTCATCGGGCTGAACGTGTGCTGAACTCGGAGGTGTCATACGTTTGGTACTTGATCGGTCGGATTGTGAAGACGTACGACTACATCAACTACGTCGTGCTAACGCTTCCACTTTCGGTCTATGAGGGTACGTGGACAACAATCTCCCCTCTCGTTGCTATGCATCACCATGATCTTGCGTGTACGTAGGAATTTTTTTGAAATTACTACGTTCCCCAATAGTAGACGTTGTCGCAATCACCAGAACCCTATCCTTCATCGTTGCTAGCCATGTTTCCTACGATTAAATCTAGTCAATTAATCTAGCCTTAATAAAATGAATAATGACATAAAAAGGCCTATGTTTTGCAGGAACGTTGACTCCTTCCCGGTGCGGCAAATCTCGGGCACTCGATATATCCTAGTTTGTAGCACAAGTCATGCCGGAATTCACGGAAAATTTCGGCATGACCTTTGCTAAAAAGTGGACAAATCGAGCACCTGAAATTTGTCGGAACGGAAATGAATCAACATTCCAGCAAAACATTGGCCACTCGGCTTCATTCCCTGGAAACAACAAAAGCTCACTTGGGCACAATCGAACCACTTCTATGTTGCATATAACAAGACCACTTAAGAATATGTACATGAGAAACTACAACAGTAGATAAACATGAGCAAACACAATTGAGGAATTTGCATATATCATGACCACTTCAAATTTGCATCTCCTAGTGTTTGACACTTCAAGAAAATCTACACAAATCTCATGCTCTCTCAAACTCAATTCAAAAACCAAATATATATTATATTTAGTAAACTACTGAACTAAATTTTACTCTAAACTAAACCCTACTACCCTAATTAACATCTAGTTAAACAAACTCAATTCAAAAACTAAACCCTACTGAACTAATTAACATCTACATTATCTACTACTTAACATCTATTATTACCCTAACTAAGAAACATCTACTATTAACCCTACTGCCCTAGTTAACTAGTACCACCACTACTACTAATTAACATCTAGTACTACTACTACTGAAAACATTATCTATGAACCCTACTACTAATTAACATCTACTACTAATGCTAATTAATATGGCAAGAAGAAAATGCAGAGAGAGAGGAGGGGTGGGGGACTTACAGAGAGGGGAGAGATGGTGGCAGGGAGGTGCTCGGCGACAGAGGCAGGGGCGGGGAGGGCGGGCTCGGGCTCAAGCAGCGGCGGTACTGGGCGGGCTCGGGCTCGGGCAGCGGTGGTCCTGGGCGGACTCGGGCGGCGGTGAGGTCGAGGGCGGCAGCGGTGAGGTCAAGGGCGGCGACAGTGCGGCCTCGGGCGGCGACGGTGAGGTTGAGGGCGGCCTCGGGCGAAGACTGTGAGGTTGCGGGCATCGACGTCGGCGAAGTGGGGCGACGGCGAATTGGGGAGACGGCGGCGAAGTGGGGCGAGGGATTTGGGGAAGAAGTGGTGGCCGGGTGGAGAGAAACCGCTGGTTAAGTCAAACAAAGTGGTAGCGCGTTACTAAAAATACGCTATAGCTAAGTTAGCTATAGCGCGTTTAACTAAACGCGCTACTGCTATGCTTTTTCTTTTTTTACCCTTTTCATTTATTTTTCTTTCCATTTTTTTCCTTTTTTCTTTTTCTATTTCTTTCATTTTCATTGGCTTTTCTATTTGCTTTTCATTTTATTTTATTTTCGTTAGCAGTAGCACGTTTCTACATAAACACGCTGCTACAACAGTATTAACGGTAGCGTTGTTTTTATAAGACCGCTACTACTATGCGTAGCCTATTGGCTTAGTAGTGGGAATTTTAGTACTAGCGCTTTTATCGCTTGACGCGCTACTGCTATATATGTATCTGTAGTGTTGTTATCCTGCATGCGCTACTGCTATGTAGCACTAACGCGCTTTTTTAACAAGCGCTACTGCTAAAGTTCTGCGTATAAGGTTTTCCTTAGTAGTGAGGGTCTATTATGTTTCAGAAAAAATTATCAAAAAATTTCATCGTGCTTGGGCTTATGTAGGTATCAATTTCCTGAAGAAAAAAAACAAAAACATGCAAAACAGGAACTCACACTCGGCACTAAATTAATAGATTAGTCTAGAAAAATAATATAAAATGACATATAAAGCATACAAAAGTGATAATATAATACTCCCTCTGTTACTTTATATAAGGTGTTTTGTTTTTTCAAAAGTCAAATAAGTGTATGTTTGACTGAATTTTTAGAAAAAATATATCAATATCCGCAATAAGAATTTTTATCATTTGATTCATCACGAAAAGTAGTTTCATATTTTATCTATTAGGTAGTGTAGATATTGTCATTTTATTCTAGAACCTTGGTTAAAAATTCAAATGGTTGACTTGCACAGAAATAAATACATACGGATGGAGTAGTATTTAACAATAAAAAATTATATGCTTGCAGACGTATCGGTCATTCAATGTACAGGATTTTCGTCCTAGTTTGGATACATGCTATCCTTGTTGTCTTTTCCTCCCATTGGCAGGTTTGATTATGATCATGTAATCTTTTCAAAAATAGTTTTTTTTAGTAAATTTCGCCTGCCTCCATCCACATACGAGTGTTGTTGCTGCTCTCTCTCACACTCGCTCAGACGTAGGTGGAAGGAAAATGATACAGATATTTTCGGTGCACATACGCCTCACCGCACGAACAGCCTTATTTTACTGGGCACATACCCCGGACGCGGCAACACACTGCAGTCTACCCAGAGGAGCTCTTTCACAGCCGATCGGGCGCATACCACGGTCCTGGCGGAGACTATCTCATCTCTGGCTCCTAGGCTCGGCTTATACCGGTGCCCAACAACACAGTGGCTACTGAAGACTACATCTCTTCTAGCTACTCTGCACTCTACACAACACTAATACATGGCTTATATAGCCAGACTCATCAGGCGTTGGCCTCACACACGCACGCACTACTCATCATAACCGGCCGCTAACAGCACACGCTCCATGCACTAGCTCATGCATCAACTAACAACCTGCTAGCTATCTGCAAGGTCATCCTTAGAACGTGGGCAGCCCACAACAGCCGCTTGACCCAGCAAAAACAAACATGCATGTAGCTACACAACGGCGTAAACACTGCTCATGCACGAACGCGACTCCGCCAGCTTGCCGCTCCATGCCGTCGTCAAGATTAGTGCTGACAATTTCCTCCCTAATCTTGACGTGGCTTGCCCGTCGATC
This sequence comes from Triticum aestivum, assembly GCF_018294505.1. Classification (NCBI taxonomy): domain Eukaryota; kingdom Viridiplantae; phylum Streptophyta; class Magnoliopsida; order Poales; family Poaceae; genus Triticum; species Triticum aestivum. Next base: position 192,094,909 of record NC_057800.1, on the reverse strand, counting down.
GTCGTCTTGAACATGTTGCAGGGCGCCCTCGCACGCGACGAAGTCCACCGCGCTGCCCGGCTTCCGCAGCATGGCCACCGCGCTGCGTCACTTGTTGTCGACGTTTCCCGGCCACCGCGGCCTTCATGCCGCAGTGCAGCGTCTCCATGCCGCCGCGCCGTGCTACGCCGTCACGCCATCATGCAGCGCCTCCGCAGCTTTCGCGCTCGCCGCACACACAATGTCACCGCCCGCCGCCTCCGCGTCCACCTCGGTCTCACCACTCGCCGCCTTCATGTCTACCATGACGGCCGCAGCGCCGCGCACCTTTATGGGTCGACACACGGCCCGGAGCTCCATCGCCTAGCCGCCGACGAACGCCGCCATCGCCCTCCAGCACGGTGAACCACGCCCAAGCCAACCAAGCTCATGATACCAAATGTTGTTGCCGCTCTCTCTCACACTTGCTCGGACATAGGTGGAAGAAGAGGGACACAGATATTTTCGGTGCACATATGCCCCGTCACACGAACGGCCTTATTTTACTGGGCACATACTCCGGACGCGGCAACACACCGCAACCTACCCAGAGGAGCTCTCTCACAGCCGACCGGGCGCATACCACGGTCCTGGCGGAGACTACTGTTGGAAATATGCCCTAGAGGCAATAATAAAAGTATTATTATATTTCAATGTTCATGATAAATGTCTTTTATTCATGCTATAACTGTATTATCCGGAAATCGTAATACACGTGTGAATACTTAGACCACAATATGTCCCTGGTGAGCCTCTAGTTGACTAGCTCGTTGTGATCAACAGATAGTCATGTTTTCCTGACTATGGACATTGGATGTCGTTGATAACGGGATCACATCATTAGGAGAATGATGTGATGGACAAGACCCAATCCTAAGCATAGCATAAAAGATCGTGTAGCTCGTTTTGCTAGAGCTTTGCCAGTGTCAAGTATCTCTTCCTTCGACCATGAGATCGTGTAACTCCCGGATACCGTAAGAGTGCCTTGGGTGTATCAAACGTCACAACGTAACTGGGTGACTATAAAGGTGCATTACAGGTATCTCCGAAAGTATCTGTTGGGTTGACACGGATCGAAACTGGGATTTGTCACTCCGTATGACGGAGAGGTATCTCTGGGCCCACTCGGCAATGCATCATCATAATGAGCTCAATGTGACCAAGGTGTTGGACACGGGATCATGCATTACGGTACGAGTAAAGTGACTTGCCGGTAACGAGACTGAACAAGGTATTGGGATACCGACGATCGAGTCTCGGGCAAGTAACGTACCGATTGACAAAGGAAATTGCATACATGGTTTGATCGAATCCTCGACATCGTGGTTCATCCGATGACAACATCGAGGAGCATGTGGGAGCCATCATGGGTATCCAGATCCCGCTGTTGGTTATTGACTGAGAGCGTCTCGGTCATGTCTGCATGTCTCCCGAACCCGTAGGGTCTACACACTTAAGGTTCGGTGACGCTAGGGTTATTAGGAAGACTAGTATGTGACTACCGAATGTTGTTCGGAGTCCCGGATGGGATCCTGGACGTCGCGAGGAGATCCGGAAGGGTCCGGAGGTAAAGATTTATATATGGGAAGTTGTCAAACGGACACCGGGAAGTTTCGGGGTCATACCGGTATTGTACCGGGGCCACCGGAAGGGTTCCGGGGGTCCACCGGGAGGGGCCACCCCTCCCGGGGGGCCACATGGGCTGCGTGGGGCAGGGAGCCAGCCCCTGGTGGGCTGGCCGCACCCCCCTCCCTTGGGCCCATGCGCCTAGGGTTGAGGGGGAACCCTAGAGGGGGCGCCCCCCTTGGCTTGGGGGGCAAGCCACCCTCTCCCCTCTCCCCTAGGCCGCCGCACCCCCCCTAGATGGGTTCTAGGGGCCGGCCCCCTTCTCCCTTCCCCCTATAAATAGAGGGGTGAGGGGAGGGCAGCCGCACCACCCTCCAAGGCGCAGCCCTCCCCTCCCCAACACCTCTCCTCCTCCGTTGTGTGCTTGGCGAAGCCCTGTCGGAGTATTGCCTCTCCACCATCACCACGCCGTCGTGCTGCCGGTGGAGCTGTCTTCCTCAACCTCTCCTTCCCCTTGCTGGATCAAGAAGGAGGAGACGTCTCCCGTCCCGTACGTGTGTTGAACGCGGAGGTGCTGTCCGTTCAGCACTTGGTCATCGGTGATTCGAATCACGTCGAGTACGACTACATCATCACCTTGCAAGCTTCCGCACGCGATCTACAAGTGGTATGTAGATGCAAACTCTCTCCCTTGACTCGTTGCTTAGATGAACTCATAGATGGATCTTGGTGAAACCGTAGGAAAAATTTTAATTTTCTGCAACGTTCCCCAACAGTGGCATCATGAGCTAGGTCTATGCGTAGTTCTCTTTGCACGAGTAGAACACAATTTGTTGTGGGCGTGGATTTTGTCATCTTACTTGCCTCTACTAGTCTTTTCTTGCTCAAACGGTATTGTGGGATGAAGCGGCCCGGACCAACCTTACACGTACGCTTACGTGAGACCGGTTCCACCGACTGACATGCACTAGTTGCATAAGGTGGCTGGCGGGTGTCTGTCTCTCCCACTTTAGTTGGAGCGGAATCGATGAACAGGGCCCTTATGAAGGGTAAATAGAAGTTGACAAAATCACTTGTGGTGATTCGTAGGTAAGAAAACGTTCTTGCTAGAACCCAATTGCAGCCACGTAAAAGATGCAACAACAATTAGAGGACGTCTAACTTGTTTTTGCAGCGATTGATCATGTGATGTGATATGGCCAGAAGTTGTGATGAATGATGAATTGTGATGTATGAGATCATGTTCTTTGTAATAGGATTCACGACTTGCATGTCGATGAGTATGACAACCGGCAGGAGCCATAGGAGTTGTCTTTATTTTTTGTATGACCTGCGTGTCATTGAATAACGCCATGTAAACTACTTTACTTTATTGCTAAACGTTAGTCATAGAAGTATAAGTAGTCGTTGGCGTGACAACTTCATGAAGACACGATGATGGAGATCATGATGATGGAGATCATGGTGTCAAGCCGGTGACAAGATGATCATGAAGCCCCGAAGATGAAGATCAATGGAGCTATATGATATTGGCCATATCATGTCACAACTATATAATTGCATGTGATGTTTATTATGTTTATGCATCTTGTTTACTTAGGACGACGGTAGTAAATAAGATGATCCCTTATAAAATTTCAAGAAGTGTTCTCCCCTAACTGTGCACCGTTGCTACAGTTCGTCGCTTCTAAGCACCACGTGATGATCGGGTGTGATGGATTCTTACGTTCACATACAACGGGTGTAAGACAGTTTTACACAGCGAAAACACTTAGGGTTAACTTGACGAGCCTAGCATGTGCAGACATGGCCTCGGAACACGGAGACCGAAAGGTCGAACACGAATCGTATGGAAGATACGATCAACATGAGAATGTTCACCGACGATGACTAGTCCGTCTCACGTGATGATCGGACACGGGCTAGTCGACTCGGATCGTGTAACACTTAGATGACTAGAGGGATGTCTAATCTAAGTGGGAGTTCATAATTTGATTAGAACTTTATTATCATGAACTTAGTCTAAAACCTTTGCAAATATGTCTTGTAGATCAATGGCCAACGCTAATGTCAACATGAACTTCAACGCGTTCCTAGAGAAAACCAAGCTGAAAGATGATGGCAGCAACTATACGGACTGGGTCCGGAACCTGAGGATCATCCTCATAGCTGCCAGGAAACAATATGTCCTAGAAGGACCGCTAGGTGACGCTCCCGTCCCAGAGAACCAAGACATTATGAATGCTTGGCAGTCTCGTGCTGATGATTACTCCCTCGTTCAGTGCGGCATGCTTTACAGCTTAGAACCGGGGCTCCAAAAGCGTTTTGAGCACCACGGAGCATATGAGATGTTCGAAGAGCTGAAACTAGTTTTTCAAGCTCATGCCCGGGTCGAGAGATATGATGTCTCCGACAAGTTCTACAGTTGTAAGATGGAGGAAAACAGTTCTGTCAGTGAGCACATCCTGAAGATGTCTGGGTTGCACAACCGTATGACCCAGCTGAACATTAACCTCCCAGATGAGGCGCTCATTGACAGAATCCTCCAGTCGCTCCCACCAAGCTACAAGAGCTTTGTGATGAAGTACAACATGCAGGGGATGGAAAAGACCATTCCTGAAGTGTTCTCGATGCTGAAGTCAGCAGAGGCTGAAATCAAGAAAGAACATTAAGTGTTGATGGTCAATAAGACCACTAAGTTCAAGAAGGGCAAGGGTAAGAAGAACTTCAAGAAGGACGGCAAAGATGTTGCCGCACCTGGTAAGCCAGTTACCGGGAAGAAGTCAAAGAATGGACCCAAGCCTGAGACTGAGTGCTTTTATTGTAAGCGGAAGGGTCACTGGAAGCGGAACTGCCCCAAATACTTAGCGGATAAGAAGGCCGGCAACACCAAAGGTATATTTGATATACATCTGATTGATGTGTACCTTACCAGTACTCGTAGTAACTCCTGGGTATTTGATACCGGTGCCGTTGCTCATATTTGTAACTCACAGCAGGAGCTGCGGAATAAACGGAGACTGGCGAAGGACGAGGTGACGATGCGCGTCGGGAATGGTTCCAGAGTCGATGTGATCGCCGTCGGCACGCTGCCTCTACATTTACCTACGGGATTAGTTTTGAACCTTAATAATTGTTATTTAGTGCCATGTTTGAGCATGAACATTGTATCTGGATCTCGTTTAATACGAGATGGCTACTCATTTAAGTCTGAGAATAATGGTTGTTCGATTTATATGAGAGATATGTTTTATGGTCATGCTCCGATGGTCAATGGTTTATTCTTAATGAATCTCGAGCGTAATATTACATATGTTCATAGTGTAGATGCCAAAAGATGTAAAGTTGATAACGATAGTCCCACATACTTGTGGCACTGCCGCCTTGGTCACATTGGTGTCAAGCGCATGAAGAAGCTCCATGCCGATGGACTTTTAGAGTCTCTTGATTATGAATCGTTTGACACGTGCCTTTTGGGCAAAATGACCAAGACTCCGTTCTCCGGAACAATGGAGCGAGCAACCAACTTGTTGGAAATCATACATACCGATGTGTGCGGTCCAATGAGCATTGAGGCTCGCGGAGGATATCGTTATGTTCTCACTCTCACAGATGACTTAAGTAGATATGGGTATGTCTACTTAATGAAACACAAGTCTGAGACCTTTGAAAAGTTCAAGGAATTTCAGAATGAGGTAGAGAATCAACGTGACCGAAAGATAAAATTCTTACGATCAGATCGTGGAGGAGAATACTTAAGTCACGAATTTGGCACACACTTAAGGAAATGTGGAATCGTTTCACAACTCACGCTGCCTGGAACACCTCAGCGAAACGGTGTGTCCAAACGTCGTAATCGCACTCTATTGGATATGGTGCGGTCTATGATGTCTCTTACTGATTTACCGCTATCATTTTGGGGATACGCTCTAGAGACAGCTACATTCACTTTAAATAGGGCACCGTCTAAATCCGTTGAGACGACACCGTATGAATTATGGTTTGGGAAGAAACCTAAGCTGTCGTTTCTAAAAGTTTGGGGATGCGATGCTTATGTCAAGAAACTTCAACCTGAAAAGCTCGAACCCAAGTCGGAAAAATGTGTATTCATAGGATACCCTAAGGAAACTGTCGGGTATACCTTCTACTTAAGATCCGAAGGCAAGATCTTTGTTGCCAAGAATGGATGCTTTCTGGAAAAAGAGTTTCTCTCGAAAGAAGTAAGTGGGAGGAAAGTAGAACTCGATGAAGTACTACCTCTTGAGCGGGAAAGTGGCGCAGCGCAGGAAACCGTTCCTGTGATGCCCACACCAACTGAAGAGGAAAACAATGATGATGATCAAGGTACTTCAGATCAAGTTACTGCTGAACTTCGTAGGTCCACTAGGACACGTTCCGCACCAGAGTGGTACGGCAACCCTGTCCTGGAAATCATGTTGTTAGACAACAATGAACCTTCGAACTATGAAGAAGCGATGGCGGGCCCGGATTCCAACAAATGGCTTGAAGCCATGAAATCCGAGATAGAATCCATGTATGAAAACAAAGTATGGACTTTGACAGACTTGCCCGATGATCGGCGAGCGATAGAAAACAAATGGATCTTTAAGAAGAAGACAGACGCGGATGGTAATGTCACCATCTATAAAGCTCGACTTGTCGCTAAGGGTTATCGACAAGTTCAAGGGATTGACTACGACGAGACATTCTCTCCCGTAGCGAAGCTAAAGTCCGTCCGAATCATGTTAGCAATTGCCGCATACTATGATTATGAGATATGGCAAATGGACGTCAAAACGGCATTCCTTAACGGGCATCTTAAGGAAGAACTGTATATGATGCAGCCGGAAGGTTTTGTCGATCCTCGGAACGTTAACAAAGTATGCAAGCTCCAGCGATCCATTTATGGACTGGTGCAAGCATCTCGGAGTTGGAACATTCGCTTTGATGAGATGATCAAAGCGTTTGGGTTTATGCAGACTTATGGAGAAGCCTGCGTTTACAAGAAAGTGAGTGGGAGCTCTGTAGCATTTCTCATATTATATGTAGATGACATACTCTTGATGGGAAATAATATAGAATTTCTGGACAGCATTAAGGCCTACTTGAATAAGTGTTTTTCAATGAAGGACCTTGGAGAAGCTGCTTATATATTAGGCATCAAGATCTATAGAGATAGATCGAGACGCCTCATAGGTCTTTCACAAAGCACATACCTTGATAAGATTTTGAAGAGGTTCAAAATGGATCAGTCCAAGAAGGGGTTCTTGCCTATGTTACAAGGTGTGAGATTGAGCTCGGCTCAGTCACCGACCACGGCAAAAGATAAAGAAGAGATGAGTGTCATCCCCTATGCTTCAGCCATAGGATCTATTATGTATGCCATGCTGTGTACCAGACCCGATGTAAACCTTGCCGTAAGTTTGGTAGCAAGATACCAAAGTAATCCCGGCAAGGAACACTGGACAGCGGTCAATAATATCCTGAAGTACCTGAAAAGGACGAAGGACATGTTTCTCGTTTATGGAGGAGACGAAGAGCTCGTCGTAAAGGGTTACGTCGACGCTAGCTTCGACTCAGATCTGGATGACTCTAAGTCACAAACCGGATACGTGTATATGTTGAATGGTGGAGCAGTAAGCTGGTACAGCTGCAAGCAGAGCGTTGTGGCGGGATCTACGTGTGAAGCGGAGTACATGGCGGCCTCGGAGGCAGCACATGAAGCGATTTGGGTGAAGGAGTTCATCACCGACCTAGGAGTCATACCCAATGCGTCGGGGCCGATCAAACTCTCCTGTGACAACACTGGAGCTATTGCCCTCGCCAAGGAGCCCAGGTTTTACAAGAAGACCAGGCACATCAAGCGTCGTTTCAACTCCATCCATGAAAATGTTCAAGATGGAGACATAGAGATTTGCAAAGTGCACACGGATCTGAATGTCGCAGATCCGCTGACTAAACCTCTCTCACGTGCAAAACATGATCAACACCAGAACTCTATGGGTGTTCGATTCATCACAATGTAACTAGATTGGTGACTCTAGTGCAAGTGGGAGACTGTTGGAAATATGCCCTAGAGGCAATAATAAAAGTATTATTATATTTCAATGTTCATGATAAATGTCTTTTATTCATGCTATAACTGTATTATCCGGAAATCGTAATACACGTGTGAATACTTAGACCATAATATGTCCCTGGTGAGCCTCTAGTTGACTAGCTCGTTGTGATCAACAGATAGTCATGTTTTCCTGACTATGGACATTGGATGTCGTTGATAACGGGATCACATCATTAGGAGAATGATGTGATGGACAAGACCCAATCCTAAGCATAGCATAAAAGATCGTGTAGTTCGTTTTGCTAGAGCTTTGCCAGTGTCAAGTATCTCTTCCTTCGACCATGAGATCGTGTAACTCCCGGATACCGTAAGAGTGCCTTGGGTGTATCAAACGTCACAACGTAACTGGGTGACTATAAAGGTGCATTACAGGTATCTCCGAAAGTATCTGTTGGGTTGACACGGATCGAGACTGGGATTTGTCACTCCGTATGACGGAGAGGTATCTCTGGGCCCACTCGGCAATGCATCATCATAATGAGCTCAATGTGACCAAGGTGTTGGACACGGGATCATGCATTACGGTACGAGTAAAGTGACTTGCCGGTAACGAGACTGAACAAGGTATTGGGATACCAACGATCGAGTCTCGGGCAAGTAACGTACCGATTGACAAAGGAAATTGCATACATGGTTTGATCGAATCCTCGACATCGTGGTTCATCCGATGACAACATCGAGGAGCATGTGGGAGCCATCATGGGTATCCAGATCCCGCTGTTGGTTATTGACTGAGAGCGTCTCGGTCATGTCTGCATGTCTCCCGAACCCGTAGGGTCTACACACTTAAGGTTCGGTGACGCTAGGGTTATTAGGAAGACTAGTATGTGACTACCTAATGTTGTTCGGAGTCCCGGATGGGATCCTGAACGTCACGAGGAGATCCGGAAGGGTCCGGAGGTAAAGATTTATATATGGGAAGTTGTCAAACGGACACCGGGAAGTTTCGGGGTCATACCGGTATTGTACCGGGGCCACCGGAAGGGTTCCGGGGGTCCACCGGGAGGGGCCACCCCTCCCGGGGAGCCACATGGGCTGCGTGGGGCAGGGAGCCAGCCCCTGGTGGGCTGGCCGCACCCCCCTCCCTTGGGCCCATGCGCCTAGGGTTGAGGGGGAACCCTAGAGGGGGCGCCCCCCTTGGCTTGGGGGGCAAGCCACCCTCTCCCCTCTCCCCTAGGCCGCCGCACCCCCCCTAGATGGGTTCTAGGGGGCCGGCCCCCTTCTCCCTTCCCCCTATAAATAGAGGGGTGAGGGGAGGGCAGCCGCACCACCCTCCAAGGCGCAGCCCTCCCCTCCCCAACACCTCTCCTCCTCCGTTGTGTGCTTGGCGAAGCCCTGTCGGAGTACTGCCTCTCCACCATCACCACGCCGTCGTGCTGCCGGTGGATCTGTCTTCCTCAACCTCTCCTTCCCCTTGCTGGATCAAGAAGGAGGAGACGTCTCCCGTCCCGTACGTGTGTTGAACGCGGAGGTGTTGTCCGTTCAGCACTTGGTCATCGGTGATTCGAATCACGTCGAGTACGACTACATCATCACCTTGCAAGCTTCCGCACGCGATCTACAAGTGGTATGTAGATGCAAACTCTCTCCCTTGACTTTGCTTAGATGAACTCATAGATGGATCTTGGTGAAACCGTAGGAAAAATTTTAATTTTCTGCAACGTTCCCCAACAACTACCTCATCTTTGCCTCCTAGGCTCGGCTCATACCGACGCCCAACAACACAGTGACTACTGAAGACTACATCTCTCCTAGCTACTGGGCACTCTACACAACACCAATACATGGCTTATATATTTTTTAGAACGAAGAGCCAGATTCATCAGGCGTTGTCCTCACGCATGCACCCACTACCCATCATAACCGGCCGCTAACAGCACACGCTCCATGCACTAACCCATGCGCCAACTAACAACCTGCTAGCTACATGCAAGGTTATCCTTAGAACGTGGGCAGCCCACAACAGCCGCTTGACCCAGCAAAAACAAACATGCATGTAGCTACACAACGACCTGGACGCTGCTCATGCACGAACGCGACTCCGCCAGCTTGCCGCTCCACGCCGTCGTCAAGATTAGTGCTGACAACGAGTACATATTACATTTTAATTGATCTAGTACTTTGCAACCATTTATCTTTGCACTAAAAATTATTTACTGATTGTTTCTTTAAATTTTAGCACTTTTGTGTCATCTAGCAAGTACTCTCCCGATAGAGAGAAAAGTAAAAAAAGTAAATGAGTTGATACAATCATCAGTACTATGAGCACTTCAAAGTCATACGTTTTGGCGATACTTCTTGCGGAGGCCAAACTAAAATTAATCTATATCAGAATGCTGACATCAACATGAGTGATAACAATGTACGTGATCACAATCACAATTTTAGTCCATCTACTAGAAAGTCTACTTACCCGAGTAAGAACCAATTTGGTAATATGTATAAATTTGGCACATCCCATGCCATCAAATCTCCGTTGAATTTCCATCAGTTGCCCATTTTCACTTTCATGGGCTAAATATACTAGAGGGGTGTTTTCTAAAAGAAAATTATAAGCATTTTGTTTGTTTGGCCTGTACAATGTAAAAAAGTACTTCCCCACACACACACACACACACACACACACACACACACAGAGATATATATATATATATATATATATATATATATATATATATATATATATATATATATATATACTATTCATCACCCAGTGTGCAGAATAAGTTATTTTTCATCCGAGATAATGTTACAATCATTTCATAATTAAATTACATTTGGAATTCAAATAGTTACATTTCTATTGATTCGGTATGTAAAAATTGACATAAGAAAATAAAAATATAGGTCATAAGACAAGGAAATTTGCAGTTTATGTGTATTTTAGACTATGTTTTTATGTTTGTAATTTTACATAACATAAAATATTTTTTACGGCGATTATATATTTTCTTACGATCTCTTTTTGCGTCGGAAATAAGACAAAACTTACGGAATGTAAAATTACGGTGCATTGATGGTAAAAAAGAGGGGGGATGAAGAATAACTATTTCTCACCTAGGGTGACGAATAGCGCGACCCTATATATATATATATATATATATATATATATATATATATATATATATATATATATATATATATATATATATATATATATAGTAACGCTAAACTAAGCGTGAGTGTAGAATAGCTTATTCTACACCCCAATAACGGTACATACAAAATACGGTAACACACTATGTAAAATATAGTAATTTTCGTAAAAATGTAGTAAATTACAAACTTAGATGATAAAACAATACTTTCCGAATTACTACATTTTATACACCGTTTTACTAGATTTTATACATAGCGTTACTAGGGGTGTAGAATAAGCTATTCTACACTCACGCTTAGAATAGCGTTACCCTATATATATATATATCAAAAATGCAATTTTAATTATCAAATAATATCTTGATGCAACATGTCTATGTGATACAAACAATAATCATAACATACATGTACTCTAATATAAACAACTATTGGCAAAATATAATGGTGTCAGGGGAGGGGGCCATAGCCCCCTACTCTAACATAAGTGGGGGAAGGGTGTGGAAGCCTCCCTAATTCTAACTAAACTAGTTATGATATGATTTCTGCAAGAATACCTTAGCCAGATTAGCACATCGACTAATGGTTTGATTGGTTTAATCAATTTTCATTGCAACTGATGTAGCACATTAAGTTCAGGTGAACTGACAGGGGAGGCATTTGGCGACATCTTTGGCTTTAGGTCATACCTAATGTCCTTCGGTTCCCAGTTGCACTATTTGGAATTATCCTTTGGTGTGTTCTCTCTATGCATGGAGAGTTCATGGAGAGTCCGTAGGGTGGTGGCATCCTTGTCTTCGACGAAATTTTGGAGCCAGGAATTGTGCACACTCCACTGGTGTCTTCTTCCTAAATTTCTTAGTCCAATGCATGCTTCAATATAGATCATTCATCGGTATATGCACATGTGGGCACAGGATATGTAGCAATAGCACGATACATGAACAAAATACAGGTTTTCCAAAAGTGAAAGTGACTAACATTTTTACAAGATATGTAGTGTGTCTCCAAATTAGCTGTATCACTTGGCAATAATTTTTTGTTGTATTTAAGTAAGCTTGTGTAGAATAGCGTACTTACAAGTCCTGACTCTAAGAGTAAATCTAGTTCAATTAACTATTGACCAACCATTTTGGGTACTCCTATATTTTGCCATTCATGCCCCAACTTTTTGATTTAAAATATAGGGAATATTATGAACTGATTTTGGAGAGCTTGTGAACGGTCAAGATCTTCCCATTGATCCCTCGGTTTTTATCGGACAAAGAACTTTTGTGGATTCAGGAACTACACTGGCATACCTTGCAGATGGCGCTTTTGACCCATTCGTTGATGGAGTGATACTAATGATATAATTAAACTATTCTTAGCTATTACAAGAAGTATGTGTCCTACTTACATTATGAAACTATTATGTTTCACATTTGTAGATAGTTATTGCAGTATCTTCACATGTACCCCTAATGGTGAAGAACAAGGATAGATGCTTTGTTACTTCCACTAGCTAATAGTTTTCACCCTTTATGAAAGAAGTCAACACATCTTGTTTATCCTTTCTTGTGTCATAGCCCCAGCGATGATTATACCATCCATGTGCACCAATGTAAACAACTGTTGTAAAAATATAATGGTTTCACGGGGGAGGGGCCATAGCCCCCTACCCTAACATAAGGTGGGGGAAGGGTGGGGAATCCTCCCTAATTCTAACTTTATCTAGGCGACAAGTAATATGGATCGAAGGGAGTAGTTGCGTTTCAGGGAAAAGTGCTTGGACATTATGGCCAAGTGATTTCATAGGTTTATACTAGCACATATGCCCGTGCATTGCAACGGGGAAAAAATAATATGCATTTAAAGTTAGTGAGAATTATATGTGTAAGCAAAACCCTGTGTGCATGTGAAAAGGAACATTTAGCTTCTCGGTTTTGCTTGGTGTGAAGTAATCACATTATTTATCCATTCATTGATCGAGAGCATTTAAGGGTTTTGTTCCGTCATCGTACGCCAGAGAAAGCCCATGAATTATTCCTTTTTTCTTGAGAAAAAGGCCCATGAATTATTCAATCTACTTTTCCTTTCAATTGAGGATATTTAAGGTATGAAGTTTCTGAATATTGTAGGAAACATGAACCATTTTTTAAATCCTGGACAGGTTTTCAAAAATTATCTACACTTTCAGAAAAACACGAACAAATTTGAAACATGAACATCTTTTGAAATTCAGAAACATTTTTTGAAAACACTAACTTTTTTATAAAAACATGGACATTGTTTGAATTTGTGAACATTTTTTAAAAACGGGAACATGTGTTGAAAATTCATAACATTTTTTGAAAATGTGTATCTTTTATACGCGGATATTGTTTTGAATTGTGAAAATTTCACTAAACCAAGAATAATTTTGAATTTGGATAATTTTTTAAAATGCCATTTTATTTTTGGAAATCTTGAACAATTTTTCAAAACAATTTTCTTTTAGAAAGAATGGGAAACTTTGTTCATGTTCCGGATATATTTCAAAATAGCAACACAATTTTGGAATTCAAAACATTTTCCAAAATTTATAATTTTTAAAATTTTGAAAGTTTTTTGGGAATTTTGAATATAAGAAATACATTTTATAATAAAAATAAACTTGGAAGAAAAAAAACTGCGGAAGGAGAATAAAAATAGAAGTAAAACACAGAAACAGAGAAAAATGGGCCAGCCCATTATTGGTTGTCTTGTGCGAAGCTCAGACTATTTATTGCCCTGAGCGGAAAGTAGAATTTTTCCAGCTACGTGAAGAGAAAAATAAGTGGGCTGGCTTCGCTGGGCCACAACGCGCGGCCCACCGACGGAATTCTAGAAAAGCCTTTTTTTCTAACAGACAAACGCATAAGAATTTAGTACCACCTCGGATAGAAAAAAATTCTTTTTGGTGGTGAATGGATGAAAAAAATTAGCGAAACGCACCTTGCTTTATTAATAGTTATAGATATAGATTTAAGTTGGGTTTTTACCATTTATGCCACCGATTGTGTCCCACTACTCGGTTTTGACACTAGGAATTTTAACCACTCAAAAATGCCATCATTTCGTTAGACACTTGCTCAAAAATGCCACTTGACATCATTATTATGATCTCAAATTTCTTTTGCAATGTTATAATGACATAAATACCTATGGACCGACATGCCAGCTATCCATCTATCTCACTACAATAAAGTGTGGGGCCTACTTGATCCCAACAGCATTCTTATTTTCTTGTAAAATTATTCGCTTGGTTACTCCCGACAAGTGGAGCCACACTTATCATTGTGAGACAGAGAGAACTGACATGTGGGTCTAGGCTTATTTTGTCATATAACATGGTCAACGGGTTTGACGTGAAAGTAACAATGTCTAATGGCATTTTTTAGCAAACATCTAATGAAACGATGGCATTTTTGAGCAAGCATCTCACGGATCGATGGCATTTTTGAATAGTTGTAACTTCTAATGGCAAAAATGAGTAGTCAGACACAACTAGTGGCATCAATGATAAAACCCCTAGATTTAAGGGCATCATATATTACAGGGTGTCACTGGCACAAATGGCTAACATTGAAAATCGAAGAACCCATGAGACATAGGATCAGACACTCTTGCGTCAGCCATAGCCAGGAAAGCGATCTCCTACATTAGAATGTGCAATTTAAAGTGTGTTACATTGATTGCTAATTGATGCACCCATGAAGGAATTCAACACTTGTGTTAAGTTTCAATTACCTTTAGTTCCAGTTACTTTCCCTTTGAATCACCAGGGCCTTCTTGCAGCTTGGAACATGCATAGGCTTTGAAAAAGTGCAGATCGAGAGACAACATCACTACTCACCTTACTATTTGTGTCACTGAACGATATGTCAGATGATATATACAATGTGAAGCTTTGCTAGATGTAGGCATGCTTACTTTTTCTTAACAGTGGCATCATGCTCGTCCAGAATTTCGGATTCACATGGAAGATCAGCAATGATGTTGGTGCTTATAGAGTTGAGATGGAGTTTTAATAGCCTATTCAGATGCATTTTGAACAATTTAGCTCAAAGTTAAGCAACAAGGTAGGCAAGTGTTACCTTTCGTTGCCAGTGACAACATCCTCAATAGTAACCACGGTCTCTTTGAGGTCTCCGATGTAGAAGTGCATGCTCTAGCCAATGCAACCAAAAGATCGATCTAATGGAAGAGACTAGGCAATACATTTATACATCAACACTCCCCTCACGGGTGGCTCCCTCAGGCCTAAACATGGACCGAAAATGGGTTGCAATTTAATTGCGTCAGCCGGGTCTTGAACTCAACACATCTTGGCCCTGATACCATATAGAAGTGCATGCTCTAGCCAATGCAACCAAAAGACCAATCTGATGAAAAAGACTAGGCAATGCATTTATACGTCAACACCCGATAGTCAAGTGGTCCTTGTTATACTCATCTCTGCAACATATAATTTGTAAATAAGCAAATGCGCACATAGTAGGTTTTATCAGCATGTGTGGAAGAAACTAAATTCAATGGCATTGAAATTTGAAAACCAGGTGATTTCCCCGCGCGCTGCTGTGGGAATTTAAAGATTGATTTTGGATGGATTTTGCATGAACAAAATGACCTAAATCAAAAGCTATTGTTTTCGGAAGTAATTGTGCGTGAACAAAGAGTTTGCATGTACGTTGGACCATTGATTGCAATAATTAAATTGGGGTATGCATGTGGTGTGAAATAGTGTTAGTGAATGATGGCGTGGCATATTTGATGATGTGGAGGGATGCATGGAGAATTAGAGTTAGTGGGGATCAACTATTTAGGTATATAGGATACCATGAAACTTTCAAGCTCGAGTCAAACAATATATATTTTACAGAGCAAAAGATGTGCTATTCGCCTATCTTTTTGTATAGGTTATTATTCATAAAATAATGGATGATCATGGTTTTTCAAGTGAATGTTGTATGATCAAGGCAATCAAATCATTTTTTGCAACAATCGTAGGTGGTTCTATGTGAAATCAGAATTGTACAAGAGTATTCAGTATGATAATTTTAGGGACTAATTGTCAAGACAGTGAACAAAGTACAGATTGATATAAGTGTAACTGAACTTAAACATAAAATACCTGACAGTGGTGGTGGCAGGTGTGTAGCCAAAGCGAGTGAAGTGCTGCTGTTAGCGCTATTAATAATACCTTTTATCTTGAGAAGTCAAATGGGCTATCAACAGTTTGCACGGCAGAGGTGGGGAACAGATGTCAGTGAAAATGCATTTGATATACATAATTTATGTGAGACATAATTCATAGAGTACATGACGTACCACACGCGCTGCAGGGTGTTTTCTTTAGGGCATGTACAATGATGACATATGAATACATATGCCTCATGATAAAAAGTAATTTGAGGCATATGTGTTGATTTTTTCTCTCCAATGCAAGCTACTACTAGTGGGCCTCATCAAAGAATAGAAAGTGACTTTCACTACACATGCATCCCTCCTCTTCACTTTAACTTTTCCAACTTTATGCACCGGACCACACTTTTTCTCTCTAAACACCCGCCTCCTGAAGAGGATTCTGCTTCCCTATCCGAACCTACTTTTTCTGTTATCCGATCCTACATGGCATGTGAGGCATCACCCTAAGGCTATGCATTGACCATGCCCTCAATAAGCCTTCCGTGGGTATGGGCAAGTCAGGCAAAAGGCACCTTTTGCGTAGAACTGGGCTTAGTTGGTGTCGCGGGCGTAGCATCAGTGGAAGATTCAGGTGTAGTGAACAGAGGCATGATAGTGGCAGTACGAGCATTGTGCGCCACAGAGTTATGTGTACCAAAGAAATTTTCGATGTCAGTGACCTAGAACGATATATTCCTCTGTGACAGGCTCTTTTGTGTGACCGAATCAGTAAGGGTGTATTTCCGCGAGACCACTACCGCAATTCCGTGAGGTAGGCCAGATGATTTTAGGAGAGATATCACATTTTTGCCAACAAGCTGTTGTGCAACTCGCTTGAAGAAGACAAACTCTGCTGATATTGTGCCATCAGCTCCTTCCAAGCAAAGTCGGAATATGTGCATGTGAAGCGCACTTTCAGTTATATCAGGGTCAATGGATAATAATAAGAAATTATTTTCATAAGCGTAGTGTATTTTACTTTGGATATACCTTTGTGGAGATGCATCTGCCGCTGCATTTAAATTCAGAACCATATACAAGGTGGCAGAATGATGACACTTAGAGTAGGATTGGAGCCACAATGGTTGATCAGGCATCACTTTTGAAATTGTGACAATGCAAAGGAAATCTGTGTTCTATCATGCAAAAAGAACTATTAAGTGTTACTTTTTTGGGCTATATACTTCTATAAGAAATCGCAGAAGAGTCATAGCAAAGATGGATTTAATCGTAATATCCAGACGCACCTGTGTTTCTGAAGTTCTGTGTGGAAGTTCCTAAATACCATTTGCATGCAGAGCCTCCACAGAAGTTTCATCATCTACAGAGGGTAAAGATAGCACATTGAGTTATAGCATAGACATTACTACTCCCTCCGTTCGGAATTACTTGTTTCGGAAATGGATGTATCTAGAACTAAAATACGTCTAGATACATCCATTTTCGCGACAACTAAATCCGAACGGAAGGAGTACATTGGTAACACGAAATTTGATGGTGTACCTTACTGTTAGAAGTAAATACCCCAGGAGTCATATAACTTGCAGGTGACAGTCAGTTTGATAAATAAACTTGAAAAATACGTGTATTTAATCATCAAACTTGCACGGGTGTTTATATACGGTCACATTTCGTGTACACAGACATATCTGTGGCATGCCAGCGTGGCCAGGGCCCACGGTCACCGCGGTCACAGGGCAGATTTGCAGAAAAGACATTGACCTTTTTATTTTTATGTATATTAAGCCCCTAAAATAAAGTGATAAAAAATAAGGATTAGTGTTAGAGGTAAATACCCCAGGAGTCATATAACTTGCAAGTGACAATCAGTTTGATAAATAAACTTGAAAAATACGTGTTTTTGATCATCAAACTTGCACGGGCGTTTATATACGGTTACATTTCGTGTACACGGACATATCCGTGGCATGCCAGCGTGGCCAGGGCCCACGGTCATCGCGGTCACAGGGCAGATTTGCAGAAAAGACATTGACCTTTTGTTTTTATGTATATTAAGCCCCTAAAATAAAGTGATAAAAAATAAGGATTAGTGGGGATTCGAACGCACTTCCTGCCTTAGCAGGCTTGTGTGGACAACCACAAGAGCTACAGTCATTCCTGTTTAAAAATGTTCTGGCATTTCACAAAAACTCTTCATGACATTTTTTTATGTTTATACAATGTATTGCGTAGTTTCAAAAATGTTTCGTACCATCCAAATTTTTTAACACGTATTTAATAAAAGTTTCAATAACTTGTATTTGAAAAAAAATCATATGTTTAAAAAATATTTAAGGTGTATAAAAATGTTTTGAGATGTATACTGGAAAAAATACACGTCAAAACATATATTTTAAAGAGTGTTAATTATGTCTAACATTTTCCAAATACATGATTAATATTTTTTAAATATATTTGTGATGTCTTATTTTTTCCAGTATACATTAATACATTTTTATACACATTTAATTTTTTAAACATAGATTTACATTTGTGGAATACAAGTTTTGAAACCTTTTACAAATATATGTTAAACATTTTTGGATGGTACGAAACATTTTTTTAACTATGTGAACATTTTTTTACATTGTGTAAATACTTTTCAAAATGTCATGAACTGTTTTTTGAAATGGGTGAACATTTTCTAAATGCAATGTATAGTTTTTAGTTACAAAATATGGTTTACAATGTTTAAATTTTTAGAAATGTCATGTACCTTTTTTGTAACATATAAAAAAAATTAAATGTCACAAACACAAGAATATAGGTTGTTTTCTTACATAGAACATGAAGGAATAGCAATATGAAAAAAAATTATCCCTTGTGGAAATGTTATGTTGTACTAGCCTGGTGGTAATCCTTGTTAATGTTGACCACAAGACCACATGGTCGAGCCACAGTGTTCTCTTTTTTGTGGTTACATTTTTCAAAAGTTATATGTCAGGCCGCGTTTATATGACATAGATTTTAATAGTGATATCTCTATCTTCTGTATTTCTCTTTTTTTTGAGCATCAGTACAGACACAAGCGCTCATATACACGCGCATACACTCACCCCTATGAACGTACACACGCACACCCTACCTCTATGAGCACCTTCAAAAGACTGAGCCGGCATATCATCTTGAGATTTACGAAGTCACCGTAGGCGCCTCGTCGTCGACGGGAACGTCTCCTCCCACTAAAAGCGCATCGCCGGAAATCCTGAAATAAATCCAGGAATAATGCGAGCACCAGGATTTGAACCCTGGTGGGTTGGGGATATCACTGTCCATCTAACCAACTCAACCACAGATTGATTCGCCTCTTCTCTACTTCTCTGCTACCTAAAAGAAACGTAAGATTCCCTCTCCCTTCTTATGTCGCCACGCTTCGTCCAACTCTTCCCTTCGCTCGCCCTTCGTCCGCCCCTAATAAAAGCCTAAAAGGAAACACAATCTCAATGACTAAGAAAAAATCAGGGGCAGGAAATAAGGACGTAATCTCCAGATGGGGATGCAATCCCAGGCGTTTCGCTTTATACCATGAATGCTTCGTACAAATCAGGGAGTCTGTGACGCCCCCGATTCAATCGTACACTAATCATGCACGCAAATGTGTACGATCAAGATCAGGGACTCACGGGAAGATATCACAACACAACTCTACAAATAAAATAAGTCATACAAGCATCATAATACAAGCCAGGGGCCTCGAGGGCTCGAATACAAGTGCTCGATCATAGACGAGTCAGCGGAAGCAACAATATCTGAGTACAGACATAAGTTAAACAAGTTTGCCTTAAGAAGGCTAGCACAAACTGGGATACAGATCGAAAGAGGCGCAGGCCTCCTGCCTGGGATCCTCCTAACTACTCCAGGTCGTCGTCAGCGGGTAACACGTAGTAGTAGGCACCTCCGGTGTAGTAGGGGTCGTCGTCGACGGTGGCGTCTGGCTCCTGGACTCCAGCATCTGGTTGCGACAACCAGGAAGAAAGGAAAGGGGAAAAGGGGGGAGAAAGCAACCGTGAGTACTCATCCAAAGTACTCGCAAGCAAGGAACTACACTACATATGCATGGGTATATGTGTAAGGAGGTCATATCAGTGGACTGAACTGCAGAATGCCAGAATAAGAGGGGGATAGCTAATCCTGTCGAAGACTACGCTTCTGGCAGCCTCCTTCTTGCAACAGGCAGAAGAGGGTAGGTCAAAGTCCTCCAAGTAGCATCTCATAGCATAATCCTACCCGGCGATCCCCTCCTCATATCCCTGAGGTAGAGCGACCACCGGTTGAATCTGGCACTTGGAAGGGTGTGTTTTATTAAGTATCCGGTTCTAGTTGTCATAAGGTCAAGGTACAACTCCAAGTCGTCCTGTTACCGAAGATCACGGCTATTCGAATAGATTAACTTCCCTGCAGGGGTGCACCACATAACCCAACACGCTTGATCCCATTTGGCCGGACACACTTTCCTGGGTCATGCCCGGCCGCGGAAGATCAACACGTCGCAGCCCCACCTAGGCAAAACAGAGAGGCCAGCACGCCGGTCTAAACCTAAGCGCACAGGGGTCTGGGCCCATCGCCCATAGCACACCTGCACGTTGCGAGGGCGGCCGGAAGCAGAACTAGCCCCCTTAATACAAGAGCAGGCTTACGTTCCAATCCGGCGCGCGCCGCTCCGTCGCTGACGTCTGAAGTGCTTCGGCTGATACCACGACGTCGGGATACCCATAACTACTCCCACGTAGATGGTTAGTGCGTATAGGCTCGTAGCCGACTCAGATCAAATACCAAGATCTCGTTAAGCGTGTTAAGTATCCGCGAACGCCGAACAGGGCCAGGCCCACCTGTCTCCTAGGTGGTCTCAACCTGCCCTGTCGCTCCGCCACAAAGATCCACACAGAGGGCCGTCGGGACAAAGGTCCTTTCAGCCCCCAATCCGTGAATCACTCGTGGGTACTCTTCGAGCTGACCCGACTTTAGTCACCATCTGTATAGAATGTATGTATGTATAGTATATACCCGTGATCACCTCCCGAGTGATCACGGCCCAATAGTATAGCAAGGCAGACTGACAAGAATGTAGGGCCAATGATGATAAACTAGCATCCTATACTAAGCATTTAGGATTGCAGGTAAGGTATCAACAGGTGTAGCAACAATGTCAGGCTATGCATCAGAATAGGATCAACGGAAAGCAGTAACATGCTACACTACTCTAATGCAAGCAGTATAGAGAAGAATAGGCGATATCTGGTGATCAAGGGGGGGGGCTTTCCTGGTTGCTCTGGCAAGAGAGAGGGGTCGTCAACTCCGTAGTCGAACTGGGCAGCAGCAGCGTCGGTCTCGTAGTCTACCGGAGAGAAGAGGGGGAAGAAACAATGAATACCAAGTAAACAGATGCATATCGATGCATGGCATGTCAAGAAGCGATGCTAGGCGTGCCCTAACGTGGTATGAGGTGGTACTGGTTAAGGGGGGAATCATCCGGAAAAGTATTCCCGGTGTTTCGTGTTTTCGGACAGATGAACCGAAGGGGAAAAGTTGCGAGTTCGATAGGTTAGGGGTGTGTGGCGGACGAACGGACTGCGTATCCGGAATCGTCTCGTCGTTCTGAGCAACTTTCATGTTGAAAATATTTTAATCCGAGTTACGGATTAAAAGATATGATTTTTAAAAGATTTTAACAATTTTGGAATTTAATTATTTATTTAATTAATTCGAAAAAATGTATTTATGACGTCAGCATGATGTCATGCTGACGTCAGCAGTCAACAGGGGTTGACTGAGTCAACCCTGACATGTGGGTCCAGTGGGACCCACCTGTCATTCTCTATTTAGGTTAATTAGGGTTTAGGTTAATCTAATTACAGTTTAATTAAACTTAACTAGTTAATTAATTTAATTAAACCGGATTAATTAACTTAATTAATTAATTAATTAATTAAAAATTTTATTAAATCATTTTAATTTTATTAATTATATTTATTGTTTTTATTTATTTTATTATTTATTATTTATTTATTTATTTATTTTTATTTTGGGCGTGGGGCCCCCTAGTCAGTGGCTCATCCGAGCCACCAGGGGCTAATGGGCGCGGGCCAAACGGGGCTGCAACCGAGCGGAGCCCCGGGGCGTTTGGGCGCGAGCGCCGGCGTCCAGGGGCCGCGACGGCGACCGAAGCGGGGCTGGGACGGCGAGCGGCTGTGGCGCGAGGCGAGGCGGGGCGATGGCGCGGTCGGTGGTGCCCGTGCATGTGGCCGAGGCGACCAGGGGGAAGGGGCGCAGCGGCCGCGGCAGGGGAGCCGCACGGGGGAGCGGGGAGGGGCCGGGGGCGGGACGGCCCGGCGCGGGCGACGGTGGCGCCGGAGCGCGTCGAGCGGCGACGGCCGAGGCGACCTAGGGGGAGAGGAGGGCGAAGGGGGGAAAGCTCACGGGGGGGGGGGGAGTAGGGCAACGGGGCAGTGGGCTCGGGGGCGGTCGGGGAAGACCGGCGAGGAGGAGGACGAAGGAGGCGTTCGGCAGCGGCGGGACGGCCGCGTCCACGGCGTCCGGCGAGGAGGGGGTGAGGACGAGCGACGGGGCGGCGGTTGTCGGGATCCGGGGGTCAAGCGCCGGTGGGGGGGGGGGGAGGCGGCGACGGTCGACGGGTGTTGGGGGCCGGGCGAGGGAGAAGGGGATCAGGCTCCTCCCGATCCAGATCCAGCGCGAGGGGGGGTGGGGGAGAGCGAGTGGGTAGTGGGGGGGTGAGTGGGGTGACGGGGTGGGGTTAGGGTTCCGGGGGCGTGGGGTTATGGGGGGGGTGGCCGGCTGGGCCTTTGCCCAGTTGGGCCGGTGGTGGCCTAGTCGGCTGGGCCGTCTGGCCCAGTGGGGGGGTCCTTTTATATATATATATATTTGGTTTGTTTTCTGTTTTTTTTTAATTTATTTTCCTTTCTGTTTTATTCAATTTAAAATATTTATGCATTTTATAAAAATGTGTTTACTTCACCATAATTATCTTTGTAATATTTGACAACCCCCGAACATTTTAGATCTAATTTTTGAAAACTTTTATTGTTTGCCTATGTTTTCAATTGAATTTGAACCGAGTTCGAATCAACGTGAGTTTAATCACGGTAACCGAGGTGACGTGGCATCATTAGCAGGGATTACTGTAGCTTAATTATCCGGGCGTTACAAATCTCCTCCACTACAAGAAATCTCGTCCCGAGATTTAGGAGGTAGAAGGGAACAGTGCGGGGTATTCATCACGAAGACGATCCTCGCGTTCCCAGGTGGCTTCGTCTTCAGAGTGATTCGACCACTGGACCTTCAGGAACTTGATCGCCTTCTGACGTATGCGGCGTTCAGCTTGGTCGAGAATGTGGACCGGATGCTCTTTATAGGAGAGGTCCTGTTGCAATTCGAGCACTTCATGGTCCACTGCTCGGATTGGGTCCTTGAAGCAGCGTCGAAGTTGTGACACGTGGAACACATCGTGAACCTGAGAAAGGTTCGACGGAAGCTCCAATTGATATGCCACTTTTCCACGCCTCTCGAGGATAGTGAAAGGACCAATATAGCGGGGAGCTAGCTTCCCTTTGATCCCGAAGCGGTGAGCACCCTTCATTGGTGTAACTCGAAGATAGGCCTTTTCGCCAGGTTGATAGACCATGTCTTTATGATGACGGTCATAATTACTCTTTTGGCGTGACTGAGCAGTCTTGAGATTCTCGCGAATAATGCGGACTTGTTCTTCGGCATGTTGGATAATATCCGGACCGAAGAGGGGACGTTCCCCAGTTTCTGACCAGTTCAGAGGGGTTCGGCACTTTCGTCCATATAACACTTCGAAGGGGGCCATCTTCAGACTAGCTTGATAGCTATTATTATAAGAGAACTCAGCATACGGAAGAGATTCCTCCCATTTCTTGCCGAAGGAAATAACACAAGCTCGAAGCATGTCTTCGAGAACTTGGTTGACACGTTCAACTTGCCCTTGTGACTGAGGATGAAAAGCAGTGCTGAAAGACAGATGAGTGCCCATAGCTTCTTGGAAACTTGCCCAGAATCTTGAAGTGAATAAACTGCCACGGTCTGAACTGATAACCAGTGGAATACCGTGAAGCGAAACAATTCTGGTCATGTAGAGAGTTGCAAGCTGACTAGCAGTGATCGTTTCTTTGACCGCCAGAAAATGTGCAACCTTAGAAAGTTGGTCAATGACGACAAGAATAGCATCATTACCCTTTTGCGATTTGGGAAATCCAGTAACGAAGTCCATCTCGACGTGGTCCCATTTCCATTCAAGAATAGATATAGGTTGCAGAGTTCCAGCAGGCCTTTGATGTTCTGCTTTGATACGACGGCAAACGTCACATTCAGCAACATAACGAGCAATGTCTTGCTTCATGTTAGACCACCAGAATCTCTGACGAATGTCTTGATACATCTTCGTACTACCAGGATGGATACATAGAGGCGTATCATGAGCTTCTTTCAAAACCTCCTGAGTCATATTCAGGTTTTCCTTCTTACACGGCACCACTAGGCGGCCTTTGAAGTACAAGGCGCCATCATCAGCAATAGTGAAGGATGAGGAACTTCCTTCTTTGAGGTCTTGCTTAATCTTGTAGACTTCAGAGTCAAATCCCTGCATTGTCTTTATGGTGCCCACGAGGTCGGGTTCAACAACCAGGGTATAGAGGGAACCCTGGGAAACAACATGGAGATTCATCTTGCGGAACTCCGGAGGAGGGGGAGCGAGTGCACCCGGAGGAACAATATGGAGGTTCAGCTTTCTGAATTCTTCAATGAGTGAGGGCTGAACTTTGTGAACCTGGAGGTGGTTGCAGTAAGACTTGCGGCTCAAGGCATCAACCATTACATTAGCCTTGCCTGGTGTATAGGAAATACCCAAATCAAAGTCTGCAACAGTCTCCATCCATCTCTGCTGACGGAGGTTCAGGTCTGGCTGAGTAAACAGATACTTCAGACTTTGGTGGTCAGTGAAGATCTCGCAGCGATTACCGAGCAGGTAATGTCGCCACTGTTTTAGCGCATGAATGACAGCCGCAAGTTCGAGGTCGTGAACTGGGTAGTTCTCTTCGTGAGGGCGCAATTGCCGAGAGGCATAAGCAACCACTTTGCGCTCTTGCATTAGGACACAGCCTAGTCCTTGGTGGGAAGCGTCGCAGTAAATGACGAAGTCCTTCTTCGTATCAGGAGGAGCTAGTACTGGGGCAGAAGTTAACTTGTCCTTGAGTGCCTGGAAGCTTTCCTGACATTTGTCTGTCCACTGGAACTTGACGCCCTTATGCAATAGGTTAGTCAGAGGCCTGGCAATCTTGGAGAAGTTCTCGACGAATCGACGGCAGTAGCTGGCGAGACCGAGAAAACTTCTGACTTGCTTAACGTTCTTCGGAGGAGTCCAATCGAGAATAGCCTGAACTCGTTCAGGGTTGACGGCAATACCATCCTTAGAGATGACATGCCCGAGATAGGTTACTTCGGGAAGCTAGAATTCACATTTGGAGAACTTGGCATAAAGTTGATGCTCTCGTAGCTTTTCCAGCACGAGGCGAAGATGTTCAGCATGTTCCTCTTCGTTCTTGGAAAATACTAGAATATCATCCAGATAAACCACGACGAACTTGTCGAGGTAATCCATGAATATATAGTTCATCAGGCGAGAGAAGGTGGCTGGAGCATTGGTTAAGCCGAAAGACATGACGGTGTACTCGTATGAACCATAACGAGTCACAAAGGCGGTCTTGGGGATATCTTCCTCACGAACACGGATCTGGTGGTAACCCAACCTCAAGTCGAGTTTAGAGAACACTGATGATCCAGCCAGTTGATCATACAGATCATTGATCCGAGGAAGAGGATACTTATTCTGAATGGTAGCTTGATTTATAGGACGGTAGTCTTGGACCAATCGGTTTGTCCCATCTTTCTTCTTGACAAAGAGAGAAGGTGCTCCCCAAGGAGAGCAACTTGGGCGAATGAAACCACTTCGAAGAGATTTATCGATTTCCTCCTTAAGCTCAAGGAGTTCATGCGGCGGCATCTTGTAGGGTCGCTTGGCTATAGGAGTGGTGCCTGGTTTCAAGTCGATGACGAATTCGACAGCTCTAGCAGGGGGAATCCCTGGGAGTTCTTCAGGAAAGACGTCTAGGAATTCACGCACGACGGGAATGTTTTCAATGCCCTCAAGTGGTGCAGCGTTCAATGCGTTTAAGGCATAAAGTCTGGCCTCGGCATTCCGAACCAGATGAGCATCGTAGCTAATTATTTCATCAGAAGGGTGTAGCAGATGGACGGTCTTGGTGGCGCAAACGATAGAAGCAGTATGCGCCTTTAACCAATTCATTCCCAGAATGAGGTCAATGCTACAAGACTTTAGTACGATGGGTGAGACAAGGAATTCCAGTCCTTCGATTTCAACGGGGACGTCCTTGCAAATCATGGAGGTTCGACATTGGCCCGCAGGGGTGTGTACTAATAGTGAAGCATTCATGTCTTCACTTTTAATGCCATGCATGAATGCGAAATCTTCAGACATGAATGAATGCGATGCACCAGTATCAAATAAAACGGATGCTGGTACTGAATTTACGAGGAGTGTACCCATCACAGTAGCAGGCTGGTCTTGAGCTTCATTCAGATCAACGTGGTTGGCATGAACACGGCCATAAGACTTGGCATTGTTATTGCGGGTCTGGTTGTTTCCACGGCCAGCGGCTGGAAGGGCCAGTTGATTCTGATTCTGAATGCAATCCCTAGCACGGTGACCTGGTTGACCACACTTGTAGCACAAGCCATTATTGGGAGTGGGAACAAGAGCTTGGGGTGGCGGAGCTGGAAGCCTTGGCAGCCTAGTTGGAGCAGTAGGCAGATGAGGTGCAGCGTAAGACTGCCTTGGGGCTGGTGCATTTGGACGGTACATGCTGTTCGGGATCCATATCTTACGCTTCTGCGAGGGCGGGCCCGAAGATGAGCCCGTGTCACGGTTGCGCCTTTGAGAGCTATGGTGTTCTTGAAGACCAGTCTCAACATTGATGGCCTTATTCACCAAGGTGGCGAAATCAGCAAAGTCGTGCACTAGAAGTGCGAGCTTGATGTCAGCTTGAAGGCCGTCACGGAACTTCTCCTGCCTACGTGCATCAGTTGCAATGTCCTCTTCAGCATAGCGAGACAAGTCCAGAAACTCCCGCTGATAAGCTTCAACAGTCTTGTTGCCTTGGGTGAGGTTGCGAAACTCACGCTTCTTCCGGTCCATGACTCCTTGTGGGATGAAGCGGGCACGGAAAGCAGCCTGGAAGTCTGGCCAGGTGATGATTGTTCCAACTGGCAGAGTACGCCTGTGGCTGTCCCACCATTGCGCGGCGGGTCCCTTTAGAAAGAATGAAGCAAAAGTGACATAGCTGGCAGGGGCTACATCAGCAGACTCCATCTCATAGGTGATGTCACGGAGCCAGTCATCAGCATCAAGCGGCTGGGTTGAGCTGCGGTACACACTTGGGTTGAGGCGTATGAAATCCTGCAGAGTTGTTGTGTTTGGATGCTGGTTCATATTGGGGAGAGGAAACTGAGCCATCATGTTTTCCATGAACTGGCGATTCATCTCAAGCTGTTGGATCATACCAGCCATGTACTCAGGCGGTGGTGGGAAGTTGCCACCACGACCACGACCAGCTGGTCTAACCATCCTGTTAATATATAACAGGGGTAGTTCAGTAATGAGAAATTTGCATAGACAAGAGTCATTCATGACGAATCATGCATAATGAAAGGAGCACGACAGATACCACATAGATAGTCGGCATAACTTACAAAAGGGGTCGGACATAGAGTTCAGTACAAATATTAAGTCATCATAGGCGGCACGCAGGCTCGCGAGTGCATCTAAGACTAATGAGCAAGACTACATCAGTCCCAGGAGGTACTGTGAAGGTAGCTGTAACCTGACAGCTGGTAGTGAGGCAACGGATAGTCCTCCACGTCAGTGGCCTGGGGGCCGCGGATACTCTGGTGTAGAACCCGACGCTCAGGTGGCAGAAGAGGACCAAGTGCGGGAGAGTAGCCTCCCACCTCTGGCCATCCGACACCGTGGGGCATCACGGTCCTGGCTGGGTAGATCGCAGAACGCGGCAGCTGTCCAGACCGGACAAAGGGGTGCAACCGCGTCAGAGCCCTGTAAAGGTGCTGACGAGTGGTGTACAACTCGTGGCGAAGAGCTCTGTTAGCTCGGTCCAGCCCATCAGCATGCAGAACCAGGCGCTGATGGTGGAAAGGCTCTCGGGTGACGGTGGAGTAGGCGGCAGTGTAGTATCCCTCCGCACCAACGTCAGATGCGATAGGAATGTGCCTGAAAGGGGAAGTGTCCAATGCCTGATACTCTCCACGAAGACGTGTCAGAGCAGCATGAGCCGCATCGTGAACTGCCATCTCGATGGTCACTCCAACACCATGAGCGGTGTGCAGCACGGTAGTGGACTCATACTCCCGAGTGTAGAGGTGGACGATGGCACGGTACTGCTCCTGGTTAAAGTCCTGGTACTCCTCGTAGACGGTGTACTCAGGGTGCCAGCGATAACCCAGATAGGTCATCATATCAGCTAGCACAGCAGGTGATCCTGAGGCACCAATGGCCGCAGTGTGGCGCACGACCTGCCTCGCGGGTTCCATCTGAAAACAAAGATGTTTCAATGGAGTCAAATGACAACACAGGCACTATTCAAAATGCTATCCTGCAGAATAACTATGGCTTATCCAACTTTGGGGTGAACGTGGTAACGGGATCCTAATGTCAGAGTTAGTAAATTCGTTTAACCCGAGTAGAAAAGTGTTCAGAGTCCCAGAGTAAAGGTCGAGGAGTAAAACATACTAATACCACCCAATGGCGACATGGGCCCGTAAGGCACACAGCCAAGTTAGCAAAAGTTTTTGTAATGTCTAGACTCGACTTCGGCCAAGGAGTGTGGAAGGGGGATTCCTACAGGCAGTCGGCTCTGATACCAACTTGTGACGCCCCCGATTCAATCGTACACTAATCATGCACGCAAATGTGTACGATCAAGATCAGGGACTCACGGGAAGATATCACAACACAACTCTACAAATAAAATAAGTCATACAAGCATCATAATACAAGCCAGGGGCCTCGAGGGCTCGAATACAAGTGCTCGATTATAGACGAGTCAGCGGAAGCAACAATATCTGAGTACAGACATAAGTTAAACAAGTTTGCCTTAAGAAGGCTAGCACAAACTGGGATACAGATCGAAAGAGGCGCAGGCCTCCTGCCTGGGATCCTCCTAACTACTCCAGGTCGTCGTCAGCGGGCAACACGTAGTAGTAGGCACCTCCGGTGTAGTAGGGGTCGTCGTCGACGGTGGCGTCTGGCTCCTGGACTCCAGCATCTGGTTGCGACAACCAGGAAGAAAGGAAAGGGGAAAAGGGGGGAGAAAGCAACCGTGAGTACTCATCCAAAGTACTCGCAAGCAAGGAACTACACTACATATGCATGGGTATATGTGTAAGGAGGTCATATCAGTGGACTGAACTGCAGAATGCCAGAATAAGAGGGGGATAGCTAATCCTGTCGAAGACTACGCTTCTGGCAGCCTCCGTCTTGCAACAGGCAGAAGAGGGTAGGTCGAAGTCCTCCAAGTAGCATCTCATAGCATAATCCTACCCGGCGATCCCCTCCTCATATCCCTGAGGTAGAGCGACCACCGGTTGAATCTGGCACTTGGAAGGGTGTGTTTTATTAAGTATCCGGTTCTAGTTGTCATAAGGTCAAGGTACAACTCCAAGTCGTCCTGTTACCGAAGATCACGGCTATTCGAATAGATTAACTTCCCTGCAGGGGTGCACCACATAACCCAACACGCTTGATCCCATTTGGCCGGACACACTTTCCTGGGTCATGCCCGGCCGCGGAAGATCAACACGTCGCAGCCCCACCTAGGCAAAACAGAGAGGCCAGCACGCCGGTCTAAACCTAAGCGCACAGGGGTCTGGGCCCATCGCCCATAGCACACCTGCACGTTGCGAGGGCGGCCGGAAGCAGAACTAGCCCCCTTAATACAAGAGCAGGCTTACGTTCCAATCCGGTGCGCGCCGCTCCGTCGCTGACGTCTGAAGTGCTTCGGCTGATACCACGACGTCGGGATACCCATAACTACTCCCACGTAGATGGTTAGTGCGTATAGGCTCGTAGCCGACTCAGATCAAATACCAAGATCTCGTTAAGCGTGTTAAGTATCCGCGAACGCCGAACAGGGCCAGGCCCACCTGTCTCCTAGGTGGTCTCAACCTGCCCTGTCGCTCCGCCACAAAGATCCACACAGAGGGCCGTCGGGACAAAGGTCCTTTCAGCCCCCAATCCGTGAATCACTCGCGGGTACTCTTCGAGCTGACCCGACTTTAGTCACCATCTGTATAGAATGTATGTATGTATAGTATATACCCGTGATCACCTCCCGAGTGATCACGGCCCAATAGTATAGCAAGGCAGACTGACAAGAATGTAGGGCCAATGATGATAAACTAGCATCCTATACTAAGCATTTAGGATTGCAGGTAAGGTATCAACAGGTGTAGCAACGATGTCAGGCTATGCATCAGAATAGGATCAACGGAAAGCAGTAACATGCTACACTACTCTAATGCAAGCAGTATAGAGAAGAATAGGCGATATCTGGTGATCAAGGGGGGGGCTTGCCTGGTTGCTCTGGCAAGAGAGAGGGGTCGTCAACTCCGTAGTCGAACTGGGCAGCAGCAGCGTCGGTCTCGTAGTCTACCGGATAGAAGAGGGGGAAGAAACAATGAATACCAAGTAAACAGATGCATATCGATGCATGTCATGTCAAGAAGCGATGCTAGGCGTGCCCTAACGTGGTATGAGGTGGTACTGGTTAAGGGGGGAATCATCCGGGAAAGTATTCCCGGTGTTTCGTGTTTTCGGACAGATGAACCGGAGGGGAAAAGTTGCGAGTTCGATAGGTTAGGGGTGTGTGGCGGACGAACGGACTGCGTATCCGGAATCGTCTCGTTGTTCTGAGCAACTTTCATGTTGAAAATATTTTAATCCGAGTTACGGATTAAAAGATATGATTTTTAAAAGATTTTAACAATTTTGGAATTTAATTATTTATTTAATTAATTCGAAAAAATGTATTTATGACGTCAGCATGATGTCATGCTGACGTCAGCAGTCAACAGGGGTTGACTGAGTCAACCCTGACATGTGGGTCCAGTGGGACCCACCTGTCATTCTCTATTTAGGTTAATTAGGGTTTAGGTTAATCTAATTACAGTTTAATTAAACTTAACTAGTTAATTAATTTAATTAAACCGGATTAATTAACTTAATTAATTAATTAATTAATTAAAAATTTTATTAAATCATTTTAATTTTATTAATTATATTTATTGTTTTTATTTATTTTATTATTTATTATTTATTTATTTATTTATTTTTATTTTGGGCGTGGGGCCCCCTAGTCAGTGGCTCATCCGAGCCACCAGGGGCTAATGGGCGCGGGCCAAACGGGGCTGCAACCGAGCGGAGCCCCGGGGCGTTTGGGCGCGAGCGCCGGCGTCCAGGGGCCGCGACGGCGACCGAAGCGGGGCTGGGACGGCGAGCGGCTGTGGCGCGAGGCGAGGCGGGGCGATGGCGCGGTCGGTGGTGCCCGTGCACGTGGCCGAGGCGACCAGGGGGGAAGGGGCGCGGCGGCCGCGGCAGGGGAGCCGCACGGGGGAGCGGGGAGGGGCCGGGGGCGGGACGGCCCGGCGCGGGCGACGGTGGCGCCGGAGCGCGTCGAGCGGCGACGGCCGAGGCGACCTAGGGGGAGAGGAGGGCGAAGGGGGGAAAGCTCACGGGGGGGGGGGAGTAGGGCAACGGGGCAGTGGGCTCGGGGGCGGTCGGGGAAGACCGGCGAGGAGGAGGACGAAGGAGGTGTTCGGCAGCGGCGGGACGGCCGCGTCCACGGCGTCCGGCGAGGAGGGGGTGAGGACGAGCGACGGGGCGGCGGTGGTCGGGATCCGGGGGTCAAGCGCCGGTGGGAGGGGGGGGGGAGGCGGCGACGGTCGACGGGTGTTGGGGGCCAGGCGAGGGAGAAGGGGATCGGGCTCCTCCCGATCCAGATCCAGCGCGAGGGGGGGTGGGGGAGAGCGAGTGGGGAGTGGGGGGTGAGTGGGGTGACGGGGTGGGGTTAGGGTTCCGGGGGCGTGGGGTTATGGGGGGGGGGGTGTGGCCGGCTGGGCCTTTGCCCAGTTGGGCCGGTGGTGGCCTAGTCGGCTGGGCCGTCTGGCCCAGTGGGGGGTCCTTTTATATATATATATTTTTGGTTTGTTTTCTGTTTTTTTTTTAATTTATTTTCCTTTCTGTTTTATTCAATTTAAAATATTTATGCATTTTATAAAAATGTGTTTACTTCACCATAATTATCTTTGTAATATTTGACAACCCCCGAACATTTTAGATCTAATTTTTGAAAACTTTTATTGTTTGCCTATGTTTTCAATTGAATTTGAACCGAGTTCGAATCAACGTGAGTTTAATCACGGTAACCGAGGTAACGTGGCATCATTAGCAGGGATTACTGTAGCTTAATTATCCGGGCGTTACAGAGTCCCTCGGCGCTCCACCTCGCCCGACTGCCATATCTCATGACGGTGCGTCACCTGGCGAAAAGCGTTGGCCGTGTGGCTCGTCCTCGGCCGCCGACGCCGCGCCCTCCAGCAGAACCCCCCACCAACACGACATGGGACCCCGGCCAGTTCCAGCGGAACCGCCAACTCATTCGGCTTGCCAGTCGCGGCAAGGACGCAAGGTGCCTCTGGGCCGCCCATGGTGAGGGCGTGCTGCACATGGAGAGCTTGTCAAGACGTAGATGAAGAGGGCAATCTGACCCGGTTCATCGACAAACTGCTCGAAAAAGACGCGGGATTGAAGAGGCAGGGCACGGACGTGGCGGTACCTGTACCTGGTGTGCTAGGGGATCGAGCCATGGCGAGCAAGCAGTTCCTTGGCTCTGTGGATCTGGTCCAGCACACTAGGAGTTGCCTTCTGCTCCTCTCCCAAGCACAGCTACCATCGCACATCCCTTTCGAGTACACCTGAACACCTCCCATACTCCTCCGACTCTCTCTTGGGGCCGCCGCCACTGCTCCCCTCCACACGACATGCATCGGTTAGCTCATGTTTGCTCACCTTACAACGATGTGTGATGGATGTGATGGCCACAGATCTAACGGCGGTGTGGCCGTCTTCGTCGGGTGACGAATCGTTGCATCCACCGCCGCCTTCCCATTTTCGACACCGCCACCGCTGGCGACTCCTCCGACGGTGACGCAGCCGGCGAGAGACAAGGGGAGCGATGCTCTCCGCGGTGGCAGAGGAGGGGGAGGACCCGCGCTGGAGGAGAAGCAACACAGACTGCGTCTTCTTACTCGTCTCGCGCGTCAGCTGCAACAAGGTGCCTTGCCACGCGAAAACCTAGCGCAAATCCATTAATTCGTTGGGTTTCTGTGACTCCTTGCCGGTGAATGAAACTTGGATGCCGCCTAGGTTGGTTGATTTACTACAGAGGGTTTACAAAGAGAAATACCTGCCTGCTGCGAGCAAATTGAATTTGTATACGAAGTAACTTTTATTAGGGATAAAATGCGACTATTTAAAATTATTCCATGGATCTCATTTGCCTTTTGATCTTGAAATACAATTTACTTCACCAGAAATGAATTTGGAATGGGATGGAAGCGAGTTAATTTTGCACTAACTACACTAAGAACAGAGTTGAACCCTATAGCTTGCATACCAAATGATATAGTTAGAACAAAACAGACTCACGGAGTAATCTCAAACAATACAACTACACAGTTAGAACATAGAAGCTTTTTAAGAAAGCTCAGTACCAGTGTGCCTTGCAAAGAAAGATTGTACTAAGATCATCCAGGGAATGCTACATAAAAGCAAGCTATAGGTTTTAGCATCATAAAAAGGAGAATCGCATTGTGCCAACGACAAAGTATTTTGTGCAGTACAAATATGTTTAACGTGTACTCAGACCCAGACATGCATAAGTTATACTCGCCATTTCGACCGGGTACCGTACTACATGGTGTACTGGGTATCATACCCCCCTTGGGAGATTGAGCCGGATGTGCCATTGATGATGATAGCGAGCTTGGGTTGATGAGACGGAGATAATCGATGGAGTAAAAATAAGAAGAGGTGAAGATAATGGGTGGCGGAAGAAGATGGGCCTGAGATAATGGGTCCAGGAACAAGAATAGTGATTTAAAGGTTAAAAGGTCTATCTTAAAGGTTAAAAAGAAGATTTTAAAGGTCTATCTTTCAGATGGCTTTTACACCCAATTGACAATGCTACTTAATGTTAGTGAAGATTTTAAAAGTCTATCTTCTAGATGACTTTTATGCCCAATTGCAATGTAAGTGGGTAATTAACTAGCTTGGATTGGCGAGAGGCGGAGATAGTGTGTGGGGGAGGAGGAAGAAGAAGAGATAGTGGATGAGGGAAGAAGAAAAATAGTGATTTATAAAGGTTAAAATGAAGTCGGCAATGCTGCTTAATGTGTATGATGATTCAAAATGTACGTCTTTGATGTGAAATTACTGGAATATTCATGCTTCCGTTGCAACGCACGGGCAATTAACTAGTCCAAATAAAGATCATCACCGGTCTGTTGGTTTTCCACATGAGCCTTCTAGGGGTAGGTCGTAGGTTCAAAACCTCATCATCCCCTTGTTTTTTACCCCATCCGTTCCGTAATGTAAGACATTTTTTAACTCTAATGTAGTGTCAAAAAATGTCTTGCATTATAAGACAGAGGGAGTATAATTTTATTTTATAGAGGGGCTTAATATACGTAAAAACAAAATAAATCCGCAGCGGCTGATAGCGGGCTCTGGCCATGCTGGTATGCCATGTGGTCCATAGATATGTCCGCGTACATGTAACGTGACCGTATATGAACCTCCGTGCAAGTTTGATAATCAAAAATACGTATTTTGCAAGTTTATGCATCAAACTGACCGTCATATGTAAGTTCTATGACTTCCGGTGTATCTACCTCTTACTGTTATATGATTTCATGAGCAGACCAACAAAAGA
Source organism: Triticum aestivum (assembly GCF_018294505.1). NCBI lineage: Eukaryota > Viridiplantae > Streptophyta > Magnoliopsida > Poales > Poaceae > Triticum > Triticum aestivum. Next base: position 192,059,806 of record NC_057800.1, on the reverse strand, counting down.
CACCAACAAAAGGTAACTGTTGTCCATTGCCATACACATGCTGAGCTTCAAATTCATTCCCTCTTTGTCCCTGGAGAAAAATTTTGATTTTAGTATTTCTGAAAATTGGTTAAACAGCGATCCATGTTTATCAAAAAAAGCTTCCACCCCGTTTTATATATAAAGCAAGGATCAACATCATCCGGTACAAACGCACGCCACCACCACACACATCCAAGCCAGGATACATAGACGCTGAGCGCAACAACAACACCCCTAGCACTACCACCACGAAGAGATGACGCCGCATACGACGAACCATGGACTTGAAGGCAGCGCCTTCAGGAAAGATACGACACCGGAGCGCCGCCACCGCCCGATCCGAGGATCAGAGTTTTCCCTGGAGCCGCACGACGGGCAGTGAGAGCTGCGACGACGCCTTCAAGAAGGGAACAAGCTTCGCCGCCACTGGTCCATCCGAAGATAGAACATGTTTTCACCCTGGTCAACACTCACCGCCACCGAACGCCACACCCCGGCTACCACGCCGCCCACACGGCCATGGCCACCGGACATCACCAAGCCACAGGCTCTACCCAAGCGCATCACGCTACCGCCACCAGGGCCGCCGCCCCGGCATCTAACCGAGTCCCACTGCTACCCCAACCAAAGAGACGAGCAGAAAGGTCCCATCTTTCGCACCCCTAGGCGACCCCAGCATTGAGACCCAATAGGCCGGCCAGCACTGGCATCCATCGACCCATCCCGCAGTCCCGAGCGCAAGACGAGCTCGGTCCTGCAGCACCGTGAGAGGGACGAGGTCAATCCTGCTGCACCGTGCGTGAGACGAGCTTGGTCCTGCTACATCGGGCACGAAACGAGCGATGGACCGCAGCTGGGAAAGGACCAGCCCTTCAATGAAAGTAGCGCTCGGGCGACGAGGAGATGGGGCTAAGGTCTATATGGTCTGACCGCAGACGAGCCGACACCGGAGAAGCACCAGTGATATAAATATTTGATTTCTTGCATTGTCAATTTAGTGATGGCATTATCTATGACTCTAATGTAGTTATGATTCAAACCTGACATCTCTAAGAGCGGTGGCCCGCTTTGGGGTGTCAGTTGTGCTTGAGGGCATACAGATGTGCGCGAACTGTGATACTCAATGACCTGACCAATCAGATTTGGAACAAAGTTTTAATGGTCAGTTTATACTTTGCAATGTCATAACAAACAGCCAACACATGTGATTTACAATACCATTCATCATTCACCAACAAAAACGTCTTGTGCCCTAACACGTGATGGCAGGTCAAACGGCATCAAATTGTACACGTACAGAGGGAAATCCAAGGGTACACCTTGCACAGCCGTAACACTGGTCCATGGCGTGAAATTGATCATGTATTTCCTAGGAAATGGTTTATAGGAAGCTTTGCTTGGAGTGACCAACTTTCTAAAATAGTACACCTGATGTGAGTTTGTCAACAAGCTGTTTGAATTTTGTCGCTTCATTCTAGGAACTTCTGCATACATGTGATTATCCTGTTCGATAGAACACGTGGTTAAAAGAAGCATTGTTAGTAAAAGAAAGGATTTAGTTCAGAAGATTTATATCTCTGATGAATTTTTCAGGCTGAGAAATAAAAATGGGCAATAGTAACATAAACAACAAGTGTATTAAATAATGAGACTAAAGAACAATAGATACATAGCACTGATAATACAATTTTGCATGAAAAAAAAAGATTTGTATAGGAAGCGAGATTATATTGTCTGCGAAAGGAAGGTCGACGTGTATTGGAGGTTGACCATCATGGGTACCACACTAGTCCCACATGCGTGCAGCACACACACAGATAGACGAATGCCGGCTAACTGGCGACACATCCGAAAGAGAGTCGAATGACATATATTTTCAAAAAAAGAACACAATGTTTTTTTTAACATCAGTACATACACAAGCGCTCATAAATATGCGCATACACTCATCCCTATAAACGCACAGACGCACACCCTACTCCTATGAGCATCTCCGAATGACTGAGTCGGCATATCATTTTGAGATTTACGAAGCTACCGTAGGCGTCTCGTCGTCGACGGGAACATCTCCTTCCACTGAATACGCATTGCCGGAAATTCAAAAATAAAACCAGAAATAAATGCGAGCACTAGAATTTAAATTTTGATGGACTGAAGATATCACGGTCCCTCTAACCATCCAACCACAGGTTGGTTCGCAAGAACACAATGGTCTGTAGTTATATGCACTGCATAATACAAATAAACAATCAGGAGCAATCAAGTACGAGTGCTAAGAAAATGCAGAGAGATCATAGGAATAATGACAGTGTAACAAAAGAAATGATCATAGATAATATAGATAAATATCGATATATTCGTGGTGTGAACAGAATTGTAGTTATTGCTATGCGGGCGGGCGCGGGTTTGGGCGTCTTAGCTCACCTCGTGTCGCTCTCGCGGGCGGCGTCGGAGGAACCCTAATCTCCAACTAGCAGCCGCCTCCTACACCCTCCCCTTCCCTTGTCGCCGTCGGGCGAAGCCCGGTGCGCGGCGGTGGCGGCGGAGCCCTTCTCCTTCTCCCAGTGTATAGCTGCAGCGCGAGATGTGGCGGCGCGGTGGAGGCGTGGCGCTGATGTGGGCGGGCGCGGGCGGGCGGCCAGGTCGTGGCGGCTGCGCGTGGGGTTGGCTTCGGGGCGGCGGCGCGGGCACATAATTTGTTTTTAGAAAAGGAAGGTGTCGTGGAATTGTCACGGCAGATGTCCTAGTGTGAGGACTTAGTCGTGGAGCCATCGCAACGAGGTTAGCTTAAAGGGTTAATCAGGACAAAGGACACGAGGAGTTTATACTGGTTCGGCACCTTGCGGTGAAGGTAAAGGCTTAATCCAGTTTGCAGTGGTATTGCTAGGGTTTCGATGACTAGGGAGCGAATACGCTTGACCTGGCTCTCGATGTATTGTTTCTTATCCCTAAACCTCCGCCGGGTCGTCCCTTTATATACACAGGTTGACGCCCGGTCGGTTCACAGAATCCCGGTCGGCTCATAAACGTGTCCGACTCGGTCTCTCACTCTTTCCTATCTTATAATACAAGTCATACTCCTTATGGCGGTTTACATATATGGGCCTTAACCCACCTTTGGGCTTTTGGCCATGCTATTAAGTCTCCTTTGTACAACATCATCCTTCATGTCTTCATGGGCTTCAATACGGGTGAATCACTATGAGCATAACCCGGCCCCTCCAGGGCGGTTTATACTCAATAATTATATCCCCAACATTAGGCCCCAGGTTGATTTGAACTTGTTCATGTCAATCTTCAATACTTAGAAAAAACCCCTTCCTCATTACCTTCACGAAACTTATAACTCGCCATGACGTCATCTTCTGGAATCATGATAATCCGCCGTGACATCACCTGCCACTAACTTTATACGGAGCCCAAATCTTTTAATATACCTCCTTTTCTTTAATGAACCTCCGAAAATCGAGGCGTCTATACATCGACAGATCCGTTTTTTACCTCCTCGATTCCCGCGCTTGCCACTTATCCATTTGCCTTATAAATAGGACCAGTGGTCCCTTTCACTGCCCCCTCCCCGTGCCTGTTTCGTCTCATCATCTTCCTCGCAACGCCCTAGCGCTCGAGCTCCGCCGCCGCCGTTGAACTTCACCTCTGCTTCAACCTTGGCCGCTGCATCAACCTGTTCGGACCAGACTCCGCTCGCGCACCTCCACCATTCAACAGCTTCAGTAAGTTCTTCTTCCTCCCCTCTATAGATCTGTTTAAGGTTCGCACGAGCTCATGGAAGTTCAGCGTTGTTCTTCCCCTGTTCTTCACCGTAGCATACATGATGGATTCAAAACTTGATATATCCCTGTGCGGTACTAGCAATAGTCCTTCTTTTGCCATCATACCATCTCTTTTGTGTAGAAAACCCAATCTGGAACTTCATAAACTGCTCAAGTACCAACCTTTAGGTATGAATATCTTTTATTTTTCTAACATGCGGTAGATCTAAAATTGCAATACGAAACTGTGAAACCTGTTTTTCACCACTTAGTCATTTTTCGACTTAAGATCTATACTCTCAATGTCCATGTAGGCGGTTTATCTTCAGAAATTAATAACCTGCCATGTACCATTAGTCCCCTCTTAAACCACCAATTGCTTATTTCTGCAACTTGATAACGTCAATCTCCGGTTTATCATACTTGCATGCTTGAACAATTTCTGCCTTTAACCTTTAACAGATTAATCATAAATCTTAAACTGGCACAAACCTTCCTTCAGGTTGTTGAATAAATGGCCAAGTCTTTTTATGCTTGCAGCTGGGTTTCATCCCGGGTTACAGAAGAAGAACTGAACGAATGTGTTGCAACTGGCGCTTTATCAAAAAAGAATGACATCCATTGGAGAGCCCCCGGTCTAGAAAATCCTCCTGAGCCCAAGGATGCTGAAGTGGTTGTGTTTATTGATCATCTGAGCCGCGGGTTTAAACCTCCCGGATCAAAAAAATTCCGCGGCGTGCTTCATTATTTCCAACTCCACCCTCAAGATATCGGACCTAAATTTGTGTCCAATATTTGCAACTTTCAAGTTTTTTTGCGAAACTTACTTACAAGAAGAACCCACAGTCGAGTTGTTTAGAGATTTCTTCTACTTAAACAGTCGTACCGAGTTTACTGATGGTCCCAATACTGAACTTGGCGGGGTGTCAATTCAGAAAAGAAAAGATGTCAGCTTCCCTCACGCCAAGCATCACAGCCACCCCAAGGATTGGAATCAGACTCGGTTCTAGTGCCAAGAGACCTCTCCTGCTGGTGAAAACCCTCTACCGGGTTACCGTGCTCATCGGCTCACCGATACACATCCACTCCCCCAAAGACTCAGCACAAAGGAACGTGCCAAATATGCCCCACAGCTTTCGCAGATCCTTTGTGGCAAACGGTTTGACATGCATTGATTTTGTTTGTTCTTGGGTCTCTTGGAGCATTTTACCCATAAGCCGTCGTCCCGGTTTAATGTGTGAGTACACAGGGAACGTAAAAGACCCGCAACGGCACATTGATATTCAGCTAACTGATGCTGAAATTACTGAATCTGTCAAGAAAATGCTGGATGAACCGGTGGCCGACTGCAGTAAAATGGGGCTTAGTCCTTTCTGCGTCACAAATAAACCGCCAGCTATAAGATTTATTTAACTCCTATTTTAATCCATGTTTTTAATACTCCCTTATGACCTTTTTCAATCTTTAATAGGGAGACGATCCATTCTAGAAGAGGAAGCCGCGGGATAAAGCGGCAAAAACACCCCGCGCCAAGACCAAGGTCACGAAGAAACCTGCCAAGAAGAAAACCGCCGAATCTTCTGAGTTAATCATTGATAATGATTGATACGTCTCCAACGTGTCTATAATTTATGAAGTATTCATGCTATTATATTATCTGTTTTGGATGTTTATGGGCTTTACTAAACACTTTTATATTATTTTCAGGACTAACCTATTAACCGGAGGCCCAGCCCAAATTGTTGTTTTCTTGCCTATTTCAGTGTTTCGAAGAAAAGGAATACCAAATGGAGTCCAAACGGAATGAAACCATCGGGAGGGTTATTTTTGAAATGGAAGCAATCCAGGAGATTTGGAGTAGACGTCAGGGAAGCTTCGAGGAAGCCACGAGGCAGGGAGGCGCGCCCTACCCCCTGGGCACGCCCCCCACCCTTGTGGGCCCCTCGTGGCTCCCCTGACCGACTCCTTTTGCCTATATATATCAATATAGCCTAAAAACATCAGGGAACAGAATAGATCGGGAGTTCCGCCGCCAGAAGCCTCCGTAGCCACCAAAAACCAATCTAGACCCGTTCCGGCACCCTGTCGGAGGGGGGAATCCCTCTCCGGTGGCAATCTTCATCATCCCGGCGCTCTCCATGACGAGGATGGAGTAGTTCTGTAACGCCCCGAGACCGATGTGCCAGGTGTCCTCCAGTTATTCGCCGTCGTTGCCATGTCATTCGCTTGCGTGTTGCATTTTATCATGTCATCATGTGCATTGCATCATCATGTTTTCAAAACTTGCATCTGTCCCGGTCTCCTCATTCCTTCCGTTGTCCGTCCTGAGCCCAGACACACTTGCACACGCCTGCGACATGTCCGAAATATTATTTTATAAGTGGCTGGAAAATGTTCTCGGAATGGGATGAGAGTTGGTGTGTGGTCTTATTATAGTGTAGATAGACCGCCTGTCAAGTTTCATCGCATTCGGAGTTCGTTTGACGCCCCAACGATTAACTATAGCGGCATTATAGCCGATCTAACGTCGGACATTTTCGGTCTCCGAAAACAGATGCCGGGCCCTCTCTCTCTCTTCTTCCCCTTGCAGTCTCGCCACAGCCCACCTAGTCCATCCTCCTTCCCCTCTTCGCTTCCGGAGTTGTCCGATGCGACCGCACGGTCCGAAACTCTCTCTACACAGTGCATCGAGCCCCTCACGTGTGCGTCCGAAATTGTCCCGGACCCGACCCGGGCAGTCGTCACCATTGGATCCGGATCATCCCCAAACGTCTACAAAACGTCACCGTTTTCTTATTTGGACTCCCTAGCTATTTCATTCGCGACCGTCCGATTTTGATCGGAGGCTCCAAATACCCCTAACCAAAAATCTTCGTTGCTATATATATAGACACCTAACCCTAAATGCCATCCCATCCGTCAAATTTTTCCCCTGCCAAGTCGGCCGCCGCCACCCTCTCCCTTGGGATCGCTCCCGATCCAAAAATACCCTCAGCCAACCACATCTCCTCGATCCAAATCCTCCCCGACCACCGTCCTTGTTTTTTGTCGCCACCCAATCCATTCATCCAGCCCGCAACAGTGTCTCCCCTCGATGGCTCCATCGCTCATGTCCGAGCTCCTCTGCCCGTCGCCCCTCTCCTGGAGCCGCGAGCGCCCAAGGCTCCAGCCGCCCGAGCACCGGCCAGCTCGCTGGAGCAGATCACCGGCTACCAGGACCGACCTTCCCTACTCCTTTCTTCTTCCCTTCCTTCTCTCTGCCTACTTTCCTTCCCCGTTCTCAACTCTCTCTTTCTCTGTCTCGCTTTGGACAGGGAACCGAAGGAGGCCGCCATGGCCTTGGAGTTTCACCACCGCCTCGTCGCCTGGATCCGTTGCTCTGCGCCCGTCCAAGGCCTTCCTCGCCCGGATCCGCGCGACTCTGGCCTCCCTCGCCTCTCCCGCATCACCGGAGCCCCGGCGACCCCTGCTGGACCTGCTGCTGCCGCCTGCGTCCTCCTCTGCTTTGAGCCGCATCCTGCATCGAGCGAACGCTCGTCCTCAAGCGTTGACCGCGCCCCCCTCCACCTCCTCGTTCGGTCCAGCCAAGGCCCAAGCCGCCCACTTCGTCAGCCCGAGCCGCCAAGCCTGCAGCCAGCTCCACTGACCGGGCCTTGGCCCATGTGAGCAGCCTCTCCAGCAAGGACCGGCTCTGTGAAGCCCAATGTGAGGAAGCCCATCTTCGATTTCTCCTGTAGAGCCTAGTTCGGGCCAGTTTTGGCCTGACTCATGTTTTTTTCCGCGGAGTGATTTATCTATTTATCCAAGAGTCTGCATATTTTCAGATTACCCCCTCCATGTTCATGCATTAATAACTTCACAACCATGCATCGGATTAAAACAAACTTAATATGAAACTTGCTTAGTTTTTCATCTAGTTTAATAATATGCCACTTTCATCCATGTTTAAAATGTTTAAAATGTTGTTTGATTAAATTTGCTCCTATGCCATGCTAAAATGATTTATTTCATAACTAAATAACCGTAACTCGGAATTAAATAAATTATATATGTAAATGGGGTAGAAAAATGCCTAGTTTAACATGGTGGCCTTACTTTGCATGTTTAACAACTCTAAAATCTGGTTTAGGGCAGAACAGTACCAAATCTATAATATGCTCATGAGGAGTTTCCGGAATTGTTGTTCGTTGCTTCCGGCCTCATTTAACCTTGACTAGATAGGTAGTTTTCATTTGCTTCATCTCTTGCCATGCTAACAAAATTTAATCTTGTTGGGTACATAAACGAGATCGAACTAAATAAGTCACGTGGTGTTTCGTCAATATGCAACTGAGTTGCATATTGAGCTCCACTTAATTTGTAGTATTGCTTGTGCTTTTTGCCATGTCATTTATCATTAAACCGGACATGCATCATACTTGGTTGTGCATCATGCCATGTCTATGTGGTGGTTGTTCACTATGTTGTTTGCTTTCTTTCCGGTGTTGCTTCTTCAGGTTGGTTTCGATAACGTCGCATTTGTGAGGACCCGTTCGTCTACGTCCGTTTGTCTTCTTCATGGACTCGTTCTTCTTCCTTGCGGGATTTCAGGCAAGATGACCATACCCTCGAAATCACTTCTATCTTTGCTTGCTTAGATGCTCGCTATTTTGCTATGCCTATGCTGCGATACCTACCACTTGCTTATCATGCCTCCCATATTGTTGAACCAAGCCTCTAACCCACCATGTCCTAGCAAACCGTTGTTTGGCTATGTTACCGCTTTGCTCAGCCCCTCTTATAGCGTTGTTAGTTGCAGGTGAAGATTGAAGTTTGTTCCTTGTTGGAACATGGAGATGTTGTTCCTTGTTGGAACATGTTTACTTGTTGGAATATCACAATATATCTTATTTAATTAGTGCATCTATATACTTGGTAAAGGGTGGAAGGCTCGGCCTTATGCCTGGTGTTTTGTTCCACTCTTGCTGCCCTAGTTTCCATCATATCGGTGTTATGTTCCCGGATTTTGCGTTCCTTACGCGGTTGGGTAATAATGGGAACCCCTTGATAGTTCGCCTTAAGTAAAGCTCTTCCAGCAATGCCCAACATTGGTTTTAACATTTGCCACCTAGCCTTTTCTTTTCCCTTGGGAGTCGCGCTCCTGAGGGTCATCATTATTTTACCCCCCGGGCCAGTGCTCCTCTGAGTGTTGGTCCAACTGAGCGATGTCCGAGGCTACCAGGGGCAACTCTGGGCTGGCCTACCCGACATCTGGCTCATCTGAGTGTGCCCTGAGAAAGAGATATGTGCAGCTCCTATCGGGATTTGTCGGCACATTCGAGCGGTGTTGCTGGTTTAGTTTTACCCTGTCGAAATGTCTTGTTGTACCGGGATACCGAGTCTGATCAGAATGTCTCGGGAGGAGGTCTATTCCTTCGTTGACCGTGAGAGCTTGTCATGGGCTAAGTTGGGACACCCTGCAGGGATTTGAACTTTCGAAAGCCGTGCCCGCGGTTATGGGCAGATGGGAATTTGTTAATGTCCGGTTGTAGAAAACCTGAAGTTGACCTTAATTAAAATGAATCAACAGCGTGTGTTACCGTGATGGTCTCTTTCCGGCGGAGTCTGGGAAGTGAACACGGTGTTGGAGTTATGCTTGACGTAGGTTGCTATAGGATCACTTCCTGATCATACTTTTATCGACCGTGCTTTGCTTTCTCTTCTCGCTCTCATTTGCGTATGTTAGCCACCATATTATGCTAGTCGCTTGCTGTAGTTCCACCTCATACCTTTACCTTACCCATAAGCTTAAATAGTCTTGATCGCGAGGGTGCGAGATTGCTGAGTCCCCGTGGCTCACAGATACTTCCAAAACCAGTTTGCAGGTGCCGATGAGTCCGTGCAGATGACGCAACCAAGCTCAGGAGGAGCTCGTTGAAGATCTTTTCCTTTGGGTTGTTTCGTTCTAGTTGGTCAGTAGTGGAGCCCAGTTGGGGTCGATCGGGGACCTTTGTCGCATTTGGGGTTCTTCTTTTATTTTGGTTCGGTAGTTGGACCTTGATTGTATTTGGTTGATCTAATGCTTTATTCATGGAATTGTGTGAAGTGGCGATTGTAAGCCAACTATGTATCTTTCCCTTATGTATTACATGGGTTGTGTGAAGATTACCTCACTTGCGACATTGCTTTCAATGCGGTTATGCCTCTAAGTCGTGCTTCGACACGTGGGAGATATAGCCGCATCGAGGGCGTTACAAGTTGGTATCAGAGCCTTCCCCGACCTTAGGAGCCCCATTGCTTGATCATTTTTAGCAGCCGAGTTGTGTCTAGAAAAATGTTTTGAGTCATTTAGGATTATATATCGGAGAGTTTAGGAATTCTTTTTACTCCCAGTCCCTTCATCGCTCTGGTAAGGCTTCCTGACGTAGAGTTTTGACTCTTCTCTTCTCAAACTTCACTAAAAAAAATTTAGGATCACGCGGGTATCTTGGAATCGTTTCGATGGTTTTATGATGAGAACATTGTCTTGGTGCCACCTGTCAGGGGTTTTGTGGAAGTGTCCCGGGGAGTTGAGCTCTGAGGTGTTGTCGTCATAATTTTATCGTTGTAGTTCTGGAATACCTGAGTTTAGTACGCCGACATCGAAAATATCTTTTATGCAGTTCGTTGGTGAGATAACCTCGACGCCACCCAGTACTGGGCGGGAGTTCGGGAGTATTGCCATAACTTGTATAACAGATGCTTTTCGAAGGTTGAGGTAGATGATTTTCGAAGGTTTCTTGGTTATGTGTTGAAGGATGGATACAGCTGGATGTAGGATTTGTTAGTTTGGGTGAGATATTATGCTTCCCCTGTATCCCCAACACCTGATTGCATAACCGGAAAGGTTCGGGAGTTTCATAGGTGGGAATTCAAGTAGTTCTTAGGATATCTTTCCGACAGATGTATGATATGAAATTGGGGTTCGACGTCTAGTGGTCCGCCTATTCACGGTCGGTTTTACAGTGGTCTCGTTGTGTCTTAAAGAGTCCTTGGCTATGCCGACTCGGGGACGCTTCGTATGTCATGTGCACTGCCTTGTACATGATGGTGCTGTACGATCGAGCCCGTGTAGGCCCCACCACGAAAACTTCGGACGAAATCTCTATCATATGTTTGTTCCGGCTTATTCTGCAAGCCAATCCTTTGTTTTTGTTTTGAGTTGTGGTATTCGAGTTGCTTCAATGACAAATGTTGATTCCATACCTTCCCCAAATGGTGTTCTCATATTCCTATGTGAATACTAATCCTTCTCGATCATCGAGTTTGCCATTTCAATTTCTTTCCAACTAGTGTGTTTCTCTTCAAGTGGATCCGATCATTTCAACATTCGCAAGATCAATTATCAGTTCTTCTGAACGGTGTTTGTTTCATCCGTCTCCAAGTTGCCTTTGTTTTTCCCGCCCACCCACCCTTTTTCTTCAACGATTCAGGTTTCTTATTCAAGTATCATCTCATTGATGAGAAGTCTCTCCATTCTTTTCTATCAATATTCTTATCCGGTGATTCTCATGAAGATACTAACGGAGCCTCTAGTTCATCATTCTTTTTTCTTTATCTTCTCCGGTGGTTTCAATTCAAGCTTTGTTGATCATATCCTTTCCTCGTTTCTAATACCATCTCATACCGGTGCACCTCTTAATCATTCACATCCCGCAATACATTTGTTTCGGAGTGCTCAAGACATCTCGAAGATTCGTGTTTGCACTCTGCTTTCGTTCAAACTCTTTCGAGGTTGTTATCTCATTCAAGTCATTTAATTTGACCGGTGCAACCTCTCTTTCAAATCATTCAACGGTGTATCTTTTCAGTGGGCCCTAACCCACGGGTCTTTTCCCAGGATCTTACCTGACTCTTCTATTTTCCCGGAGCTATCCTAAATTCTTTTTAAAGTTTGACGTAAGAATGAGTTAACATCAGTCTAATGCCTTCTCCTAGATCTTTCACAATTCTTTTCATCATTGACTCAACCTCTTCATTTTGATTCTTCCGGAGTGTCTAAATAATACTTGGTGGTGTTTCTCGTCGTCATTCTCAACATTTGAAGACCGAAGAAGAGTTTTTTCCCCCATATCTTATCTGTTCTCTCAGAGATTCGTGGTTCTAGTTTGAGACCATCCTCTCATAATTGTTTTGATCGTGAGTATTCTTTTCACCTATCTGGATCAATTCAAGAGTCTTCTCAGTTTGTTATCCGGAGTCCATCAATTCAGGTTTATTCATTCTCAGCTGTCAGTTATCATTCTCCTATTTTTACCGGTCCTTCGTTCTAGTGATCTTTAATCGGCTCATGATCTCTTCGTTCTCATGTTTCTAAATCCTCTCAATCTCTGTTCATTTTATAATTCTTCCCGGTGTTTCTTTATCTTTTCTTCGTTCCTTTTCAATTCTTACGGTGGTTCGTGCAAGATCTCTCTTCCATGGTTATCATATCAATTCATTCGTTCTTTCCAATCCCGACCGGTGGTTCGTTGAAGACCTTTCTCAAGTTTGCGCCATATCTCTTTAAATCCTTTCTAAGAGAGTAAGTAGTATGCCAAATCCATTGTTTGTCATCAATTTAATTGGTAAAGGATACGCATAACACAATTCTTACTTTTGCCTCACTCAAGTGATTAATTCCTTATTCCGGAGATTCATCTAAATCATTACAAGGTTTCACCTTGTGTTTTCTACTCCTCTTTCTTTTCGTTATCTTTTGTTTACCGGAGTTCTTCCTGAAGGTTCTACATGATGGTTCATCAAGGATTTATATTCCTTCTTGAAGTGTTCATCAAGATTCTTTTCCGAGGAGCTCAAGTTTTCTTCATCTTGCTATCCGGTGTGCAATTCTTTCAACCGTATCATTGGAGCTGGTATTATGTCATTCTTGATAATTTGAGTTCATGTTTCATGATTCACATGTTGTTAAGAATGAGGTATTTCAAATCCACCAACCTCTTCGTTGGAGTTATCTGGTGTCATGTTTCACCTAAAGCTTTCTCTAAGGATTGTTGCTATTTATGGTGCTTATAAATGACCCAAGTTCTTCTTTTACCCTCCCGGTGAAATATTTTCTCGTCTCCTTGTCTATATCAATACAATTCTTTTCCCGTGAGTGGCAGGTTGTCACCTCATAATTTGAGATGTATTCCATAAGACCATATCAAGCTTATTCTTTTTGTTGTTGGTTTTCCAACAACTCCGTTCTAGCACTTGTTGTAAGCGTGCTCCCTCAAGATCTTGTTTTCTCGTCGTTCATCCCATACCATTCTTACTTTTGTTCCGGAGGCTTTGTGATGTTGCTCTCTTCAACCCATCATCTTGGTTGTCAAGATCATGTTCAGTTCCTTCCATTATCACTCGAAGTGCTGCCCAAATTATACCATTCTTTTCCCCTCTATCTTGTTTTAACCGGAGTGTCATACGAATTTGTTCTTCCTTGTTCCTCTTCCGTACCGGAGTGCTTTCAACTTTGTTCTACTTTGTTGCATTCTTACTTTCAAGTTGTTCAACTTCTGAAGGTTCTTTGGTTTCACTCGTTTGTCAAAGGAGCAACTTAGTTTTACCTCTTCTATTTCTCTTCCGTTTTCCCTCCGGTGCCATTCTAGATCTCGGGACGAGATCCTCTCGTAGTGGTGGAGTGTTGTAACACCCCGAGACCGATGTGCCAGGTGTCCTCCAGTTATTCGCCGTCGTTGCCATGTCATTCGCTTGCGTGTTGCATTTTATCATGTCATCATGTGCATTGCATCATCATGTTTTCAAAACTTGCATCTGTCCCGGTCTCCTCATTCCTTCCGTTGTTCGTCCTGAGCCCAGACACACTTGCACACGCCTGCGACATGTCCGAAATATTATTTTATAAGTGGCTGGAAAATGTTCTCGGAATGGGATGAGAGTTGGTGTGTGGTCTTATTATAGTGTAGATAGACCGCATGTCAAGTGTCATCGCATTCGGAGTTCGTTTGACGCCCCAACGATTAACTATAGCGACATTATAGCCGGTCTAACGTCGGACATTTTCGGTCTCCGGAAACAGATGCCGGGCCCTCTCTCTCTCTTCTTCCCCTCGCAGTCTCGCCACAGCCCACCTAGTCCATCCTCCTTCCCCTCTTTGCTTCCGGAGTTGTCCGATGCGACCGCACGGTCCGAAACCCTCTCTGCACAGTGCATCGAACCCCTCACGTGTGCGTCCGAAATTGTCCCGGACCCGACCCGGGCAGTCGTCACTGTTGGATCCGGATCATCCCCAAACATCTACAAAACATCACCGTTTTCTTATTTGGACTCCCTAGCTATTTCATTCGCGACCGTCCGATTTTGATCGGAGGCTCCAAATACCCCTAACCAAAAATCTTCGTTGCTATATATATAGACACCTAACCCTAAATGCCATCCCATCCGTCAAATTTTTCCCCTGCCAAGTCGGCCGCCGCCACCCTCTCCCTTCGGATCGCTCCCGATCCAAAAATCCCCTCAGCCAACCACATCTCCTCGATCCAAATCCTCCCCGACCACCGTCCTTGTTTTCCGTCGCCACCCAATCCATTCATCCAGCCCGCAACAGTGTCTCCCCTCGATGGCTCCATCGCTCATGTCCGAGCTCCTTTGCCCGTCGCCCCTCTCCTGGAGCCGCGAGCGCCCAAGGCTCCAGCCGCCCGAGCACCGGCCAGCTCGGTGGAGCAGATCATCGGCTACCAGGACCGACCTTCCCTACTCCTTTCTTCTTCCCTTCCTTCTCTCTGCCTACTTTCCCTTCCCCGTTCTCAACTCTCTCTTTCTCTGTCTCGCTTTGGACAGGGAACCGAAGGAGGCCGCCATGGCCTTAGAGTTTCACCACCGCCTCGTCGCCTGGATCCGTTGCTCTGCGCCCGTCCAAGGCCTTCCTCGCCCGGATCCGCGCGACTCTGGCCTCCCTCGCCTCTGCCGCGTCACCGGAGCCCCAGCGACCCCTGCTGGACTTGCTGCTGCCGCATGCGTCCTCCTCTGCTTTGAGCCGCATCCTGCATCGAGTGAACGCTCGTCCTCAAGCGTTGACCGCGCCCCCCTCCACCTCCTCGTTCGGTCCAGCCAAGGCCCAAGCCGCCCACTTCGTCAGCTCGAGCCGCCAAGCCTGCAGCCAGCTCCACCGACCGGGCCTTGGCCCATGTGAGCAGCCTCTCCAGCAAGGACCGGCTCTGTGAAGCCCAATGTGAGGAAGCCCATCTTCGGTTGCTCCTGTAGAGCCTACTTCGGGCCAGTTTGGGCCTGACTCATGTTTTTTTCCGCAGAGTGATTTATCTATTTATCCAGGAGTCTGCATATTTTCAGATTACTCCCTCCATGTTCATGCATTAATAACTTCACAACCATGCATCGGATTAAAACAAACTTAATATGAAACTTGCTTAGTTTTTCATCTAGTTTAATAATATGCCACTTTCATCCATGTTTAAAATGTTTAAAATGTTGTTTGATTAAATTTGCTCCTATGGCATGCTAAAATGATTTATTTCATAACTAAATAACCGTAACTCGGAATTAAATAAATTATATATGTAAATGGGGTAGAAAAATGCCTAGTTTAACATGGTGGACTTACTTTGCATGTTTAACAACTCTAAAATCTGGTTTAGGGCAGAACAGTACCAAATCTATAATATGCTCATGAGGAGTTTCCGGAATTGTTGTTCGTTGCTTCCGGCCTCATTTAACCTTGACTAGATAGGTAGTTTTCATTTGCTTCATCTCTTGCCATGCTAAGAACATTTAATCTTGTTGGGTACATAAACGAGATCGAACTAAATAAGTCACGTGGTGTTTCGTCAATATGCAACGGAGTTGCATATTGAGCTCCACTTAATTTGTAGTATTGCTTGTGCTTTTTGCCATGTCATTTATCATTAAACCGGACATGCATCATACTTGGTTGTGCATCATGCCATGTCTATGTGGTGGTTGTTCACTATGTTGTTTGCTTTCTTTCCGTTGTTGCTTCTTCGGGTTGGTTTCGATAACGTCGCGTTTGTGAGGACCCGTTCGTCTACGTCCGTTTGTCTTCTTCATGGACTCGTTCTTCTTCCTTGCGGGATTTCAGGCAAGATGACCATACCCTCGAAATCACTTCTATCTTTGCTTGCTTAGATGCTCGCTCTTTTGCTATGCCTATGCTGCGATACCTACCACTTGCTTATCATGCCTCCCATATTGTTGAACCAAGCCTCTAACCCACCTTGTCCTAGCAAACTGTTGTTTGGCTATGTTACCGCTTTGCTCAGCCCCTCTTATAGCGTTGTTAGTTGCAGGTGAAGATTGAAGTTTGTTCCTTGTTGGAACATGGAGATGTTGTTCCTTGTTGGAACATGTTTACTTGTTGGAATATCACAATATATCTTATTTAATTAGTGCATCTATATACTTGGTAAAGGGTGGAAGGCTCGGCCTTATGCTTGGTGTTTTGTTCCACTCTTGCTGCCCTAGTTTCCATCATATCGGTGTTATGTTCCCGGATTTTGCGTTCCTTACGCGGTTGGGTAATAATGGGAACCCCTTGATAGTTCGCCTTAAGTAAAGCTCTACCAGCAATACCCAACATTGGTTTTAACATTTGCCACCTAGCCTTTTCTTTTCCCTTGGGAGTCGCGCTCCTGAGGGTCATCATTATTTTACCCCCCGGGCCAGTGCTCCTCTGAGTGTTGGTCCAACTGAGCGATGTCCGGGGCTACCAGGGGCAACTCTGGGCTGGCCTACCCGACGTCTGGCTCATCTGAGTGTGCCCTGAGAAAGAGATATGTGCAGCTCCTATCGGAATTTGTCGGCACATTCGGGCGGTGTTGCTGGTTTAGTTTTACCCTGTCGAAATGTCTTGTTGTACCGGGATACCGAGTCTGATCGGAATGTCTCGGGAGGAGGTCTATTCCTTCGTTGACCGTGAGAGCTTGTCATGGGCTAAGTTGGGACACCCTGCAGGGATTTGAACTTTCAAAAGCCGTGCCCGCGGTTATGGGCAGATGGGAATTTGTTAATGTCCGGTTGTAGAAAACCTGAAGTTGACCTTAATTAAAATGAATCAACAGCGTGTGTTACCATGATGGTCTCTTTCCGGCGGAGTCCGGGAAGCGAACACGGTGTTGGAGTTATGCTTGACGTAGGTTGCTATAGGATCACTTCTTGATCATACTTTTATCGACTGTGCTTTGCTTTCTCTTCTCGCTCTCATTTGCGTATGTTAGCCACCATATTATGCTAGTCGCTTGCTGCAGTTCCACCTCATACCTTTACCTTACCCATAAGCTTAAATAGTCTTGATCGCGAGGGTGCGAGATTGCTGAGTCCCCGTGGCTCATAGATACTTCCAAAACCAGTTTGCAGGTGCCGATGAGTCCGTGCAGATGACGCAACCAAGCTCAGGAGGAGCTCGTTGAGGATCTTTTCCTTTGGGTTGTTTCATTCTAGTTGGTCAGTAGTGGAGCCCAGTTGGGGTCGATCGGGGACCTTTGTCGCATTTGGGGTTCTTCTTTTATTTTGGTTCCGTAGTCGGACCTTGATTGTATTTGGTTGATGTAATGCTTTATTCATGGAATTGTGTGAAGTGGCGATTGTAAGCCAACTATGTATCTTTCCCTTATGTATTATATGGGTTGTGTGAAGATTACCTCACTTGCGACATTGCTTTCAATGCGGTTATGCCTCTAAGTCGTGCTTCGACACGTGGGAGATATAGCCGCATCGAGGGCGTTACAAGTTCTCCCTCGGGGTTGAGGGTATGTACTAGTAGCTATGTGTTTGATCTCTCTCTCTCTCTCGTGTTCTTGAGTTGGCACGATCTTGATGTATCGCGAGCTTTGCTATTATAGTTGGATCTTATGATGCTTCTACCCCTCTACTCTCTTGTAATGGATTGAGTTTTCCCTTTGAAGTTATCTTATCGGATTGAGTCTTTAAGGATTTGAGAGCACTTGATGTATGTCTTGCACGTGCTTATCTGTGGTGACAATGGGATATCATGTGATCCACTTGATGTATGTTTTGGTGATCAACTTGCGAGTTCCGTGACCTCGTGAATTTATGCATAGGGGTTGGCACACGTTTTCGTCTTGACTCTCTGGTAGAAACTTTGGGGCACTCTTTGAAGTTCTTTGTGTTGGTTGAATAGATGAATCTTAGATTGTGTGATGCATATCGTATTATCATACCCACGGATACTTGAGGTGACATTGGAGTATCTAGGTGACATTAGGGTTTTGGTTGATTTGTGTCTTAAGGTGTTATTCTAGTACGAACTCTATGATAGATTGAACGGAAAGAATAGCTTCGTGTTATTTTACTATGGACTCTTGAATAGATCGATCAGAAAGAATAACTTTGAGGTGGTTTCGTACCCTACCATAATCTCTTCGTTTGTTCTCCGCTATTAGTGACTTCGGAGTGACTCTTTGTTGCATGTTGAGGGATAGTTATAGGATCCAATTGTGTTATTATTGTTGAGAGAGCTTGCACTAGTGAAAGTATGAACCCTAGGCCTTGTTTCCTAGCATTGCAATATCGTTTACACTCACTTTTACCACTTGCTACCTTGCTGTATTTATATTTTCAGATTACAAAAACCTATATCTACCATCCATATTGCACTTGTATCACCATCTCTTCGCCGAACTAGTGCACCTATACAATTTACCATTGTATTGGGTGTGTTGGGGACACAAGAGACTCTTTGTTATTTGGTTGCAGGGTTGTTTGAGAGAGACCATCTTCATCCTACGCCTCCCACGGATTGATAAACCTTAGGTCATCCACTTGAGGGAAATTTGCTATTGTCCTACAAACCTCTGCACTTGGAGGCCCAACAACGTCTACAAGAAGAAGGTTGTGTAGTAGACATCAATGATGATCCGGAGTCAGAGGTAGAACTTGATTCTCTTGGTTCATTTTTCATACACCTCATTGACAATCATTGTTATCAGGACGACGTGGAAGCTAGCCACGTAAGTGACGTAGAGGTAATTACTCTCTCATCCGGTTCAGACCCTCTGCCCACATAGAAAACCTGACAAGCAATCCGGAATGTAAAATTTTCTCACCCCCTAGCTCACTTGGATCTGAACTTTCTTTTGAAGAAACAACAACATGAAGCTCGCCTCACAACCCGGCATAGCGGCCATGTGGTCACTTCGTCCGGTTTACCGAACACACCGGTTCGTAAACACTGCCCAGAGGTCTCTCATATTTTTGACACATCTTATCCCAAGGCGGGTTATTTCCGACAATCTCTTAATCCGTATGATTCAAACTACCAGGGAACTTCTCATTCATCTTCTAGCGAGTCCACAGGGACACAACTTCCACCTCTCAAAACTGTTCATGGGTGAGCATATTAAATTAACCATTTATACCTTATGTTTGCTTACTATACTAACCTTTACATTCGTACTTTTCAAAGCCAAGGCCATACCCATCAAAAAGGCCAAGTTAAATAAACCGGCTGATGATAACACGGCCGCTGATCCGGAAAAGACCCCAGAGCAGTCTGAAACAAACGTTGATGCTATCCTTGATGATCCGCCACCACAAGATCATGAAAGCTTTGTTGAACAAATGGAACTTGATCCGATGGCTCATGATGATAAACTGATAACCCACAATTATAGGGGATCGCAACAGTTTTCGAGGGTAGAGTATTCAACCCAAATTTATTGATTCGACACAAGGGGAGCCAAAGAATACTCTCAAGTATTAGCAGCTGAGTTGTCAATTCAACCACACCTGGAAACTTAGTATCTGCAGCAAAGTGTTTAGTAGCAAAGTAATATGATAGTAGTGGTAACGATGGTAAAAGGTAACGGCGGCAAAAGTAATATTTTTGGTGTTTTGTAGTGATGATAACAATAGCAACTGAAAAGTAAATAAGCGGAGAACAATATATGGAAAGCTCGTAGGCATTGGATCGGTGATGGAGAATTATGCCAAATGCGGTTCATCATGTAACAGTCATAACCTAGGGTTTCACAGAACTAGCTCCAGTTCATCAATGTAATGTAGGCGTGTATTCCGAATATATTCATATGTGCTTATGGAAAAGAACTTGCATGCCATCTTTTTTCCTACCCTCCCGTGGCAGCGGGGTCCTATTGGAAACCAGAACAAAGCATTAACACATAGTGAATACATGAACTCCTCAAACTACGGTCATCACCGGTATGTATCCCGATTATTGTCACTTCGGGGTTAATGGATCATAACACATAATAGGTGACTATAGACTTGCAAGATAGGATCAAGAACTCTCATATATTGATGAAAACATAATAGGTTCAAATCTGAAATCATGGCACTCAAGCCCTAGTGACATGCATTAAGAATAGCAAAGTCATAGCAACACCAATCTCAGAACATAGTGGATACTAGGGATCAAACACTAACAAAACTAACTCGATTACATGATAAATCTCATCCAACCCATCACCGTCGAGCAAGCCTACGATGGAATTACTCATGCACAGCGGTGAGCATCATGAAATTGGTGATGGAGGATGGTTGATGATGACGATGGCGACGGATTCCCCTCTCTGGAGCCCCGAACGGACTCCAGATCAGCCCTCCCGAGAGAGTTTAGGGCTTGGCGGCGGCCCCGTATCGTAAAACGCGATGAATCCTTCTCTCTCGGTTTTTTCTCCCTGAAAGTTAATATATGGAGTCCAGGTTGAGGTCGGTGGAGCGTCAGGGGGCCCACGAGGCAGGGGGGCGCGCCCCCACCCTCGTGGACAGGTGGGACACCCCCTAACGTGGATCTTCCTTCCAATATTTATTATATATTCCAAATAATTCTCCATTGATTTTCAGGTCATTTCGAGAACTTTCATTTCTGCACAAAAATAACACCATGGCAATTCTGCTGAAAACAACATCATTCCGAGTTAGTTCCATTCAAATCATGCAAGTTAGAATCCAAAACAAGGGCAAAAGTGTTTGGAAAAGTAGATACGACGGAGATGTATCAACTCCCCCAAGCTTAAACCTTTGCTTGTCCTCAAGCAATTCAGTTGATAAACTGAAAGTGATAAAGAAAAACTTTTACAAACTCTGTTTGCTCTTGTTGTAAATATGTAAAGCCATCATTCAAGTTTTAGCAAAGATTATGAACTAACCATATTCACAATAACATTTAGGTCTCATGTTTTCTCATATCAATGACTTAATCAACTAGCGAGCAATAATAATAAATCTTGGATGACAACACTTTCTCAAAGTAATCATGATATGATATAACTAGATGGTATCTCGCTAGCCCTTTCTGAGACCGCAAAACATAAATGCAGAGCACTTTTAAAGATCAAGGACTGACTAGACATTGTAATTCATGGTAAAAGAGATCCAGTCAAGTCATACTCAATGTAAACTAACAGTAATGGATGCAAATGACAGCGGTGCTCTCCAACTGGTGCTTTTTAATAAGAGGATGATGACTCAACATAAAAGTAAATAGATAGGCCCTTCGCAGAGGGAAGAAGGGGTTGTAGAGGTGCCAGAGCTCGGTTTTGAAATAGATATGAATAATATTTTGAGCGGTATACTTTCATTGTCAACATAACAACAAAGAGATGGCGAAATCTTCTATGCTACACACATTATAGGCGGTTCCCAAACAGAATGGTAAGTTTATAGTCCCCCTCCACCAACAAGCATCAATCCATGGCTTGCTCGAAACAACGAGTGCCTCCCACTAACAAGAGTCCCGGGGGAGTTTTGTTTGCAATTATTTTGATTTGATTTGCATAAAGCATGGAACTGGCCATCCCGGTGACCAGCCATTTTCTCGTGGGTGAGGAGCGGAGTCCACTCCTCTTGAGAATAACCTGCCTAACATGGAAGATACAGACATCCCTAGTTCATACATGAGCTATTCGAGCATACAAAACAAGATATTTATTTGAATGTTTAGAGTTTGGCACATACAAATTTACTTGTAACGGCAGGTAGATACCGTATATAGGTAGGTATGGTGGACTCATATGGAATAACTTTGGGGTTTATGGAATTGGATCCACAAGCAGTATTCCCGCTTAGTACAGGTGAAGGCTAACAAAAGACTAGGAAGCGACCAGCTAGAGAGCGACAACAGTCATGAACATGCATTAAAATTAATCAACACCGAATGCAAGCATGAGTAGGATATAATGCACCATGAATATAAATATCGTAGAGGCTATGTTGATTTTGTTTGAACTACATGCATGAACATGTGCCAAGTCAAGCCACTCGAATCGTTCAAAAGAGGATACCACCCTATCATACCACATCACAAACATTTTAATATCATGTTGGCCCGCAAGGTAAACCATTATAAGCTCCTAGCTAATTAAGCATGGCATATGCAACTATAATCTCTAATTGTTATTGCAAACATGTTTATTCATAATAGGCTGAATCAGGAACGATGAACTAATCATATTTACAAAAACAAGAGAGGTCGAGTTCATACCAGCTTTTCTCATCTCAATAAGTTCATCATATAATCATCATTATTACCTTTCACTTGCACGACCGAACGATGTGAATAATAATAATAGTGCACGTGCATTGGACTAAGCTGGAATCTGCAAGCATTCAATTCAAGAGAGAAGACAAGGTAATATGGGCTCTTTATTAGATTAACAATAATGCATATAAGAGCCATTTTAACATTTTAATATGGTCTTCTCCTCTCGACCCCAAAGAAAAGAAATAAAATTATTTACACGGGAAAGCTCCCAACAAGCAAAAGAAGAACAAGAAATATTTTTGGGTTTTCTTTTTAATTACCACTACAAGCATGGAAAGTAAACTAATTAAAGGCTACAACTATTTTTTTTGTTTTTATTAAGGTTTATTAAACACGCAAGAAGAAAGCATAAAAAGGAAAATAAACTAGCATGGATGATACAATGAAAAAGTATGAGCACAGACAACTAGCAATGAGTGTGTGAACATGAATGTAATGTCGGTGAGAAATATGTACTCCCCCAAGCTTAGGCTTTTGGCCTAAGTTGGTCTATGGCCACAGCTGGCCTGGCGGATATCCATAGTAACAGTTGGGGTCGTACTATGAAGAAGCCTCGGATTGCCACTGGTTGGCAATCACCTCCGGATCCCACTGGTAATCAGACTGTCGTGGAGGATCAAATTGTGGTTCCGGCTCTGGATCTGTAGCTGATGTAGGGTTCCGGTAGCAATGAATGGCCTCCAACGGAACAAGGTACTTGCCAGCAGATAAATCAAACAAGGAAGGAGCATGCAAGGTAATACTCTCAGGGTGATTTTTACCAAATATTAATTTGTACTTAAGCGCCTTTTCCCTATTCTTAACAATAAAATCATGTGCTACCATACTCTTGTAATCTAGATAAATAGGAGGCAGCAACTTCTCTTCCTTCTCATAATGCCTAATAGGTATGTTAAAGTGTGAAGCGAGGCACGAGGCGAAGATGGCTCCAAGGACGAGGCCCTTAGTACGGTTAATATTTAACCGCTTTGGAATAATAGCGCCCATACTAAATGTGTCATCACGAAATAAGGCATGGCACAAAATAACAATATCAGGGGCACTCGGGTTTCCATAGTTTCCGTGCCCAATTAAGCATCTACTAGCAAATATAGCAAAGTAACGTAGAACAGGAAAGTGTATGCTAGTAATTTGTGCGTCGGAAACCTTCCTCGTTTCCCCTACAGTAATGGATCAATAAACCCATCCACATCGTCACGATGTGGTTCCTCTACGATGCCCTCGAAAGGGATCAAACAAACCCGACAAAAATCTTGAAGTGACATCTCCTTATGCTCATCATATAAATAAAATTCCACCGAAGGTGGTGAGCTCCTAGCATGGAAATGAAAGTTTTGCACAAAGATATTGGTGAGTAAGAGATATTGTTCACGTTGGTCATGGAGGAAAAGGTTGTAACACCCACGATGTGGCTATATCTCCCACGTGTCGGGACATGACTTAGAGGCATAGCCGCATGGTAGGTTTGTCGCAAGAGGGGTAATCTTCACACAATCCCATGTACTGAATAAGAAAGGGATAAAGAGTTGGCTTACAATCGCCACTTCACACAAATACAAGTTATACATACATCATCCAGAATACAATCAAGGTCTGACTACGGAACCAAAATAAAAGAAGACAATCCCAAATGCTAGATCCCCAATCGTCCCAACTGGGCTCCGCTACTGATCAACAGGAAACAAAACAAAACAACTATCAAGATCTTCATCGAGCTCCCACTTGACCTAGGTTGCGTCAACTGCACTGGTATCATCGGCACCTGCAACTGTTTGGAAGTATCCGTGAGCCACGAGGACTCAACAATCTCACACCCACGAGATCAAGACTATTTAAGCTTATGGGTAGGAGAAGGTAGTGAGGTGGAGCTGCAGCAAGCACTAAGCATATATGGTGGCTAA
This sequence comes from Triticum aestivum, assembly GCF_018294505.1. Taxonomy (NCBI): domain Eukaryota; kingdom Viridiplantae; phylum Streptophyta; class Magnoliopsida; order Poales; family Poaceae; genus Triticum; species Triticum aestivum. The sequence goes on along the minus strand of NC_057800.1, from coordinate 192,035,597 downwards.
CATACGCAAATAAGAGCGAGAAGAGAAGCAACGCAATGGTCGTGAACTAGAAGTGATCAAGAAGTGATCCTGAAAGATACTTACGTTCAAGCATAACACAAGAACCGTGTTCACTTCCCGGACTCCGCTGAAAAGAGACCATCACGGCTACACACGCGGTTGATGCATTTTAATTAAGTTAAGTGTCAAGTTCTCTACAACCGGACATTAACAAATTCCCATCTGCCACATAACCGCGGGCACGGCTTTCGAAAGTTCAAAACCCTACAGGGGTGTCCCAACTTAGCCCATCACAAGCTCTCATGGTCAACAAAGGATATTCCTTCTCCCAGGAAGACCCGATCAGACTCGGAATCCCGGTTATAAGACATTTCGACAATGGTAAAACAAGACCAGCAAAGCCGCCTGATGTGTCGACAATCCCGATAGGAGTCACACGTATCTCGTTCTCAAGACACACCGGATAGGTCAAGCTACGAGTAAAACCAGCACTCAAGTTGCCCCGAGGTGGCCCCGCGGGTTGCCCGGTTCGGACCAACACTTAGAGAAGCACTGGCCTGGGGGGTTAAAATAAATATGACCGGGAAAGGTAATAGGTTGTTAGGCAAATGTAAAACCAAGGTTGGGCCTTGCTGGAGGAGTTCTATTCAAAGCAAACTTTCAGGGGGTTCCCATAACAACCAACCGTGTAAGGGACGCAAAATCAAGGAACATAACACCGGTATGACGGAAACTAGGTTGGCAAGAGTGGAACAAAACACCAGGCATAAGGCCGAGCCTTCCACCCTTTACCAAGTATATAGATGCATTAAAGTAAGTAAGATATATTGTGATATCCCAAACATAACCATGTTCCAACATGGAACGAACTTCATCTTCACCTGCAACTAGCAATGCTATAAGAGGGTCTGAGCAAAAGAGGTAACATAGCCAAACAACGGTTTGCTAGGAAAGGTGGGTTAGAGGCTTGACATGGCAATATGAGAGGCATGATATAGCAAGTGGTAGGTAGCGCGGCATAACAATAGAGCGATCAACTACCAAGCAAAGATAGAAGTGATTTCGAGGGTATGGTCATCTTGCATGAGATCCCACAAGGAAGAAGAACGAGTCCATGAAGAAGACAAACAGATGTAGTCGAACGGATCCTCACAACTCCAGAACGAAACCGAAGCTAACACGAGAAGCAAGCCGGAAAGAAGCAAACAACATAGTAAACAACCATCACATAAACATGGCATGATGCACAACCAAGTATGATGCATGTCCGGTTTAATGATACATGGCATGGCAAAGTGCACAAGCAATCCTACAAATGAAGTGGGTCTCAATATTCAACTCCGTTGCATATTGACGAAACACCACGTCAATTATTTAGTTCGATCTCGTTTATGTACCCAACACTATTAAATGTTGATTAACATGGCAAGGGGTGAAGCAAATGAAAACTACCTATCTAGGCAAGTTTAAATGAGGCCGGAACAACAAACAACAAGTCCGGAAACTCATCATGTGAATATTTTTAGGTTTGGTACTGATCTGGCGTAAACACAATTTTAGAGTTGTTAAACATGCAAAGTAAAACCACCATGTTAAACTATGCATTTTTCTACCCCATTTATATATAATGTTTATTTAAAACCGAGCTACGGTTGTTTAGTTATGAAATAAATCATTTTACATGGCAATATGGCAAAATATATGCAAACAACATTTTAACATTTTAAACATGGATGAAAGTAGCATATTATGAAACTAGACACAATTCTAAACATTTACATATTAAGTTTGTTTCAATCCGATGCATGGTTTGTGAGTTACGATATGCATGAACTAAAGGGGCTAATCTGCAAAACTATCAAACTCCTGGAAAATAGCTAAAACGCAGAACTAAAAAAAACATGAAACGGGCTGCAACTGTTCTCACCATGGGCCTCGGCCCGCTGCTGGAGAGGAAAGCCAGTAGGGGCGGCTGGGCCTTGGTGGAAGCAGATGTCGAGTCGCGGCTTGAGATGGGCCCTAGAGGCCCACACGGTTATTGGCTCGTCCTGCTCCTCGATCCCGCCTGGATTGAGTGAAGCAGGGGCGGCGGCGCTGATCCAGCGAGGCGGGATGCCGGCGGATGGCGGGGACGGGGCGTATCCGGTCAGAGGCTGCCAGATCCAGCCGATTTCTGGTGCAGGGTGGCGCGGAGAGGTCACCGACGGCGAGCGGTGAGTACCCATGACGGGGCTAGGGTTCCTGGAAACTACAGAGAGAGAGGGAGCTCGTGAGGAAGAGGGAGCAGCGAGGGAAGCAAGGCAGGGCGGCGGCGCTGACGACCTGGAGCGGCAGGGACGGGGAGGCAGCGCGCTTCGTCGATGGAGGGCGAGGCGCGACGGAGCGGACGCCAGGGTCGCGGTGAGGGGGCTCGGGCGGAGGAGCTCGTGAGCCAGGCGCGAGCGTGCTCGCGGGATCGGTCGAACGGCGGCGTGCATGGGCTCGAGCGGGCTTCCCAGGGCCCGATCTGGGTCCTGGCGGGCCCGCGGCGGTGGGAGGTCGGCTGGGACGCGTGGCGCCATCCCGTTGGCTGCGGGCGTCTGCGCGGTGGCGGCGGGCCACTAGGAGCGCGCCACGTGGCGATGGAGGGGTGGCCGGCGCCGGAAATTGAGGTGGGAGGCGGCGGCTGGAAGGTGGAGGTGGCGGCTACGGGTTGGTGTGCGGATTTCGAGGAAGATGCGACGGCTGGAGGTGGGAGGAGGCTAGGGAGGTAGGTTTAGGGGCTAGGGATGCCCAAAATGACAAGGGTGGCTGCTTAAATAGGAAGGGGCTAGGGTTTAGGTGGGTTTTGGGGGTTTCCGGATCATCGGATCGCAATCCGACGGCTCCGGATGCGAGGAGGGGTAGGTTGGAGCTTGTGGGCTGTGCAGAAGGCCTCGGGCTGAGAGGAGAGAAGAGAGAGAGAGAGAGGCCCGACGTCTTTTCTCGGAGACCGAAAACGTCCGACGTTTGACCGACTATAATGTCGCTATAAATATCCGTTGGGGCATCAAACGATCTCCGAACACGATGAAATTTGACAGGCATTCTATCTACACTATAAAAACACCGCATGTCAACTTTCAACCCATTCCGAGAACATTTTCTGGCCACTTATAAAATAATATTTTGGATGTGTCGCGGGCTCGTGCAAGTGTGTCTGGGCTCAGAACGGACAACAGAAAGAACTTGGAGACCGAGACGGATGCAAGTTTTGAAAACATGATGATGCAATGCGGATGATGACATGGCAAGATGCGACACGTAAGCAAAAGACAAGGTAACAACAGCGAATAACTGGAGGACACCTGGCGCGTCGGTCTCGGGGCGTCACAACACTCCACCACTACGAGAGGATCTCATCTAGAGATCTAGGATGGCACCGAAGGGAAACATACGAGGAAAAGGAGAGGTAAAACTAAGTTGCTTCTTTGACAAACGAATGAAACCAAAGAACCTTGAGAGGTTGAACAGATTGAAAGAAAGAATACAACGAAGATGAACAAAGTTGAAAACACTCCGTTAGAAAAAAGGAACATGGGATACGACGAGAACCAAGAGGTTTAGTGATAAGATAGATATTGGAACCACTCCAGTTGAAACTAGATAGAGAAGGAATAAGATTGATATAATTTGGGCAGCACTCCGATTTAAAATGGAAGGAATTGAACATGATCTTGACAAAACAAGATGATGTGTTGAAGAGAGCAACATCACAAAGCCTCCGGAACAAATGTAAGAAAGGAATTAAAGAACGGAGAAGGAAACAACATCTTCTACCTCAAATGAGCTTGCAAAGGCATCCTTAGGAAAAGGGTCGAACGGAGTTGTTGGAAAACCAACAATGAAAAGAGTAAGCTTGTTGTGGGCTTATGGAAAACATCTCAAAACTGAGGTGAAATTCTGCCACTAACGGAAACAATAGACTGGATTGAGGTCAACAAGGAGATGACAACTCCTTTCACCGAGTGGATAGGAGAAAAACTTGGATCATTGATAGACACCACAATAAGCAACATTCCTTAGGGAAGGCTTTAGGTGAAATATAACCCAAGATAACTCCAATATGGGTTGCCAAGCATCTCCTGAACGAAGAGAAAATGATGGGTTTAAAATATCTCATTCTTAAACAACTTGTGAATCATGAAACATGAAAGAAAATTTTCAAGAATGGCATATCACCATCCCAAAAGATAAGGTAGAAAGAATTGCACTTTGGAATGCAAGATGAAGAATGCTTGAACTCCTCTGAAAATAATCTCGATGAACACTTGGAGAAGGAATTAAATCCTTTATGAACCATCATGTAGAGCCTCCATGAAGAACTCCGGTAACAAAAGGATGATCAAACGAAAGGAAAGAGAAGTTGAAAACACAAGGTGAAGCCTTGCGATGATTTAGATGGAGCTTCGCGACGAGATAATGCGGAAAAACTTGGAACTCCGGAAAAGAAAGATGAACAAAAGAAATCAAGAATTTTGATGAACCTCCGGAATAAGGAATTAATCACTTGGATGAAACAAGAATAAGAATTACATTATGCTTATCCTTCATCAACTAAATTGATGACAAGTAATGGATTTGGCATACTACTTATTCTCGTTGAAAGGATTAAGAGAGATATAGCATAAACTTGGGAAGGTCTTGGACGAACCACCGGTAGGATTGAAACAACGAATAAATTGATATGATAACGAAGGAAGAGAAATCTTGAACGAACCACTGTAAGAATTGAAAATGAACGTAGCAAAGGCACAATTCATCGGGAAGAATTTGAAAAAAACACGAATGAAGATACTTTATGGAATATAGATACAAGAGAACAAAGATATCATGAGCCTATTAGAGAACACTTGAATGATGCACTGATAAGATTTGGAGAACGAGAGCTGAAAGCTGGAATGAATAATCCTGAGATGATGGACTGCGGAGAATCAAACTGAAAATACTCGTGAATTGCTCTAGATGGGTGAAAAGAATTCTCACAATCGGAAACAATTATGAGAGGATGGTATCAAGCTTGAACTATGCATCTCTGAGAGAACGGATAATATTTGGAGGAAAAACTCTTCTTCAGTCTTCAAATGTTGAGAATGACGAGAAGAAACAATACCATGAATTGTTGAAACACTCTGGAATAATGAAGAATATAAAGGTTGTATCAACAACGAAAATAATTTTGAAAGATCTCGTAGAAAGACATTTGACTGATGAGAATTCATTCTTACGTCAAACTTTGAAATGAATTTGAGAATAACTCTGGAAAAATAGAAGAGTTAGGTAAGATCCTGGGAAAGACCTATGGGTAGGGCCCACTCAATAGAAACATCCTTGAAAAGATTTGAAGAGAGATTGCATCGATTGAATTAAATGACTTGAATGAGATAACAACCTCGAGATATCTTTAACGGATTAGGAAACACAAATCTTCTCAGATGTCTTCAGCACTCCGGAACAAATGAATAGCGAGAAGTGAATGATTAAGAGGTGCACCGGCATGAGAAAGCATTTGAAACAAGGAAAAGATATGATCGACAAAGCTTGAATTGAACCCACCAGAGAAGAAAAGATAACGGAGAATGATAACTTGAAGTTCCGTTAGAATCTTCCTGAGAATCACCAGATAAGAACATTGACGGAAAATAATGGAGAGACTTGTAACACCCACGATGCGGCTATATCTCCCACGTGTCGGGGCACGACTTAGAGGCATAGCCGCATGGTAGGTTTGTCACAAGAGGGGTAATCTTCACACAATCCCATGTACTGAATAAGAAAGGGATAAAGAGTTGGCTTACAATCGCCACTTCACACAAATACAAGTTATACATACATCATCTAGAATACAATCAAGGTCCGACTACGGAACCAAAATAAAAGAAGACAACCCAAATGCTATATCCCCGATCGTCCCAACTGGGATCCACTACTTCTCAACAGGAAACGAAACAAAACAACTATCAAGATCTTCATCGAGCTCCCACTTGAGCTGGGTTGCATCAACTGCACAAGTATCATCGGCACCTGCAACTGTTTGGAAGTATCCGTGAGCCACGAGGACTCAGTAATCTCACACCCGCGAGATCAAGACTATTTAAGCTTATGGGTAGGAGAAGGAAGTGAAGTGGAGCTGCAGAAAGCACTAAGCATATATGGTGGCTAACATACGCAAATAAGAGCGAGAAGAGAAGCAACGCAACGGTCGTGAACTAGAAGTGATCAAGAAGTGATCCTGAAAGCTACTTACGTTCAAGCATAACACAAGAACCGTGTTCACTTCCCGGACTCCGCCGAAAAGAGACCATCATGGCTACACATGCGATTGGTGCATTTTAATTAAGTTAAGTGTCAAGTTCTCTACAACCAGACATTAACAAATTCCCATCTACCACGTAACCGCGGGCACGGCTTTCGAAAGTTCAAAACCCTGGAGGGGTGTCCCAACTTAGCCCGTCACAAGATCTCGCGGTCAACGAAGGATATTCCTTCTCTCAGGAAGACCCGATCAAACTCGGAATCCTGGTTACAAGACATTTTGACAATGGTAAAACAAGACCAGCAAAGCCGCCCGATGTGTCGACAATCCCGATAGGAGTCGCACGTATCTCGTTCTCAGGACACACCGGATAGGTCAAGCTACGAGTAAAACCAGCCCTCAACTTGCCCCGAGGTGGCCCCGCAGGTTGCCCGGTTCGGACCAACATTTAGAGAAGAACTGGCCCGGGGGGGTTAAAATAAAGATGACCCTAGGGTTGGCCGACCCAAGGGAAGGGTAATAGGTTGTTAGGTAAATTTAAAACCAAGGTTGGGCCTTGCTGGAGGAGTTTTATTCAAAGCGAACTGTCAAGGGGTTCCCATAACACCCAACTGGGTAAGGACTCAAAATCAAGGAACATAACACCGGTATGACGGAAACTAGGGCGGCAAGAGTGGAACAAAACACCAGGCATAAGGCCGAGCCTTCCACCCTTTACCAAGTATATAGATGCATTAAAGTAAGTAAGATATATTGTGATATCCCAAACATAACCATATTCCAGCATGGAACAAACTTCATCTTCACCTGCAACTAGCAACGCTATAAGAGGGGCTGAGCAAAAGCGGTAACATAGCCAAACTACGGTTTGCTAGGAAAGGTGGGTTAGAGGCTTGACATGGCAATATGAGAGGCATGATATAGCAAGTGGTAGGTAGCGCGGCATAGCAATAGAGCGATCAACTGCCAAGCAAAGATAGAAGTGATTTCGAGGGTATGGTCATCTTGCCTGAGATCCCGCAAGGAAGAAGGAGTAAATGAAGAAGAAAAACAGACGTAGTCGAACGGATCCTCACAACTCCGGAACGAAACCGAAGCTAACGCGAGAAGCAACCCGGAAAGAAGCAAACAACATAGTAAACAACCATCACATAAACATGGCATGATGCACAACCAAGTATGATGCATGTCCGGTTTAATGATACATGGCATGGCAAAGTGCACAAGCAGTCCTACAAATGAAGTGGGTCTCAATATTCAACTCCGTTGCATATTGACGAAACACCACGTCAATTATTTAGTTCGATCTCGTTTATGTACCCAACACTATTAAATGTTGATTAGCATGGCAAGGGGTGAAGCAAATGAAAAGTACCTATCTAGGCAAGTTTAAATGAGGCCGGAACAACAAACAACAAGTCCGGAAACTCCTCATGTGCATATTTTTAGGTTTGGTACTGATCTGACCTAAACACAATTTTAGACTTTTTAAACATGCAAAGTAAAACCACACTATGCATTTTTCTACCCCATTTACATATAAAGTTTATTTAAAACCGAGCTACGGTTATTTAGTTATGAAATAAATCATTTTACATGGCAATATGGCAAAATATATGCAAACAACATTTTAACATTTTAAACATGGATGAAAGTAGCATATTATGAAACTAGATACAATTCTAACCATTTACATATTAAGTTTGTTTCAATCCGATGCACGGTTTGTGAGTTACGATATGCATGAACTAAAGGGGCTAATCTGCAAAACTGTCAAACTCTTGGAAAATAGCTAAAACGCAGAACTAAAAAAACATGACACGGGCTGCGACTGTTCTCACCATGGGCCTCGCCCGCTGTGGAGAGGAAAGCCAGCAGGGGCGGCTGGGCCTTGGTGGAAGCAGATGCCGGGCCGCGGCTGGAGATGGGCCCTGGAGGCCCACGCGGTTACTGGCTCGTCCTGCTCCTCGATCTCTCCTGGATCGAGTGAAGCAGGGGCGGCGGCGCTGATCCAGTGAGGCGGGATGCCGGCAGATTGCGGGGACGAGGCAGATCCGGTCGGAGGCTGCCGGATCCAGCCAATCTTCGGTGCAGGGCGGCGCGGAGAGGTCACCAGCGGCGAGCAGTGAGTACCCATGGCGGGGCTAGGGTTCCTGGAAACTACAGAGAGAGGGAGCTCGTGAGGAAGAGGGAGCAGCGAGGGAAGCAAGGCAGGGTGGTGGCGCTGACGACCTGGAGCGGCGGGGATGAGAAGGCAGCGCGCTCCGCCGATGGAGGATGAGGCGCGACGGAGCGGGCGCCGGGGTCGCGGTGAGGGGGCTCAGGCGGAGGAGCTCGCGAGCCAGGCGTGAGCGTGCTCACGAGATCGGTCAAACGGCGGCGCGCATGGGCTCGGGCGGGCTTCCCAGGGCCCGATTTGGGTCCTGGCGGGCCCGCGGCGGTGGGAGGTCGGCCGGTTGGCTGCGGGCGTTTGCGCAATGGCGGCTGGCCACTAGTGTTGGGGAACGTAGTAATTTTAAAAAAAATTCTACGCACATGCAGGATCATGGTGATGCATAGCAACGAGAGGTGAGAGTGTTGTCTACATACCCTTGTAGACCGTTCGCGGAAGCGTTATATCAACGCGGTTGATGTAGTCATACGTCTTCATGATCTGACCGATCCAAGTACCGAAACCACGACACCTCCGAGTTCTACACACATTCGGCTTGGTGATTTCCTCGCCTTCTCGATCCAGCAAGAGGGGCGAAGTATTAGATGAGTTCCGGCACCACGACGGCGTGGTGACGGTGTTGGTCAAGAACAATTTCCGCAGTGCTTCGCCTAAGCACTACGAAAACTATGACGGAGGATAAACTAGAGGGGACGGGGTTGCCGGCACACGGCTTGGTGTTTCTTGATGTATCTTGGGTGCTAGCCCTACCCCTCTATTTATATGTTGAGCCTTGGGGTCGAAACTTGGAGTAAAAGCCTCCACAAAGTCGGTTTCACCCGAAAGGCAAGAGTCCATCTCGGACTCCAGGGCCAGACGCCAGGGTTCCTGGTGTCTGGACCCAGATGCCAGGGACCCTGGCGTCTGGCCCCTGGACTCCGCAAAACTTCCTTTTGTGCTTTCCAAAAACCTTGTGGGCTTTCCCCTTTAGCCCAAATAAAGTGTTCTCGTACCCAAACATTTCGGGAAACATCCGGAACCCCTTCCGGTGATTTCCGGAACCCTTCCAATGACCAAACACTATTATCCCATATATCAAACTTTATCTCCGGACCATTCCGGAGTTCCTCGTCATGTCCGTGATCTCATCCCGGACTCCGAACAACATTCAGTCATCAACATACATAACTCATATAATATTATATCGTCAACGAACGTTAAGCGTGCGGACCCTACAGGTTCGAGAACTATGTAGACATGACCGATACACCTCTCTGGTCAATAACCAATAGCGGGACCTGGATGCCCATATTGGCTCCTACATATTCTACGAATATCTTTATCGTTCAGACCGCATAACAACATACGTTCTTCCCTTTGTCATCAGTATGTTACTTGCCCGAGATTCGATCGTCGGTATCTCAATACCTAGTTCAATCTCGTTACCGGCAAGTCTCTTTACTCGTTCCGTAATACATCATCCCGCAACTAACTCATTAGTTGCAATGCTTGCAAGGCTTATAGTGATGTGCATTATCGAGTGGCCCCAGAGATACCTCTCCGACAATCGGAGTGACAAATCCTAATCTTGAAATACGCCAAACCAACAAGTACCTTTGGAGACACCTGTAGAGCACCTTTATAATCACCCAGTTACATTGTGACGTTTGGTGGCACACAAAGTGTTCCTCCGGTAAACGGGAGTTGCATAATCTCATAGTCATAGGAACATGTATAAGTCATGAAGAAAGCAATAGCAACAAACTAAACGATCAAGTGCTAAGCTAACGGAATGGGTCAAGTCAATCACATCATTCTCCTAATGATGTGATCCCATTAATCAAATGACCACTCATGTCTATGGTTAGGAAACTTAACCATCTTTGATCAACGAGCTAGTCAAGTAGAGGCATACTAGTGACACTCTATTTGTCTATGTATGCACACATGTATTATGTTTCCGGTTAATACAATTCTAGCATGAATAATAAACATTTATCATGACATAAGGAAATAAATAATAACTTTATTATTGCCTCTAGGGCATATTTCCTTCAGTCTCCCACTTGCACTAGAGTCAATAATCTAGATCACATCGCCATGTGATTTAACATCAATAGTTCACATCAACATGTGATTAACACCCATAGTTCACATCGTCATGTGACCAACACCCAAAGGATTTACTAGAGCCAATAACCTAGTTCACATGGCTATGTAATTAACACCCAAAGAGTACTAAGGTGTGATCATGTTTTGCTTGTGAGAGAAGTTTAGTCAACGGGTCTGCCACATTCAGATCCGTAAGTATTTTGCAAATTTCTATGTCAATAATGCTCTGTATGGAGCTACTCTAGCTAATTGCTCCCACTTTCAATATGTATCCAGATTGAGACTTAGAGTCATCTGGATCAGTGTCAAAACTTGCATTGACGTAACCCTTTACGACGAACCTTTTGTCACCTCCATAATCGAGAAACATATCCTTATTCCACTAAGGATAATTTTGACCAATGTCCAGTGATCTACTCCTAGATCACTATTGTACTCCCTTGCCAAACTCAGGGCAGGGTATACAATAGGTCTGGTACACAGCATGGCATACCTTATAGAACCTATGGTTGAGGCATAGGGAAATGACTTTCATTCTCTCTGTATCTTCTGCCATGGTCGGGTTTTGAGTCTTACTCAACTTCACACCTTTGTAACACAGGCAAGAACTCCTTCTTTGACTGTTCCATTTTGAACTATTTCAAAATCTTGTCAAGGTATGTACTCAATGAAAAAACTTATCAAGCGTCTTGATCTATCTCTATAGATCTTGATGCTTAATATGTAAGCAGCTTCACTGAGGTCTTTCTTTGAAAAAATCCTTTCAAACACTCCTTTATGCTTTGCAGAATAATTCTATATTATTTCCGATCAATAATATGTCATTCACATATACTTATCAGAAATGCTGTAGTGCTCCCACTCACTTTCTTGTAAATACAGGCTTCACCGCAAGTCTGTATAAAACTATATGCTTTGATCAACTTATCAAAGCGTATATTCCAACTCCAAGATGCTTGCACCAGTCCATAGATGGATCACTGGAGCTTGCATATTTCCTTAGCACCTTTAGGATTGACAAAACCTTTCTGGATGCATCATATACAACTCTTCTTTAATAAATCCATTAAGGAATGCAGTTTTGTTTATCCATTTGCCAGATTTCATAAAATGTGGCAATTGCTAACATGATTCAGACAGACCTAAGCATAGATACGAGTGAGAAACTCTCATCGTAGTCAACACCTTGAACTTGTCGAAAACCTTTTTGCGACAATTCTAGCTTTGTAGATAATAACACTACTATCAGCGTTCGTCTTCCTCTTGAAGATCCATTTAATCTCAATGGCTCGCCGATCAATGGGCAAGTCAATCAAAGTCCATACTTTGTTCTCATACATGGATCTCATCTCAGATTTCATGGCCTCAAGCCATTTCGCGGAATCTGGGCTCATCATCGCTTCCTCGTAGTTCGTAGGTTCGTCATGGTCAAGTAACCTGACCTTCAGAACAGGATTACTGTACCACTCTGGTGCAGATCTCACTCTGGTTTACCTACGAGGTTTCGGTAGTAACTTGATCTGAAGTTACATGATCTTCATCATTAGCTTCCTCACTAATTGGTGTAGTAGTCACAGGAACAGATTTCTGTGATGAACTACTTTCCAATAAGGGAGCAGGTACAGTTACCTCATCAAGTTCTACTTTCCTCCCACTCACTTCTTTCGAAAGAAACTCCTTCTCTAGAAAGGATCCATTCTCAGCAATGAATAACTTGCCTTCGGATCTGTGATAGAAGGTGTACCCAACATTTTCTTTTGGGTATCCTATGAAGATTTACTTCTCCGATTTGGGTTCGAGCTTATCATGTCGAAACTTTTTCACATAAGCATCATAGTCCCAAACTTTAAGAAACGACAGCTTAGGTTTCTCGCCAAACCACAGTTCATACGGTGTCATATCAAAGGATTTAGATGGTTCCCTATTTAACGTGAATGTAGCTGTCTCTAATGCATAACCCCAAAATGATAGTGGTAATCGGTAAGATACATCATAGATCGCACCATATCTAAGAAAGCACGGTTACGACATTCGGACACACTATTACACTGTGGTGTTCTAGGTGGTGTGAGTAGTGAAACTATTTCACATTGTTTTAACTGAAGGCCAAACTCGTAACTCAAATATTTTACTTCTGCGATCATATCGTAGAAACTTTTATTTTTGTTACAATGATTCTCCACTTCACTCTGAAATTCTTTGGACTTTTCAAATATTCTAGACTTGTGTTTCATCAAGTAGATATACTCATATCTGCTCAAATCATCTGTGAAGATCAGAAAATAATGATACTTGCCGCGAGCCTCAATATTCATCGGACCACATTCATCAGTATGTATGATTTCCAACAAATCTGTTGCTCGCTCCATTGTTCCCGAGAACGGAGTCTTAGTCATCTTGCCCATGAGGCATGGTTCGCAAGCATCAACTGATTCATAATCAAGTGATTCCAAAAGCCCATCAGCATGGATTTTCTTCATGCGCTTTACACCAATATGACCTAAACGGCAGTGCCACAAATAAGTTGCACTATCATTATTAACTTTGCATCTTTTGGCTTCAATATTATGAAATTTTTTATCACCATGATCGAGATCCAACAAACCGTTTTCATTGGGTGTATGACCATAGAAGGTTTTATTCATGTAAATAGAATAACAATTATTCTCTAACTTACATGAATAACCGTATTGCAATAAACATGATCCAATCATATTTATGCTTAATGCAAACACCAAATAACATTTATTTAGGTTCAACACTAATCCCGAAAGTATAGGGAGTGTGCGATGATGATCATATCAATCTTGGAACCACTTCCAACACACATCGTCACTTCACCCTTAACTAGTCTCTGTTTATTTTGCAACTCCCATTTCGAGTTACTACTCTTAGCAACTGAACCAGTATCAAATACTGAGGGGTTGCTATAAACACTAGTAAAGTACACATCAATAACATGTATATCAAATATAGCTTTGTTTACTTTGCCATCCTTCTTATCGACCAAATACTAGGGGTAGTTTCGCTTCTAGTGACCAGTCCCTTTGTAGTAGAAGCACTTAGTCTCAGGCTTAGGTTCAGACTTGGGTTTCTTCACTTGAGCATCAACTTGTTTGCCGTTCTTCTTGAAGTTCCCCTTCTTCCCTTTGCCCTTTCTCTTGAAACTAGTGGTCTTGTCAACCATCAACACTTGATGTTTTTCTGGATTTCTACCTTCGCCGATTTTTGCATCGCGAAGAGCCTGTGAATTGTTTTCGTCATTCCTTGCATATTATAGTTCATCACTAAGTTCTACTAACTTAGTGATGGTGACTAGAGAATTCTGTCAATCACTATTTTATCTAGAAGATTAACTCCCACTTGATTCAAGCGATTATAGTACCTAGACAATCTGAGCACATGCTTACTTCTTGAGCTATTCTCCTCCATCTTTTAGCTATAGAACTTGTTGGAGACTTCATATCTCTCAACACGGGTATTTGCTTGAAATATTAATTTCAACTCCTGGAACATCTCATATGGTCCAGGACGTTCAAAACGTCTTTGAAATCCTGATTCTAAGCTGTTAAGCATGGTGCACTAAACTATCAAGTAGTCATCATATTGAGCTAGCAAAATGTTCATAACGTCTGCATCTGCTCCTGCAATAGGTCATTCACCTAGCGGTGCATCAAGGACATAATTCTTTTGTGCAGCAATGAGGATAAACCTCATATCACGGACCCAGTCTGCATCATTGCTACTATCATCTTTCAACTTAGTTTTCTCTAGGAACACATATAAACATAGGGAAGCAATAACGCAAGCTATTGATCTACAACATAGATATGCAAATACTATCAGGACTAAGTTCATGATAAATTAAAGTTCAATTAATCATATTACTTAAGAACTACAACTTAGAAAGACATCCCTCTAATCTTCAAAGTGATCACGTGATCCGAATCAACTAAACCATAACCGATCATCACGTGAAATGGAGTAGTTTTCAATGGTGAACATCACTATGTTGATCATATCTACTATATGATTCACACTCGACCTTTCGGTCTCAGTGTTCCAAGGCCATATCTTCATATGCTAGGCTCGTCAAGTTTAACCCGAGTATTCTGCGTGTGCAAAACTGGCTTGCACCCGTTGTAGATGGGCGTAGAGCTTATCACACCTGATCTTCACGTGGTGTCTGGGCACGACGAACTTTGGCAACGGTGCATACTCAGGGAGAACACTTTTATCTTGAAATTTAGTGAGAGATCATCTTATAATGCTACCGTCATAACTAAGCAAAGTAAGATGTATAAAAGATAAACATCTCATGCAATCAAAATATGTGACATGATATGGCCATCATCATCTTGTGCCTTTGATCTCTATCTCCAATGCATCGTCATGATCTCCATCGTCACCGGCATGACACCATGATCTCCATCATCTTGATCTATATCAATGTGTCGTCACATGGTCGTCTCGCCAACTATTGCTCTTGCAACTATTGCTATCGCATAGCGATTAAGTAAAGCAATTATTTGGCGCTAGCATCTTATGCGATAGAGAGACAACCATATGGCTTTTGCCTGTTGCCGATAACTTCAACAAAACATGATCATCTCATACAACAACTTATATCTCATCACATCTTGACCATATCACATCACAACATGCCCTGCAAAAACAAGTTAGACGTCCTCTACTTTGTTGTTGCAAGTTTTACGTGGCTGCTACTGGGCTTAGCAAGAACCGTTCTTACCTACGCATCAAAACCACAATGATAGTTTGTCAAGTTGGTGCTGTTTCAACCTTCGCAAGGACCGGGCGTAGCCACACTCATTTCAACTAAAGTTGGAGAAACTGACACCCGCCAGCCACCTGTGTGCAAAGCACATCGGTAGAACAAGTCTCCCGTAAGCGTACGCGTAATGTCGGTCCGGGCCGCTTCATCCAACAATACCGCCGAACCAAAGTATGACATGCTGGTAAGCAGTATGACTTATATCGCCCACAACTCACTTGTGTTCTACTCGTGCATATGACATCTACAAATAAAACCTGGCTCGGATGCCACTGTTGGGGAACGTAGTAATTTAAAAAAAATTCCTACGCACACGCAGGATCATGGTGATGCATAGCAACGAGAGGTGAGAGTGTTGTCTACATACCCTTGTAGACCGTTCGCGGAAGCGTTATATCAACGCAGTTGATGTAGTCATACGTATTCATGATCTGACCGATCCAAGTACCGAAAGCACGGCACCTCCGAGTTCTGCACACGTTCGACTTGGTGACATCCTCGCCTTCTCGATCCAGCAAGAGGGGCGAAGTAGTAGATGAGTTCCGGCAGCACGACGGCGTGGTGACGGTGTTGGTGAAGAACAATTTCCGCAGTGCTTCGCCTAAGCACTACGAAAACTATGACGGAGGATAAACTAGAGGGGACGGGGTTGCCGGCACACGGCTTGGTGTTTCTTGATGTGCCTTGGGTGCTAGCCCAACCCCTCTATTTATATGTTGAGCCTTGGGGTCGAAACTTGGAGTAAAAGCCTCCACAAAGTCAGTTTCACCCGAAAGGCAAGAGTCCTTCTCGGACTCCAGGGCCAGACGCCAGGGTTCCCGGCGTCTGGACCCAGATGCCAGGGACCCTGGCGTCTGGTCCCTGGACTCCGCAAAACTTCCTTTTGCGCTTTCCAAAAACCTTGTGGGCTTTCCCCTTTGGCCCAAATAAAGTGTTCTCGTACCCAAACATTTTGGGAAACATCCGGAACCCCTTCCGGTGATTTCCGGAACCCTTCCGGTGACCAAACACTATTATACCATATATCAAACTTTATCTCTGGACCATTCCGGAGTTCCTCGTCATGTCCGTGGTCTCATCCCGGACTCTGAACAACATTCGGTCATCAACATACATAACTCATATAGTATTATATCATCAACGAACGTTAAGCGTGCGGACCCTACGGGTTCGAGAACTTTGTAGACATGACCGAGACACCTCTCTGGTCAATAAACAATAGCGGGACCTGGATGCCCATATTAGCTTCTACATATTCTATGAAGATCTTTATCAGTCAGACCGCATAACAACATACGTTGTTCCCTTTGTCATCAGTATGTTACTTGCCCGAGATTCGATCGTCGGTATCTCAATACCTAGTTCAATCTCGTTACCAGCAAGTCTCTTTACTCATTCCATAATACATCATCCCGCAACTAACTCATTAGTTGCAATGCTTGCAAGGCTTATAGTGATGTGCATTACCGAGTGGGCCCAGAGATACCTCTCCGACAATCGGAGTGACAAATCCTAATCTCGAAATACGCTAACCAAACAAGTACCTTTGGAGACACCTGTAGAGCACCTTTATAATCACCCAGTTACGTTGTGACATTTGGTGGCACACAAAGTGTTCCTTCGGTAAACGGGAGTTGCATAATCTCATAGTCATAGGAACATGTATAAGTCATGAAGAAAGCAATAACAACAAACTAAATGAATAAGTGCTAAGCTAACGGAATGGGTCAAGTCAATCACATCATTCTCCTAATGATGTGATCCCGTTAATCAAATGACAACTCATGTCTATGGTTAGGAAACTTAACCATCTTTGATCAACGCGCTAGTCAAGTAGAGGCATACTAGTGACACTCTGTTTGTCTGTGTATTCACACATGTATTATGTTTCCGGTTAATACAATTCTAGCATGAATAATAAACATTTATCATGACATAAGTAAATAAATAATAACTTTATTATTGCCTCTATGGCATATTTCCTTCAACTAGGAGCGCGCCACGTGGCGATGGAGGGGTGGCCGACGCTGGAAATTGAGGTGGGAGGCGGCGGCTGCGGGTTGGGGCGCGGATTTCGAGGAAGATGCGATGGCTGGAGGTGGGAGGAGGCTAGGGGGGTAGGTTTAGGGGCTAGAGATGCCCAAAATGACAAGGGTGGCTGCTTAAATAGGAAGGGGCTAGGGTTTAGGTGGGTTTTGGGGGTTTCCGGACCCTCGGATCGCAATCCGACGGCTCCGGACGTGAGGAGGGGTAGGTTGGAGCTTGTGGGTTGTGCAGAAGGCCTCGGGCTGAGAGGAGAGAAGAGAGAGAGAGAGGCCCGACGTCTCTTTCCGGAGACCGAAAACGTCCGACGTTTGACCGACTATAACGTCGCTATAAATATCCGTTGGGGCATCAAACGATCTCCAAACGTGATGAAATTTGACAGGCGTTCTATCTACACTATAACAACACCGCATGTCAACTTTCAATCCATTTCGAGAACATTTTCCGTCCACTTATAAAATAATATTTCGGACGTGCCACGGGCGCGTGCAAGTGTGTCTAGGCTCAGAACGGACAACGGAAAGAACTTGGAGACCGGGACAGATGCAAGTTTTGAAAACATGATGATGCAATGCGGATGGTGACATGGCAAGATGTGACACACAAGCAAAAGACAAGGTAACAACAGCGAATAACTAGAGGACACCTGGCGCGTCGGTCTCGGGGCGTCATAGCGGTGAGGCCTGCATTCTCAGCAAATTCATAGAAATCATCATAAGTCCCAGCTGCTCTCAAGAAATTATGACAAGGCCATTCACACGGCCGGACCTCCGTGGTGCGAGGGAGATTATACTTGGGCCTCTTATCCTCCTCACTTTGCTTATACTTCGAGCTTAGGCTCGATGATCCCCTGAAAAATCTCTTCATCTTTTTCTAAAAAATTCTGAAATTTTTAGTAACATCAAAATAAAAGTAAACCAAACTCAACAATATTGATTGCAACTACTCCTACAAGTGCCTAGAGGCAATATCATGCATCAAAACCACTTTTGACCTTATAAATTTGACATGCAAGCTCAAGAACAGGGTCACCTAAGCATCAAAAATATGTAATGAATAAAGCACTAGAACAAAAACTAATTGGACCATTGGAGGAGTCACATACCAAAGAACAATCCCCCAAAGCAGTTTTGTGAATGGAGCTTTGAGCAAGGAGATCGAAAATGGCAGCAAGATGAGCTTGGACTCGGGTTTGAGCTGGTTAGTGATGTTTGTGGGAGGAAGAAGGAGTGTGTGGTAGCTGGAATAAGTGGAGGGGAGCCACCGTGAGCCCACGAGGCAGGGGGCGCGCCCAGGGGGGTGGGCGTGCCCTGGACCCTCGTGGCCAGGTGCTTGCTCCCCTGCCGTGTTCTCAGTGTCAGATATTCTCATATATTCCAGAAAAAAAATCATATTTAATTTTCAGGGCATTTAGAGAACTTTTATTTTGGGGTATTTTTTATTGCATGGATAATTCAGAAAACAGATAGAAATTACTATTTTTGCTTTATTTAATATAAATAAGAGAAAGTAAAAAAGAGGGTATAAAGAATTGTGTTTTCTAAATTCATCCATCTCATGCTCATCAAAAGGAATCCACTAACAAGGTTGATCATGTCTTGTTAACAAACTCATTCCGAATAGCATGGAACTAGAGAATTCTCGAATAACACTAGGTTACCTAAACGGGGATATGCATGTCCCCAACAATAAGAATATCATATTTCTTCTTGACATTAGGAAGAGGAAATTCAAAACCTCCAACAATAATCGATGGAATTTTTCCAATAGAGTTTATACTATGAACTTGAGGTTGTTTCCTCGGAAAGTGTACCGTGTGCTCATTGCCATTAACATGAAGAGTGACATTGCCTTTGGTGCAATCAATAACAGCCCCTACAGTATTCAAAAAGGGTCTTCCAAGAATAATAGACATACTGTCGTCCTCGAGAATATCAAGGATAACAAGGTCCGTTAAAATTGTAACATTTGCAACCACAACAGGCACATCCTCACAAATACCGACAGGTACAACAGTTGATTTATCAGCCATTTGCAAAGATATTTCAGTAGGCGTCAACTTATTCAAATCAAGTCAACGATATAAAGAGAGAGGCATAACACTAAAACCGGCTCCAAGATCACATAAAGCAGTTTTAACATAGTTTCTTTTAATGGAGCATGGTATAGTTGGTACTCCGGGATCTCCTAGTTTCTTAGGTATTCCACCCTTAAAAGTATAATTAGAAAGCATGGTGGAAATTTCAGCTTCCGGTATCTTTATTTTATTAGTAACACTATCTTTCATGTACTTAGCATAAGGATTCATTTTAAGCATATCAGTCAAACGCATACGCAAGAAGATAGGTCTAATCATTTCAGCAAAGCGCTCAAAATCCTCATCATCCTTTTTCTTGGATGCACTACAAAAAAAGACACATCCGTAACATTTTGGGCCAAACGAATTTTTTTTCTGTCATACATATGACACTTCTATGACGATAATTCTGACAAAACCCGGTATCATCATAGATGTGGTGGGCTCCTACTTCTATGACAAAAAATCATGACAGAAAATGGGTTTTTCGTCCTGGGCGGGCCGGAGACGCTACTGCATGACATTCTTTGGGCCGTCCATGACGGAAAAAACCGTGGTAGAAGTGAGGGGGAGGAAAATTTTGGGGAGTTCCCGGTTACGGTGGGAGGTCGGGGGCCGAGCGATGCGCGTTTCTCTCGTACACGTACGCGCGTGTGTGCGAGGCATTGGCTCTAACTAAACCCAAGCGAGGCGTTGGGCTCTAACTAAACCCGAGCGATTGCACTACAGGCTACACGTTACTGAACCCGAGCGATCGATCGATGGCTGTTAACTGAACCCGATCGAGCAATTCCTTCGCTACTGCTGCTAACTAAAGCCGATCGATGCTGCCTCTGGATGAACAGTGAGCGTTGTGGGGAGGGGGGTGGATGAATAGTTCCCGGTGGGGGTGGATGAACAGGACCCCGTGGTGTTGCCTCTGGATGAACAGGACCCCAATCGATCGAGCCGGTTGGGGCTGGATGAACAGGACCCCGTGGAGTGCTGGATGAACAGGACCACCCCGTGGAGGGCAGGATGAACAGTAGAAGGTGGAGGGCAGGATGAACAGTAGCCCGTGGAGGGGTGGTTGAACAGGAGCCCGTGGAGAGGGCTGGTTGAATAGTAGCCGGTGGAGTAGCGCGCGGTGGATGCTGGATGAACAGGAGCCCGTGGATGAACAGTCGCAGCTGGATGCTGGAGGAGGTCGACGGTGGATGAACAGTAGCTCGTGGAGGCTGGAGGGGGACGATGGTGGAGATGAATAGTATCCCATGGAGTCCCGTTTTGTTGTACGCCACACCCCTCCCGATGAACAGGACCCCCTTTTCGACCGTAGCGCTCCAACACAAGTCCGTTTCGTCCGTTTTGCCGTACGCCACACCCCTCCCGATCAACAGGACCCCCGTTTCGACTGTAGGAGGTCCGTTTCCTCTGTTTTGCGGTACGCCAGACCCCTCCCGATGAACAGGATCCTGTTTTGAACGTGGCCGGTCGAACACAAGGCCGTTTCCTCTGTTCTGCGGTACGCCAGGCCTTGTTTCCATCGCCTGTTCCATCCAAGCCCTCTCGATGAACATAACGCATTTCGTTGCCTCCCCATGAACACAACGATGACGCTGTTTCTCCGTTCCGACCCAACCATGTACACGAGCCCTGGCCATACGTATGCGCGAGTAGGCGTTCGAGACCCCGCCCGTATGTACACATACGTGGCCGTATTTTCTTTCTTGCACCCTGGCCGCTGTACGTACATGTACATGCTACGTGCGCACCTCTACTACGACATGTGCGCGCCTGTACATCGACCCGTATATATGTACGTACACATTCGCGACCAGAATGACAATGCTACGCACGCTTCGACCAGGTGGCTCCCGACTGTCAGGCACTTCCTTGCGTGCGAAGATGTAGCTGGTGGGTCCCAGCAATCAGGGGGGAGAATCGTTTTATTTTTTTGCCCGGATGCACTTCCTTGCGTGCGAAGGTGTAGCTGGTGGGTCCCAGTAGTCAGGAGGGAAACGTTTTTCATGAAATACGGTGGCCCGTCCGATGGGTCCCCGCTGTCAGGTGGAGGAATAATTATTTTGCACGTAATAAGGAGGCACTTCCTTGCTGCGGCCGTGGACCTAGCTGTCAGCCTCTCCACGTACAGTCCACGTCCGATGGAAGTCGTTCCTTGACCACGTTGACCATGCCGCGCCGAGAGCACCAGGGCGGTGGACGACGGCGAGGCCTAGGAAGGGGACGACAGGGAGCCGGGGAAGACGCGGCAGTGGAAGCCCGCGCAGAGAGGAGTACGAGGGTTCACTGGTTCGGCTGCGGTGTGAGGCTGCCGTCGCCGCAGGGCCTGGCCAGCGGTGGGAATAGTAGGGGGCGGTGAGGCCTCCGCGGCAGCACAGCCGGCCACGGGAGGCAGGAGCATGCGGCACGACCGGCGCTGCTTTGGGCGGCTGGAGCAAGAAGACCAGAGGTTGAAGAAGCACTACGACCGTTGGATGGACATCGTACGGTCACTGGAGCTAGAATCGTTCATATTGACTAAAGTTGACAAAGGCCCCCGTCCCAGTCAACTTAGTAGGCCCACAAGTCAGCCTCCCACCATGGTGGGTCCCAGCTAGCAGGGGGAGTATTCATTTTTTGTACGTAATAAGGAGGCACTTCCGGTGGGTCCGAGCTGACAGCAGGGGGAACGTTTTTTTCACGAAATATGCTGGCCCATCCGGTGGGTCCGAGCAGTCAGGGGGGAAACGTTTTTTTCGCGAAATAAGGTGGCCCGTCCGGTGGGTCCCTGCTGTAAGGTGGAGGAATAATTATTTTGCGCGTAATAAGGAGGCACTTCCTTGCGGCCGCCTGGACCCAGCTGTCAGCCTCTCCACGTACAGTACTCTTCCGATGGAAGTCGGTCGTTGACCACGTTGACCACGCCGCGCCGAGAGCACCAGGGCGGTGGTCTGGACGACGGCGAGGCCTAGGAAGGGGACGACGCGGAGCCGGGGAAGACGCAGCAGTGGAAGCCCGCGCGGAGAGGAGTACGAGGGTTCACTGGTTCGGCTGCGGTGTGAGGCTGCCGTCGCCGCAGAATAACAGGGGGTGTGGGTGAGTGGAGGGATGGCCTGGCCAGCGGTGGGAGTAGTATGGGGGCGGTGAGGCCTCCGCGGCAGCACAGCCGGCCACGGGAGGCAGGAGCAGGCGGCACGACCGGCGCTGCTTTGGGCGGCTGGACCAAGAAGACCAGAGGTTGAAGAAGCACTACGGCCGTTGGATGGACATCGTACGGTCACTGAAGCTAGAAACGTTTATTATTGACTAAGTTGACAAAGCCCTTGGTACGCTCCAACTTAGTAGGCCCACAGGTCAGCCTCCGAAACGGTGCGCCCCAGATGTCAGGGGGAGGAATCATTTTTTGGGCGGCCGAAGCTAAGAATATCCGAGATTGAAGAAGAAGCACGACATCCGTTGGATAGACATCCAACGGCCACTGCTGCTAGAACCGTGTGTTGACTATAATAAGTTGGCAAAGCCTTGCATACGCGTCAACTTATTTTTTTAGGGGACGCGTCACTTAGTAGGCCCACAAGTGTGTGGCAGAGAACTTATAGCCCATTTGCGTTTTGTAAGAATGTACAACCCATTTTGGAATTCTAATGGAATTTACAACAACCCATTTACAGTTTGTTAAAAGTACAACCCATTTTCTAGCTAGGACAATGATTAATAATTTCAACCAACCGTTGAAGACAGAATTCAATAAAATTTCCCACATTTTGATGGGCTCCGAAATATTTTTATCCCGAAATTTCTAGTCAGATTAAATATAAATTTGTATTACGTAAAAATCCAACGAAACATTGCGCGCGCAACAATGAAAATTTAAGATTTTCAAAATCCATAAATAATATTTTATAAACTAATTTCGTGTTTGGTGCATTTTTTTATAGTTACTGCCCAGTTTTTATAATTACATCCCATTTATTATTTTTAAAGCCCATTTTCCTGTTAAGCCTAATGCATCCCTCCTAGGAAAGATTTGCAGCCCAGCGGGGCGGAGAATAACAAGTTGACCTTGCCTGGGTATTCCTCAAAAAGACGTATAGCTGGGCTAGCCATTTTCATCTTGAAAAAATTAGTATCTGGGCTGGATATCTGGCCTGGGCTAGACGGGCCACAGCCCGCCCAGTTAATACCCTGCTCTCCTCTGAACAACAACGAAATCATCGCCAAGAAAAACTCTGCAGTGCTCACGCCTCAAAAACACAAATACTGCTCGAGCTGCTTGGTCCCAGCTGTCGGCCGCACCTTGTGCAATTCTCTCGTTTATATTGACTACATAGGTTGACAATGGTGTGGGACCGTGATGTCACGAAACCAGGAGAAAGCAAAAAAAATATAGTTGTACATAATAAGGAGGCACTTGCGTACGTACGGCTATGGCCCTAGTGGGTCCCTAGTGTCATCCAGTCAAAATAAAGTCATCTCCTGAATCCTCATGTTCGTTGACGATGTTAACAATGCTCGGCGCCACGGCGAGCGCAACAACTCGAAGGACAACGGAGAGGGCCTCGCGGGCCCTACGGATGGTCTGATACAGCGCCCGCTACTCATTCAGGAAGCCAGGATCATCGGACACCTATGAGCACCTTCGAGAAACTGAGACGGCATGAAACGGTAAGGCCGCGCTTGGGAGCTCTGGTTTATTTCAAACCTGTATTAACATACAAGTGTAATTTACTCGTCATCGAAAACAACGCGTAAAATACAGGCGTAATGAAACCGAGGGACCGATGTCTGTAAGTAAAACCGGCGGGTTACATGTGTAATTTGAGAGACTAGTGCGAGCACTGCTATCTGGACGACATTACCAGATGATACATGCACGATGTGCATATCATGCCATCCATGGGCAAGGCTGAAACAGCAGCTAACGGCTGGATTAGCAATCGTCCGAGTGTCGTTCAGCGTTTTTATCGTGTGTCAAGTACTTCTGATATTTTACTAGTCGAAATCGACCAACCAAGCGCCTTCGCCCGAGACCATCTGCTTTAATTTACAAGCGTCAGTTTTACAAGCGGTTTTGGTTGGAAAACGACGATCCAATCACGGCCTAATATCATGAGTTGGTCGGAAGATCATATGGTTTCACGTCTAACCTACTCGACTTGTCGTATAGGCTATGAATGAAACATCAGACGATGAACTTCTTAAGCACGGAAACAACAGAAGAGGATGATCTTCTTAACAAGCAAATCACTGGCATTAGATCGACATGCAAAACAATACGAAGCATTATTCTCAGGAGGCACGGTGAACAGCTCGTGATGCCGCATGCCACAACATTCCAAGCTCAACTTTGCAATCAAACACAAGGCCTGGCATTACATAGACAATATTCAGAACAAACTCTTAACACAGGAATATCTCAGCAGAGTAACTATTTACTTCTAAACTGAACAC
The DNA here is from genome assembly GCF_018294505.1 of Triticum aestivum. Lineage (NCBI taxonomy): Eukaryota > Viridiplantae > Streptophyta > Magnoliopsida > Poales > Poaceae > Triticum > Triticum aestivum. The sequence continues at coordinate 192,010,711 of NC_057800.1, read as the reverse complement.
AGGAATAGGAAAAAACACTCGACGCTGCTCACAGCAAGGGCGTCCCACTCAAAAATATCAAATGCATGTCTTCTGGCTAACATCAATGAGCAAATTTTGACAAGGTTTTCCAATTCCAATATATTAAACTAACGTCTTCTTGCTAACATCAATGATTAAACTTTGACAAGCTTTTCCCATTCAAAATATGTAATGCCTATGATCGTGGAGTCCTGTCGTAGCTTTTATACTTGTTTGGGCACTTTTTGCCCAGGGCACTCCACGTATTGTTAAATTGCCAATGGTCTCTGCAGACTAGTCATGTCACCGGTGTCTAATAATACTCTGTAAAGCTTCTCGGTCATTCCTTCTGTAATGTAGCGCAAACAGTGACTGCTTCTTTCTGCAAAGTGGAACGACCAACTAGACCCAGTAATGCAGCAGTTTGCCTTACACATTGGCTCCTTTTGTGCAGTTCAACTAAAATCGAAGTCGGAATAAAACCGAGCTTTAATTTTGATATCCCTGTAAGCAACAATAGGTATAAGGGAAACAATTACTAAGAAATAACGGTTGATGACTTGTACTCCCAGAAGAAAAGCATCTACTGATCTACTTTATCTTAATGGGAAACAAAGCAGGAGAGTAGCAATTCTCCATCAGTGTGATTCATTCATATTGACTGAGACATTATCTTAACAATGCCTTGTTTCAACATGTATAAAGAACGACAAAGCTTATAAAGGGGGTGATGCTGAATTTGTTGTAACAAAGCAACAAGCATCATGTCTGGGTTGGTCCCATTTTTGTTCACTACTTAATGGGAAAAGACAGCAATACAATAGCTTCAATTCATCATTTATTTAAAACAGTACCAATACAAGTAGCACAACATCTCAAAACACACTGCACGATCATGTGGATGAAGGCAAGTACCAACCTGTCATGACGCACACAAGATCACGTACGAATCTGCCAACACGAATAGGAAATCCAATCTCGTTTTGTGCAGTTGCACTGAAATCAAGCAAAGTGTTTCGCGTAGCGAAGCAAAATGTCACAATAGCAACAAGTTGAATAGATATCCCTGTATAAACAGAGGCAAAAAAGGAATCAATTACTGGCTAATAAAGGAGGATGAAACATGCGGCCACAAAAATGGTAATCCCGCCAATCCCTAACAAGTGTTGCAGTTTTGAAATAAGATTCAGTAGTTAATTCTGAGAGTGGCATCAATTACTGGCTTATAAAGGGGGTGATGCTGAATTTGTTGTAACAAAGCAACAAGCATCATGTCTGGGTTGGTCCCATTTTTGTTCACTACTTAATGGGAAAAGACAGCAATACAATAGCTTCAATTCATCATTTATTTAAAACAGTACCAATACAAGTAGCACAACATCTCAAAGCACACTGCACAATCATGTGGATGAAGGCCTGTACTGACCTTTCATGAGACGACCAACATAAAATACGAATCTACCAACACGAATAGGAAATCCAATCAAGTTTTGTGCAGTTGCACTGAAATCAAGCAAAGTTGCCGGTGTGACATTTAAGTTTTCTATAGCAACAAGTTGAATAGATATCCCTGTTTTAAGAGGCAAAAAAGAAAACAATTACTGGCCAATAAAGGAGGATGAAACATGCGGCCACAAAAAGAAGCATCTACCTTATCTTGATGGAAAACAAAGTATAGGACAGTGGCATTTCTAAAACGGTTGCATTGATTCATATTAACAGAGAAATTCTTTTAAAACAGATCAGTAGTTAATTCTGAGATTAACAACAGCAAAATAGCTGCATGGGACATGCCAGCACCATGTGCGTCCACACGTATAAATGGGTGATGCAGAGTATGTAGCCAAGCAGCATATATGCGCTGGTCCCATATTTGTTCTCTTTGAACCTTCTTCCTATGTGAGGGCAGCAAATCTAGTCGTGCACAAACTACCCGACCCCCCAGTTTCTTTCCCTTTTCAACAAAGAGATCGGTTCCTTACAGATGTGTGTACTGGGTTACCCCCTTTTTCCCTTTTCGACCTACAAAGCGGCTGGATAGCCAGTCTATACTACTTTCCGCCCCTCCTTTCCTCATTGAACCACGTCCTAGATTCTTGCTCCAGCCCACCGCACCCTTCATTCCTCTTTGAACCAAGACCTAGATTCGACTACAGATCGAAAAAGATCCACATGCAGCTAGAGCAACGACGGTTTCAAAGAAACTTATACCTTAGGGTCGTCGGGATGTGGCAAGGCGTGCGGCGGGAGGCCGGATCTGCCCACACTAAGTACGGCAGCGAGGAAGAAGGGGTCGGTGGCCCTCCCGCACAGGCGCTGGGTGAAAGAGAACAGCGCAGCCGACAGTGGATTGCCTCCCTCGCCGAAGGCGATAGAGTGAACGCTGCACCTCCTCCCCTTCCCGGTGCGACGGGATACGGACGCCTCCTTCACCAGCTGTGAGGGGGGAGAGAGAGACAAGAGGCCAACGCAGTCTTGTTTAGATCTGGTGAAGAGAGGGTGAGAGACTGTGAATATAGCAAACCCTAGCAAATGTATCTAGACTCATTTTAGTGCTAGATACCTCCGTATCTAGACAAATCTAAGACAAGTAATTCGGAACGGAGGGAGTAACATATATGTAGTGCGGCGAGCGTGTGGAGAGTGCAAACCCTAGCGAACAAGCGCTGAGGCTCCCGCTTATATATATACTACTGTAGTACGGACTGAGCTCCGGTGCCTTCACTGCACCTGCTTTTGGCTGTATGACAGGTGAGCCAGCCACATTTTGGGCCCACCTGTCGTAAAACCCTAGCGAAAATTGCACCAACGTGAAAGACGACTGCGTCTCCAACGCAACCAAGGTGAACTGACGAAGGATATCATCTTTGTGCGTAACAAGCAAAGAGCACTGATGGAAGACAGCTTGTTTTTCGTCGAAAATCGATCAGCTTCACCAGCCGACGCAACCATGAGGCGCAACCATGAGCATCGATAGGTCATCGTGGTGATGCATCATCCATTTGGCATCAAGTTTGGGTGAGGCACCTAAGAAGTTCGACAAATCCTCACTGTGGTCTGTTTCTTCTCAGTAATCAAGCTCGAGGAAGGAAGAACCACGTGGCAGAGGACAGTGAGGCGGAACAACAATGGCCATCCAATTTTGTGCAGTTCCACTAAAATTGAGGAAGACATGCCCGGGTATGGAGACACGCATCGCTGTTTCCAAAAATATAAAAAAGGGTTAGCAACGACATCTCAATTGTCAATAAGAATTAATGAAAAGTACACCAACAAACAGAAGCATCATAATTATCTTGATGGGAACTAAACCAGGATACCCGAGAAAAAAAGCATTTCTTCATTTAACCAGTGATAGTACTACCACCATATGGACAATGACCGCACAACCACCATGTACTTTTTGTCGAAACAACATGTATACCTCCACCGAGGCATAAATCAGGACAACTTTTTGAGTGGCATTTCCTCTATAATAGTACTAGTAGGTGATGTTGGACCAGCCGACGAACCCTAGCTACTATGCATGGGGAGCTGGGGAGTAGTCGCATAGAAGAAAACCCGCACGCAGCGACCTGGGGAGCTGGACCAGTACAAGAAGTTATACCTCAGGTGGGCGAGATGTCGTTTAGGCGGGCGGGCGGGATCTGCCCACACGACGGCAGCGAACAAGGGCGCGGAGGATCTTCGTCCGCGCCAGCGCCGGCTCCGAGAGGACGGTGCGCATCGGCTTCCTCCGTCGCCGACGGCGACAACGTCAACGCTGCACCTCCTCACCTCCCGCAGCGGACGGGATTCGGCCGGATCTGTGACCACCGGTGAGGAGAGAGATAGAGTGGACACTGTCATCTTGTTTTGATATGGAGAGGGTGAGAGAGCGAGACGCGAGAAACTCTATCAAACAAGAGGCTATAATGGAGTAAAAAAATCTCTCCATAGCAGTGGTTTTAAATAGAATACGCGCGTTCCCGGAAAAAAGAAACGAAAACTGGCGGACAATTTTTTAAGGGTCTGTCTAGGACACATCTAGATGTGACATAGTTATGTCACATATAAGTTGATGTCCACTCTGTTTGTGGTCTTTTCCTAGTTTTTTTGTTTCTTGTTGCTACATTATATACTTGTGGGAGCTTAGATGTGATATCCTTAAATAACATCTAGATGTGAATTAGACAAACTGATTTTCTAACGTACCAAGAAAGAAAACTCGATCAAAAACACGCCCCCGCTTCCAGGTCGCGAGAGTCGTCGCGCACACACACATAGACATAGACATGCATATCCGTGTTTACGTAAAATTCCATTTCCATCTCCATCTCCAATCATATTTGTCCAACTGGCACATTATTTATGTTGTTAATTATATACGCAGCAATATTAACGTACAACATCTCTTGTTTGCGCACGTCCGGACCGCTGCCACGGCCGGTCCTGACCAACCCGAACCCTCTTCATCACCCGCGCGTGCTTCCCGCCCGAAACGGTCAGTGCCGCATTCATGCCCGGCCAGAGCGGACGCGACCTCTCACTGGCGCCGGCATTGATTGCGGCGCGCCGGCCGAGAGAGCATCGCCCGCGCCGCTTCCGGGTGCACGCGGCTGCTCCGCGTTCAAAGGTCGCAATAGCCGGCTACAACATGCGCGATCTCTTCCAGTAGTAAGTTCTTGGGAGTCCGTGCTACAGCTAGCTGTCCTCCCCCAACTCGTCAATCTCTTCCAGTAGTGCTAGTACTCCATGGCGCGATCCATCGACAAGCAGGCGGGAAAGTTATGGTATACTACTCGGTTTGCGGTGAGTGGCATGCCGAGCGACCGTGTGGGGTCGAGCCGTGGAGGAGGGTGAGACACGAACACGACAGACGTGATTTAAACGTTGGTTTTGCTCGATGGCGCGATCCAACGAAACGAAACGTTGGTTTCTCTCCGTTTCCATTTTTTCTCCGGAAAAACGGAAACTTTTCCACTCCATTTTCATTCCTATTCCAAGGTTGCCCCGTTACAACATTCCATCAAATACAAAGGAAAACTAACACGCATGCTGATGCATCTCAATGATTCACAGATCATAGCCAATATTTACTTCACAACTAAAGAAAAAAGTTGTGAGAGCGTGTACGATAGAAAAACTACTGATGGGGTCACTACGACTTAAACCCTAAACCCTAAACATGATTTAATTTCCTGGCCAGGTAGAACCTGTCGAAGGAAAGACGGCTGGCACCCTCGGATCATACGATGCTTTTGTGCAGTTCCACTAAAATCGACCTGAGCATCCCTGATGGCAAAGATATTGAAGAAGTGTGATTAGAATAATAGTACTGGCACTAGTTCATGAGACATAAACTCATCACAAGTAGAAGCCGGTAGAAGTAGAGAAAGATCGACATGGAGATGGAGCTACGGCAGTGGAGCAAGCCGGCTCCAAAAGGAAGATGGACTACCTGGGACGTCGGGCTGTAGCTAGAAGGGCGGTTGGGACGCGGCATCGGCCCATACCGCGGTGACCCCCGATTGGGACGCACCGACTGTGGGTTTTCTCCCTCGCCGATGTCGACCGCGTCTACGCAGAACATTGTTCCCTTCCCCCAGCTGCGGGATCAGGCCCGTCGTTCTATGCTTGTGAAGAGAGCAACCTAAGCAAGCAGGCTTGTAGCTTAGGCTCCTGCTAGTGTATATATAGTGGTTTTCTTTTTCTCTCCATATCAACCATTTTATATTGCGTACGTGTCATTCAAGAGTGAAATGATGGTTGCTTCTTCCGACTAACTTACTGTGTGATTTGACTGCTCCTTAGTGGCCCCTACACGTACTCCCCCTACGTGTATGCAACAGTCACACGTACACATGGACGCAAAAACGCGCGCGACGCCCTAATGCATGCATGTCCGAGCACACGACGGAACACACACGGTCACGCTCAAGTGCTCAACCTACACGTGCATGCACACACATACTCAGTCAGGGTGAGCTAGTGACCGTATGAACACCGGAAAATATATATATTGAGCGCAATGAGCGTATTATGAAGTCCACTGACCGTATTTTTACAAATATACAGTGACAGACAGTGTATTTATCTCGTTTGAAATTAAGCCATATTAACCGGAGAGGAGGCAGCATGGACTAGCATTACTTTGCTGTGTCCCGTCAACTTGCCGAACGAGGAGAAGGTTGCAGGGCGGGAGAAGCTTGCGCGCGGTGGTCGCAGGACAAGGAGAAACTTTTGACTAATGCAAGCTCTCCCTCGCTCAGGCGGTGGACGTGCAACAGTTAATTCGGTGTCAGATTGCCAGAAGCATACACTATACTACTAGTGCTATTATTGTTCGACTTCCCGAACAGCCAAGCGCAAAGTTTACTAGTACTACTACTATAGTCCATAAAGGTACGTACTATACTAGTACTAGGAACCGGATGGAGGAGCGTCTGCACTCTTATTATAATTTTAAAATGTGATAAAGCAATCTTCAACACATTTGGTTCTCTTCGAGGGTTCTCGCATGTGATAATGGAAGTTGATTGCATGGAACACTCGCCACAATTCTCGCTTAATTCTGGCTCATATCCTGTTACAAATAGTAGCGCTCAGTAATATTTCCTCTTTTTTGTTATTCAGCATGTAAACAGGTCAGCAAACCTTGCGGCGCATCTTCGTGCGAACCGTGCTTGCTGCACTTTGAATGTGGCCGAGAGCTGGCTTGATGAAACACCTCGCTTCCTACTTCTTTTTTGCGGGGTACCTCGCTTCCTAGTGACCAGTGTCTTGGCTGATCGTCCTAAGAATGCTTATATATGAATAAAGCTCTCTCATTTACCCGCAAAAAAGATTAAGCCATATTAACCGGAAAGGAGGGAGTATGGACTAGCACTACTTTTTGGTGTGTCCCGTCAACTCGCAGAACGAGGAGAAGCTTGCAGGACAAGGTGAAGCTCGCTTACGCCTTTTGACTAATGCAACCTACCCTCGGTGGACATGCATCAGTCCATTCGGTGTCAGATTGTCAGAGGCATACACTGTAGTACCCAACATGCGGAGTACCATCATTGTTCGACTTCACGAAGGGGCGAAGAGCCAAGCGCAGTAGTACGCGTACTTGGTTTTGCACCTTCATACTACTCCACCCTCCGTCACAGTTTACAGGGCGCGCTTCATTATGATGCATTTCTCTCAATGCATTTCCACCACCAGAGAGACTTTAGACGCGTTTGGTATAATGCTCAATTAATTAGGGCGTGGTAACCGCAATCAAGTCCACAATTTTCTCTCCATGTACTGTACTACTACGGAGTGCATGCATGTGTGTACCCAGGGTGGAAGCACTGCATGCATGTGTGTACGCATTATTCCCTCTAGTAATAGACGCCGTGCTATAACTACCAATGCTATTTTTCAGGCCGATCGCTAGTCGCCTTGGTCCCACAGATTTTTTTCTTTTTTCTGAAGCGCGCTGTATAAACAGTGACGGATGGAGTAGTATGAGCGGATTCAAAGAAGAGCGTATTGATGGTTGCTTCTTCAGAGCAACTTACAGTGGGAAAGGTGGGGCTTATGATTTGACTGCTCATTACTCACTATTATTAATGCGGCGCAACGACCGGGCTGAGTCTCCCATGCGGTTGTGCACTACCCCCTCGGTTCTTAAATATACTCCGGAGTATTTGTCTTTCTAGAGATTTCAACGAGTGACTACTCTCTCTCTCTCTCAAATATTTGTCTTTTTAGAGATTTCAAATGGACTGGCACATACGGATGTATATAGACATATTTTAGAGTGTAGATTCACTCATTTTGCTCCGTATGTAGTCACTTGTTGAAATCTCTGTTAAGACGAATAGAATATTTAGGAACGGAGGGAGTACACATACGAAGCAAAATGAGTGAATCTACACTCTAAAATATGCCCGTTTGAAATTTGTAAAAAGACAAATATTTAGGAACGAAGGAGTATAATTTTGTGCATGGCACATGGACCCGGATGATGAAGAGGCTTCTGGCAATGCTATCAAGCTTCCATCATTTGTTTACATAATTGACGTACTATACAAATAATTTTCCAGCGACATGAAATTGTACAATGGTGTGAGCTTTCAGCTTTTGTTTCGCGTGTCTTGCCATCGATGCTCTTTCGGAAACAATAAAAAACTAACTTCCTTGCTAATGCATGTCAATTATTAGCAGATCAGAGCTAATAATTACATCACAACTGAAGACAAAGTTGTGAGAAGGTGTTAAATTAAAATTGATCCATGCTTTCATTGGCAGCAACGTCCCCCCAGCTCTGTCTAAATCAACAAGGCATGTTGGGAAAAAAGTAGCTGTCTGGAGCATGCAACATTCCGATCATTTTGTGCAGTTCCACTAAAATAGAGCTGAGCGTCCCTGTTCCAAAGATATCAAGTGTGATTACGATAATAGAGGACTGCTGATGAAACAATAAACACACAAATAGAAGCCGGTCACCTTTGCAGTCTCTCTTAAGACTAACTAGTTGGAGAAGATTAGGCTCGGAGTTGGATGAGGAGGATAGAGCAAAACCAATCTCCCTTTGTGCAGTCGCACTGAAATGTAGAGACGTTGCCCGTGTGACATTTTAGTACAACTGCACAAAACACTCTTAAGAAAAAAGTGATTTGTGCAGTTCACCAAAAGGTCGCAATAGCAACGACGTGAAATGGATAGCCCTGTTTGCAAAAAAGAGGTAGAAAGGAAACAATTACTGGCCAATAACAGTTGATGACACATGCGACGACAAAAAAGAAGCATATTCCTTGTCCGAAGGGAAGATAACAACACGGTTGTGTTTGTCTAAAACGGTGTGAGGACGAGAATGCAATATGGAAAGTACGCCAGACGAGCGATGTTTTGGGCAAAGAACTATGGAAGATCCACATGCAGAGACGTGGGAAAACGGGCAGTGGAGCAAGGCCGGAGGGGATACCTGGAGGTCGTCGGGATGTAACTAGGTGAGCAGCGGTGGGCGGAATCTGTGAGCAGGTGGCGTAGGCCCTGCCGCGCCGGAGCTTGGTCAGAGAGAACGGCGTGTACCGCAGATCAGGACGTGCTGCCTCGGCACCGTCGAATGGAGAAACGATGCACTTCCTCCCTTTCCCCCGGCAGACGGGATGCGGCCGGATCAGTGACCAACGGTGAGAGAGAGAGAGGCCACCGGACTCCCTTTCCCCCGGCGGACGGGATGCGGCCGGATCAGTGACCAACGGTGAGAGAGAGAGAGAGGGTCCACCGCACTCCCTTTCCCCCGGCAGATGGGATGCGGCCGGATTAGTGACCAACGGTGAGAGAGAGAGAGGCCACCGGAGCCTTGTGTGAGATACTCTGAAGAGCGGACTACCTTTTCCTCCATAAAAATCGTTTTATATTTTGTGTACATGCCATTGAGCGCTATAACTTTATTTAAAAATAACGCGACAACGCGTCAAGTCGAACGTTGTTTCATGCACGCGGGGTACACGACCTCCCTAGGTAAACAACCGCTACAGGCATTCAAATTAGCACGTGGGCTTCCATTTCGTAAAGAAATGAGCTCCACCATGTACCCGCGCAGGTGTGGCTGGGCACGAAGCGTGAGTACTTGCACGGTGCACCTATTCTCTTCTTGTATACCTACACCACCTGCGTGGGGTTGTGTGAGAGAGATACAAACCTAGAGAGATATAGTGTGTGGGTTCTTGAGAGTTTTTGGGGTGGGGGGTCAATCAAAAATTTAACATATGCAATGTGTGTGAAATAGAGTCCTGGATATAACATATATATGGAGGGGGCGATCCACGAGAAGAGAGTGGAGGTATCATCGGCTTGAGGTGTCCATAGAATCAAAGAGAGGGATGATGTGTGTGTGTGTGCCCGCGCGATCGATAAAGAGTGCCATCGAATTTGTGTGTGCCCACATCAAAGATATAGAGTGGTTGGCCTACTGGAACGTGAGATGGGACATGTGCAGTTTGTCTCTGTGGCATGTATACCTACCTGCAGCACTCGACTATCGGTATGTGGTGGGGGAAGAGGGAGGCCCAATTAACTATAGAGGTACAATGGATGGTATATGTGTGGAGGAGGAGAGAGGCCTACCTCATGTATTAAGGAAATCGATCTGCCTCATGTATTAAGGGAGATCGATTGACATCCATGCATATGTGCAGGAGATGAATAAGGTTGGGAGAGAGACAGAGCTAGAGTGTTGGAGGGGGTGGTAGTGGAGTTGCTTCTAACAAATGGTGGGATAGGCTTGCTAGACAAACGGAGGGCACGCCTGCAATATCAATAAGAGAGGAGATGGTTGATTGTTGTCTGTGCACGTGCGTGTGAGAGACGGGTCAGGAGGCATGCACAAATGATGAGGGGGGATGATGTGGCTGTGGTAAGCAGACGTAACTACATAGGAAGATCAATCACCCTTTGTAAGAGAAAGGAGAGACATAACTTGTGAGGTACGTCGATCGATGGGGGGTAGTTAAAGTCGATCTAGGTATATGTTGGGAGATTGATCGGTATACATGCATGTGTGTGTTAGAAGCAAATGAGGCACGAGGAGAAGGATAGAGAGAGAGGGATGCATGTAGGAGGTGGTACGAGAGGCATACTATATCGAGGGGGAGGAGTCACTATAGGAATATAGTACTTTGCCGTCTGCCATGGCGGACGGCAAAGGTAGGGACGGCTGACGGCAAAGCACTTTGCCGTCCGCGATGGACGGCAAACAGTGACGGCAAAGATAGGGTCGGCAAACAGGTCCTTTGCCGTCGGCTTTTTATGGCGGACGGCAAAGAGCCCTTTGCCTACAGCAGCTGACGACAAAGAGGGGGGACGGCAAAATGTTGCACGTCCGCCAGTGTCACTCCGTTAGGCGGCTAACGGTGGCCTTTGTCGTCCGCCAGCGGACGGCAAATTTGAGCGCCTCTTTGCCGTCCGCCAGACGACGTCACCTATACGTCAGCGCCCGCTCTTTTTTGCCGTCCGCCCGGCGGACGGCAAAGGCAAATTCTTTGCCATCAGCTTGGCTTTGCCGTCCGCCACGATAGGAAAATTGGCCAAATGGTCCATCCCCAGGAAGCACAGGTGGGTACCACGTGCCCCCTTTGTCGTCTGCCACCGACGGCAAAGGGGTCTTTGCCGTCTGCTGCGGACGGCAAAGAGCCTGCACTGCCTCTTTTTTGTTTTGTTTTTCTTATATCCAACAATTATCACAACAAATATTTCACAGCACATATATATCCATCACATAAATATCCAGCACATATATATCCAACATAATAAATATCCAGCACATATATATCCATCCATACATACAGAGTAGGTTGCACATAGTTCCATCGATCCATACATATTACAATATGCAAAGTTTCATCATAGCAAGCGAGCAGAATACAAGAAGTGCATCAAAGGAAAAAACAGGAAAAAGCAAGCAATCCATCATAGGAAGCTGGCTTCCGTGAAGTGAATGAAACCTGCAAAATGACAAATAAGAAAGTTAGAAAAAGAAGACTAGAAGAAGAATTAGACTAGAAGAAAAAGAATAGAAGAAGAAGACTAGAAGAAGAAGTATATGCCATATATTAGCTAACTTAGGTGAAATGTATCGTTTATGAGCTAACCTAGGTGAAATGGGTAGTTTATGAGCTATCCTAGGTGAAATGGATCATTTTGGAGCTAAGTTAGGTGAAATGGGTCGTTTATCAGCAAACCTAGGTGAAATGGGTCGTTTATGAGCAAACCTAGGTGAAACGAGTCGTTTATGAGCAAACCTAGGTGAAATGGGTCGTTTATGAGCTAAGTTAGATGAAATGAGTCGTTTATGAGCAAACCTAGGTGAAATGGGTTGTTTATGAGCTAACCTAGGTGAAATAGGTTGTTTAGGAGCTAACCTAGGTGAAATGGGTCATTTATGAGCTAACCTAGGTCAAATGGGTCGTTTATGAGGTAACCTAGGTGAAATGGGTCGTTTATGAGCTAACCTAGGTGAAATTGATCATTTTGGAGCTAACTTAGTTGAAATGGGTCTTTTATGAGCTAACTAAGGTGAAATGCCACGCTTTTGAGCTAACTAAGGTAAAATGGATCGTTTTTGAGCTAACTTAGGTGAAATGGGTCATTTTGGAGCTAACCTAGGTGAAATGGGTCATTTTGGAGCCAACCTAGGTGAAATGGGTCATTTTAAAGCTAACGTAGGTAAAATGGATCATTTAGGAGCTAATCTACGTAAAATGGGTCATTTTAGAGCTAACTTGGATAAATTGGATCACTTGTAAGCTAACTAAGGTAAAATGAGTCATTTTAGAGCTAACTTAGGTAGAATGGATGGTTTATGAGGTCCGTAAGCTTATTAAGTCATTTTGGAGGAAAAGAAGCTAACTCTAGGTCATTATGGTAAGCATATTGGAGGAAATAAAGCTAAGTCTAGGTCTTTATGCATTTGTTAAGCAAAACACTAGAGAAACTTACCGTGATCATGGAGGTGTAGGAGCGGGCTGGCTCGCGCCGGTAGCTGGAGAAGGATCGTGAGATGCGTTTCTGGAGTTAAGCTGCACCAAAGATCATTTCCAATGTCTCGTTAGCTTATGACACTCAAATGTTAAGACTAGCAAGTAATGTCCATTCAAATTAGACTCACGGTGCTCCCAGGAGCAATCACTGGCATCGGCGGAGCGGTCTGACCGGACTTCTCGCACATAGACTGCACATTTGGTTTTCACAACAGAGTCATACTAGTTAGCAATGAGACTCAAATGTTAAGACTAGCAAGTAATCTGCAGAAGAAACTTACCACAAGGAGCTCGTACATGGCCCTTGCCTGCATGTCATTCCGTGCCCTCTCCTCCTCCAACATCTTTGTCGTCCTCTCCTCCAACTCCCGCTGCCTCTCCGCCGCCTCCGCCAGAAGTTTCTCCATTCTATCTCTCTCACTCTGTATAGCAGCCTGCAACACCACTCACATGACCATTTGTAATCATTGATGGAAGCGCACACAATGTAATGGAGAAAGATAGCTGAGTACGTATAACTAACCTTGAAGGCGAGTTGGACTGGCCGTTCATGAGGCCTTATCTCAGGAGCGGAGCTCGACTGGCGCGCCTTGATCTCCGGGAGAGTGCTAGGACAACGGATAAGTCCATCTCCCATGGCTATGGAGCCATGGGACCTCCCGCCACCAGATATCATCAGCAGCTCTGTATCAATGGGACCCTGGCTCGGGTTAAAGTCCTCCCCTTTCCTCGCCTTCCCCTGATCTCTATATTGCACGAGCTTGTCGTGGGCGGAGATGTTGGTGAAGTTCTTTGGATCATCGAGGTCAGACGCAGAGAATGCCTTGACTTTCTTGTAAGGGCCAGTGTGGGCCATGGCATACAGGTCGTACACCTCTGGCACCGGGATTGTTGCATTATGCACAAATTAGTGAATGAAATGAAATTGTCTAATAGAAATTACCGTTTGTTTGAACCAAGAGATGAACCCGGGATAGCCGCCCCCTTGCTTTGCGAGAAGCTCATACTCTTCGACGGAATCCTTTTGGATCTCCGCTCCATACGAGAATATGGCGACGTATCGACTGTATGACATATCCAGGAATAAGAGCAGTTCAAAGGAAACAGAAGTTGCGAAACAATGTACCGAGAACTTACTCGATGTACGGCCGCACTTCTATCAGGTTGTTGAAGATATACAATGAAATGGTCCGCCATTCTTCGTTATCCAAAGATACTGGATGTGAAACACTAGCTGGTGCGAGATTCCCTTTGAATAGGCTGAGGTTGGATCCACCCTTTTTAGGCTCGTCAGTATTGTACCGAGGCTTCGGATTATGCAAATGACGAATTTTGGCTTCATAGTGCGCTGTTACGAAGTTTGCAGCCTCCTCTGTGATGAATGCCTCAGCCATCGATGCTTCAATTCTACGTTTATTTTTACATTTTTCTCGAAGCATCTTCTGCATCCTCTCAGTTGGGTAGCACCAACGATTTTGCACGGGCCCCCCAATCTTGCCTCGGTCGGGAGATGCAAAATCAAATGCTGCATTGGATTAACGAAGCCCGGTGGAAAGATCTTCTCTAACTTGCATATCAACTCCGGCGCCAACTCTTCCATTTCTTCTAGCACGCCAGGTGATAGTTCTTTCGCACAAAGAACACGGAAGAAATAGCTGAGTTCTGCCAGTACTAGCCATTCATCCTCAGGGATGAAGCCACGCAACATCACCGGCATTACCCACTCAATCCATATGTGCCAATCATGACTCTTGAGACCAAATATCTTCAGTTTATCAAGATTCTCTCCCCTCTTTAGATTCGCTGCATACCCATCGGGGAACATCAACTGCTGTTGCACCCACAAGAGAATTTCCCTCATAGCTGGCCTTCCAAGATTGAACCATGCCTTTGGCTTCGTCCAGTTCTGCTTTCCTTTCGGTTCTTTCATGTTTTTTAATGGCCTATCACATAGCGCCTCCAGATCGACTCTAGCCTTAGTATTATCCTTTGACTTCCCATCTATGCCGAACAATGTACCAAAAAGTGCCTCGGCGATATTCTTCTCAGTGTGCATCAAGTCGATGTTGTGTGGGCAAAGGAGGTCTTTGAAGTAAGGCAGATCCCATAAGCATGTTTTGTGAGTCCACGCGTGCTTAGTATTATACCCCTTGAAGTACCCTGGACGTTGTGGATCTGGCTCGAGAGCGTTTAACTGATCCAGGGTCTGTTGGCCTGTCAATGCAGGTGGTGCAGAGTTTTTGACAACTCTACCCCTGATGAAGTTCTTCTTGTCTTTCCTGAACTTATGGCGAGGATCCAGGAACTGTCTATGCATGTCGAAGCAAGAAAACTTGCGACCGGCCTGAAGCCAACGAAACTCAAGAGCTCCCTTGCATGTGGGGCACGGGAACCTTCCATGCACACACCAGCCAACGAATAGCGCATACGCCGGCAAGTCATGCGTCGAGTACATGTACCAGACACGCATTATGAAGTTCCGTTTGCTAAAGGCGTCGTATGTCTTGAACCCATTATCCCAGGCTTCTTGCAATTCGTCCTTAAGCGGCTGCATGTACACATTCATATTTTTCCCCGGATAGTTGGGTCCTGGAATTATCAACGTCAGGAAAATGTTCTTTCTTTGCATAATCTGTCCGGGGGGAGATTGAGTGGAAAGACAAATACGGGCCAACAACTGTATTGGGCTGCCGTCATACCAAACACACTGAACCCATCCGTGCTGATGCCGACTCGAGGATGCCTCGGATCTGCCGCTTTGTCAGCATGTAATTCATCAAACTTTTTCCACGCAACACCATCCGATGTGTGTACCATCATCAGATTCCCATCTGCATCTAGTTCGGTTCTTTTGCCTGTTTTGTGCCATGTCATCTGTCTGGCCGTCTCTTCGACCATGAAAAGACGTTGAAGTCTTGGTACGATTGGCATATACCGAAGAACACTAACGGGGATTTTGGTCTGTGTCTTCTCACCCATACCGTTGTCTACCACAATATACCTGGAAGACTTGCAAATGGGACAATAGTTCAAGTCCGCATAGTCAAGCCTAAATAAGGCACATCCTTTCTCACAGGCATGTATCTTCTCATAGGGCATCTTCAGTGCACGGAGGATTTTGTCCGACTGGTACAGGTTTGCAGGCATTACATGGCCTTTGGGTAGAAAGCGTCCAAATACTGTCATAATTGCGTCATAGCATTCTCTGCCCAAGTTGAACTGAGCCTTCAGAGCCATTACTTGTGAGATGGCATCCAACTGACAAAGCTCAGTGTGCTCGTGGAGCGGACGTTTTGAAGACTCCAACATTTCATTGAAGGCCTTTGCAGATTCCTCCATCTCCTCGTCCGAATCCCGAGCATCATCATAGTCTTGCACCATGTTTTCCATCCCGGTACCATGCTCGTCGGTGCGACGACGATCCACCTCAGCTCGGTCACGTTGGGCAGACTCACCATGAAATGTCCACACCGTATAATCGGGCGTAAAACCACTCTTCTGCAGGTGTTTGCCCATTTCAGCCTCTGTCTTCTTTTCCCAATTGCCGCACCGGAAACAGGGGCACCAGGTTTTCTTTTGGCCATTTGCAAATGCGGCTTGCACAAACCCCTTGGTTTTTGTGAACCATTCAGCGCTCCATTTGTTCTGACCAGTGTGACCGGTATACATCCACGCACGGTCACTCATCTTGACTTTCAGAGCTACTGGACACACAACAATTATATATGTAATTCACCATGTATATATTCATCAGTTGATCTACTTTGTCAATTTTATTACGTCCATGCAACCTACACTCTAATAGGTAATGATAGGTCCTAATCCCACCCGTGTATGTGTAGATTGGGTTCATTTTCCCATGCTATGCTCCGGATCCGACGCAAAATTTCGGCAGCACCTCCCCGCTGTTCTCCTGATACACGTCTCTGCAATAAACAGAGAGGATGTGTACCCGGAGAACAACAGGGGAGGCACTGACGAAATTTATGCGTCGGATCCGGAGCAAAGCATATGGGAAAACGAACCCAATCTACACATACTCGGGCTGTCCATGGATAGCGTTGGACAATTCGAAAGAATCAAGGTTATAAATATGCAAATGCATGCATATTTATAACTATGACGCTTTCGAACGGGAGACACATATTGGTTACGCATACTGATGATTCAAGACACATATATAGCTAGCTATCAAGTTTCATCGGAATAGATCAAATAATTAATGGGGGAGGAGGACTTGTCATTTGTGCTCACCCACGAACGAAGGGGCAGAGCTCGTCAAACGCACGGCGAGGTCGTCGAACACCAAACCTCGCAGCGATGAAACAACTGCACATTTAAAACTACACGATCAACACAATTATATATGATGTTTTTCATAACAAAATCGAAAAATATATGACCTAACTAATAATTCACAAATATATGACCCCGTCGGCCTCTGGAAGGCCAAAGAACACCTTTTTGGGAGGTGTCGGGGGTCGGGGTGTCCTGTCGGTGTCGGGGTGCCGTGTCGGGGTCGGGGTGCTGTTTCGGGGTCGGGGGGTCGGGGTGTCGTGTCGATGTCGGGGTAGTGCCGTGTCGGTGTTGGGGTGTTGTTTCTGGGTCAGGGTGTGGTGTCGAGGTCAGGGTGTCGGGTCAGGCTCGGGGTCGGGGTGTCGGGTCAGGCTCGGGGGGTCGGGGTGTCGGGGTCGGGGTCGGGGTCGGGGTGTCGGGGTCGGGGTGTCGGGGTCTCGGGGTCGGGGTGTCGGGGTCGGGGTCTCGGGGTCGGGGTCTCGGGGTCGGGGTGTCGTGTCGGGGTGCCGGGTCAGGGTCTGGGTACCGTGTCGGGTCGGGTTTTTTTCCTTTTCTTCTTCTTCCTCTTCTTCCTATTTTTCCTTCTTCTTCTTCTTCTTCTTCTTCCTCCTTTCCTTTTTCCTCTTCTTCTTCTCCTCCTCTCCTCTTTTTTCTTCTTCTTCTTCCTCTTCTTCTTTTTTCTTCTCCTCCTCCTCCTCTTCTTCTTCTTCTCCTCTCCTCTTTTTCTCTTCTTCTTCTTTCCTAAAACTAAACTAAACCTAAACCTAAAACTAAAAAAACAGAAAAAGGAAAAAACTAAATCTAGACCTAAAACTAAACTAAAACTAAACCTATAAACCTAAAACTAATCCTAAACTAAAACTAAAACTAAATCTAAACTAAACATAAACCTAAAACTAAAAAACAGAAAAAAGGAAAAAAAAAGGAGGCAGAGAGCTCACCTGGGTGGAGGAGGGGGGCGGGGCGGCCTGGGGCGGCGGAGGAGGGGGGCGGGGCGGCGGGGCGCGGGGGTGCCGGGGCGCCGGGGCATGGCGGCGCCCAGACGGCAGGGCAGCGGGGGCGGCGGGGGCGACGGGGCGGGGGGCGGCGGGGCGGCGGCGGG
Source organism: Triticum aestivum (assembly GCF_018294505.1). Classification (NCBI taxonomy): domain Eukaryota; kingdom Viridiplantae; phylum Streptophyta; class Magnoliopsida; order Poales; family Poaceae; genus Triticum; species Triticum aestivum. The sequence continues at coordinate 191,992,816 of NC_057800.1, read as the reverse complement.
GTGGTGGGGCAACGGGGCGGGGGGGCGCTGGGGCGGCGGCGGGGTGGTGGGGCGACGGGGCGGCGGCGAGTAGCTGGGGAGAGAAAGAGAGAGAGAGGGGCGGGGTGGGCGGCCGTTAACGTTAGTGGGGCCCTCCCTCTCTGCCGTCCGCCCCCCTTTGTCGTCCGCCTTTTTGCTCTTTGCCATCCGCTAGCGGACGGCAAAGAGGGGGGCCGTTAGGTTTTTTTTAGCAGCTTGTCAGTGGGGCCCCTCCCTCTTTGCCGTCTGCTAGCCGACGGCAAAGAATCTTTGCCGTCTGCTAGCCAACGACAAAGAACTGGCTGATGGCAAATTAGGTCTTTGCCATCAGCCAGTTCTTTGCCGTTTGCTTTTTGGTAGCTGATGGCAAAGAGCTTATTTGCCGTCTGCTAGCTGATGGCAAAGAGCTGGCAGATGACAAAGTAGCTGATTCCAGTAGTGAGTGTGCGAGTACGAGAACGACGAAAAGAGTGGTGGAGTGAGGCATGGACGGTGACAAGAGAAGAGGGGAAGCTTGTGTTTGTGCTAGGCACACCTGGATAGAGAGGCATATCGATCGATGTGTGCCGTAAAGAAGGAGCTGGGGGGCCTACACACACCATGGGTGAACGACCTAAAGTGAAAAGACGAATTTGCGTGATGGAGCTAGAGAATGCTGAGGGAGGGTGAGAGGGATGCGGGCGTGTGCATGCACAAGAGAAAGTTAGCGCTAGCTACAAAGCTAAGAGGGTTGTGTGGGTGTAAAAGACGAATAGAGATCATATATACTTCATTATAAAAAGCGAATTCGGATATTTGAAGAATTTATCATAGTGTTTCAAACCGACGGATGTGTGAATATATATAACGATGATACACATGGTGTGGTTATGAACATGGTATACTACATTTAATATGTTTTATCTCTACTCTTGTAAAAAACGGAGTTGTTGATGATGGTGTGCCTGCCATCCTACATTATAGGCCGTCTGATTTATATCTGGCGGATAGCAAGGAAACTATGATGGTTGAAGTTGGCAACAATCATGATTGTAGATTCTTATTGAAATAGAGAAACGAATTCAAATTTAGTTCGAATTGCAGCGGTAGTATAGACATTTGGAATGCACTAAAATGTTGGTATGAGTAGGTTACATGCATTATATAGCAAGCGAAAAAATTTAATCGGACATAACATGGATTCATACTCCCTCCTTCCATCTATATAGGGCGTAATGAGATTTTTAAGACCGCCTTTGACTATTGACAAGATTAATAGTACATGACATGCACAATGTGAAAATTATATCATTGAAAGAACCTTTCACAGACGAATTTAACGGTGTGCTTTGTGTAAGTTGCATGTCATATATCATTGCTCTAATATTTGGTCAAAGTTAGAATCGAAAAACGCATTAGGACCTATATAGATGGAAGGAGGGAGTAGCTTTGAATAGCATTTGTATAGTAAAACGGGGCAAGACTCTCTCTTTGTGTGGTGTGAATAGTTTTATTTTTTTGGTTTCTTTTTGGTTGAGGGAAGTGCGAATTGATTTGGTACGTACAAGTACAATATTACTACACGTTAGGCTTCTCCCTAAAATTCAACCCGCATCTTGTTATATCCCGAAAATTCAGATATCGTGCTCCGAAAACTGGCGCCTTCACAACCCGTGCCTTGCTATCCCGAAATTACAACGCGCGCCAAAACTCCCTCCAGCTGCCAAATCCCGACACGCGAAATCCCCCTTCTAACCCTGAGCCGAAAGGGCCGGTAGTTCAAATCGGTGGGGGGTACTTTTGTAACACACCCTACATTTTGGACAAGCGCGTTCCTAAGTCATGCTACACCCCCTCCCATCGCCCCCTTTTCGCCATTCGAAATCACAGGCCGCCATAACCTCTCTGCTCCAGCCGCGAAACCCCACCCTCCTCCGTCCACCACGTCACCGCTTCCCAGCCGGAGCCTCTTCCCTGACGACGTCATCTAGCGCAACAGCTCAACGTCCCTCATGCACCTCCTCGGATGAGGATCCGTCATCCATCTCGCCATCCCGCCGGTTCAGACGCCCCGTCCTCCACCTCCAAGGAGCTGCTCCGGCGATTGCCTCGTCTATCGCGGCTGCTCCATCCCCACAGCGTCGCCTTAACCTGCTCCACCGGAACCGCAGCATCCTCAACGACTCCTTAGAAGAAGCCGAGGCCTACTCGGCGCCACCAAAGAGGTTGTACACTCATCGCATCGCACCTTCTCCTTAACTCGACCTCCTGGCGCCGACGGTGCTCCATCCCGCACCCCCATGGAGCGGCTACCTTGAAGCCGGTGCCGCGGGCGACATCTCCACGGCGGCTCTCCCCCAGTGTGAGGCCCCTTCGGCGGCGGCGGCCATACCATCTGGATCTGCTGCTGCTGCTCCAGCTCTCGCTCGATCGCTCGCTCGCCCAGTTGCTGCTGCTGCTCTCCCCCGCGCTCGTGCTGCTGGTCTGCTCCGATTAAGCCACACTTCAGTCGACTGAATCAACTTTTGGGTCAGTCGATTTTCAGGGGTTGGGGGGGGCTCGCCGGAGTTAAGGAAGAACCACCCGCAGTGGGGACGGGGGCTCGCTGGAGAGGTACCCCACTATCTATCTTAGGGTTCAGGGTGGGGGCGGGGGGCCTAGAGGGCTGGCCGAGGCGGCGGTGGCGAGTTGTTTTGGGGCGGTGAGGCGGCGCTGGGGCCGGCGGTTCGGCCGGTGGTGGCTGGCGGCTCAGGGTGGTGCAGGTTGAAGATGAACTGCAGGCCCTCCCTAAACTACATGTCAAGTGCCTCTCTGCTACCATTGCGTTCAGTTTCAACAGTAGCATTCAGATTCCACAGTAAATTTCAGTTTCGACAGTTAAGTTCAGAGTCAACAGTTTTTACCTCATCTGTTGTAGTCAAGTGGTTTTTGGTGATGTTAATTTTACATCCATTTTACATCATCTATTGGAGATGCTATTAGAATCCCACTTGAGATTGACGATGTCTGTCTTGTGCTGCTTCAGCCTTGACGTCTTACGGCTCACCGGAGCTGCTCCAACGACAGAACGATCCGTCACAATAGAGCAGTGCCCTAGATGCCGTCTACAGATTCCTCAGATCTTCCTCCACACCTCCGACAGCCACCTCTGCCTCAACTGCTTCAACGACCAACCCAATGATGCTGAGGTCGACACGGCTACGGCAAAGAGATTGTACACTTGTTGCATCACTTATTACTATACATTCACGTCGATCCATTAGGGCTATTTTGGTTCATCGGAAAAACATCGATCCACTGGTTGTTACCATCACTCTAAATTTCCGCATGCTCTCCTTACATAATCTCACCATATTTTTTTCGTATGCATGTCAGATATTGTACACAGTCATGCTGAACATGTAGAGAAAAAGAGAAGAGTTTTGCACGGTAATACAAAGTCATGCAGACATCGCTCCATGGTGGGTTCAATGGCAAACCCTCCCCACCCCTCTCCAGATTGTAATCTAGAGGAAGATATCTGTTTTGAGGCGGATTTGGACGCCGCTGACCACTCCTATTTACCCCCAAGGTGTTTGCTCTACCTTGGCATGTTGATGTTAGTCATATCATGCATATGTTGCCTTGCAGTGCCTACTTTTAACATCATATATGTCATCTGCTTAGTTTAGACATGTTCTGTAATGCCACCTGTTTAGTTTCTATATCATATATGGGAATTATGCAGTCTCATGTATTTTAGCCAGCCATAATATATGTGAAATGTGCAATGCCATCCTGTTTAACCAGGCATCATATATTTGAATGATATCTTGCCCATCCTTCTCTTCATTACATTTCCATATGTCGACAATGTTTGTACATTAAACTACTCTTCCTGTGAATCAGCCATTTGGGTGGGAGTTGGAAAAATCTTGAGTGAAAACAAGGCCTTCAGAGCAGACAGTGCTACCTGTCGAAGAAGATCTCTTGTTGGGTCCCGATAGCTCCTCAGAAATGGATTCAGAGACAGATGACCGGTCCTATTCCCCCACTGAGGTGTATGCTCTAACTTGGCACGGTTATACTGCTCATATCATGCATACGGTGTCTTGCATTGCATAGTTTAGACCTCATATACACAATATTCAACACCATGTTCTTAGTTCAGATATCATATCGAATGCCCTCTATTTAGCATATAAATCACATATGTGAATTAAATGATGCGATCCTGATTACTTAGATAACATGTAGGTGAATTATGTCATGCGATCCTGTTTAGTTATTCATCATATCTTTGAAATATGTTATGCTATGCTATCCAGTTTAGATAGACATCATATATGTGAAATTATGTCATGCTATCCGTTTTAGTTAAACAATATACATGTCAACTATTTCATGCCCTCTTTTTTCCACACTATCTATTGCATCTGTCTCTCATACAATGTTTGTACATTCAACTATGTTTCCTGTTTATCAGCCATTTGAATTGGAGCGGGTGATGCCAGTATCTAGTGGACTAAAAACACGGTCTTCAAATAAAATAGTGCTACCTCTTGGTGGAGATAGCACCCCGGTTGTACATGCACAAGAACCAGCCCTACCACACATAACTCAAACTCTCGCAGATTGTACCCCTACTACGATGGACAGGGAACTAGCTTCACCCAATCTAACCCCAACCCCAGCCGATAGTAACCCAGTTCCTGTTGACACAGCACCATCTCCACCACAGAGCTCCCAAACAAGAGCAGTTAGTAAGGCAGCTCCAGTGCCCATAGGGCCAGTACTATCACGACGAACCCCAACTCCACCAGTTAGTATGCCTATTCCTGTGGAGGAAGCACAACCAGTTAGTCGTAGTTTAGCATCTATCGCATTTGATGTTGTTAAATCGTATGTGCGTATCTTCCCATCTTGGAAATATTATACTAAAGACGAAGGAAAATGCCAGTTGCAGGTGTTTGTCCAGGAGTTATGTGTAAGTAATGTTATTCATGGCAATTACTTTGCTTCGTCCCATACATCCTACCTCCATGATGGTTATAATACAGCAAATTTTCCCATTTTTCTCTATAGAGAGGACCGATTTGGAAACTTAGGATGAGGTAACCTGTGCTAATACCTCTGCTATCTTCAAGAATGTTTGGTGGCAGTATCGGAATTACGTAAAGAAAACGTACTTCACCGGCAAAGAAACTCATCAAATTCCCTTACGTTCTCCTGAGACACATTTACTGGACGATGACTGGGAACGCCTTGTTCTGTACTGGTCCCGAACCAAGAATTTGGTAAGGTCTATGAGCTCATTTTCTTTTTTTAAGTATTATATTCTTGCGTCTTACTGTACTCTGTTCATGTAGAACAAGTGCCTAAACCTGAAGAACAATTGTTCTAATTTAAGATTCCATTGCTACCATAGGACATAGATATATGTTTGTTTGATGCTTTTATTATGTACTAGTACTTGGCAATAGAAGACTTGGTAGTTTAATCATGTCCACCTTACTAATGAACTGGTTCACCGAAATGACTTTCATATACTAGTACATGCTAAACTTGTTATGTGTCTGCTTGTTTCTTCTTTTAGAATGCTGGCCGAATATTGGGGAAGAGTGCCTTATTAAGCAACGGTAAAGGAAGTAATGCAGATAAGGTTCAGGATAGTGACACATCCTATCTTGGTTTAGTGTTGGAGTTACTGGCCACTACCACTTGCACAAGCTATTCAAACTCACTGTCTGAATCAGTTCGGTTTCTTGAGTCTCAACTACAAGCTGAAAGACATCGATTAGTTGTGCTGTGACAAGAAGCGGAAGGACTGCGAAAGTCCCTGGAGCATTCAGATGCATACTTTCTGGTGCAACAGCAAGCGTTGGAGGATTTTAGCGCCAAATAGGACAAAGCTAATCAGCTTGCTAAGCTTATTGCCAGCATGGTGGATACCCAGGATAACGTTTCTTGAGCTCTTCTGAAGTTGTTTCAGTTATGCTCTTATTTTGCTACCGCGTTTATTTGCACTGGTGGCCAATTTTGACGGCTAGTGTATATGATATGCTGCTTTGTTCCCTATATTTGCACTGGTGGCGAACTTTGATGCCCAGTGGATGTAATATGTGTAATAGCCATGATACCCTAGCGTTAGTTGCTTGCTTATTTATTTCCTTGTTGTCTTGTTTATTTGTTTGCTTGTAGTCATTGCAGTTCTTTTTCCGTGGTTAACTAGTGGCTGCAATAACCTATTTTTTAAAACTAGGCCACAATAACCATGGACTAATATTTACTGTAGTGACACTGGGCCTCCTACGGGCCGTAGAAACAGTGGGCCTTCTACGGGCCATAGAAACAATAGGCCTTCTACGGGCCGTAGAAACAATGGGCCTTCTATGGGCCGTATCATCAATGGGCCTTATACGGGCCGTATGATCGATTGGCCAAATATGGGCCAATAACAGGCCGCATTATGGCCGTAAACGGGCTAGAGTTGGAATCATCCGTTCATGGGCCGACCGTAATGGGCCATCGTTAATAGGCCGTATTTGATGATGCTATGAAAACGGCCCAACGTATTAACGGACCACAAACGGGCCGACTGTAACCACGGGCTGAATTTGGACCACAAGCAGAAAATGACAGTAACGGGCCGTAAGTAAACGAATGCTGGAAATGAGCCCAAGAATAAATGGGCTCTGAGAAGGCCGAAATATAACATGGGATGGAAACGGCCCAATGGAATAACGGGCCATTAATGGGTATAAAGTGATACATTGTTCATTACGGGCCAGTTTCACCACGGGCCGTTAATGGGTGTAAAGTGATACACTGTTCATTACGGGTCAGTTTCACCACGGGCCGTTAATAGGCCAAGAGTTACATAGGGCCTCATATGGGCCGAAAGATGTCATGGGCCGAAAGATGTCATGGGCCATACATGGGCCAAAAGTGAAAACGAGCTGGAATCATATTGGATGGCCCAGATGACGCTACTGGGCCTAATCCGGATAGGGCATAATAGGCCTTGGGTTAGCGAGCTGTAAATGGGCTATATGCGAACAGGCTGTTAACAGGCTTTCCATGGGCCGGCCCGCCACCTTTTGACCAAGTCAAACGGGCCAGCCTTTTCACAGGAATGGGCCTCTGTTGGGCCGTGCCGCGTGTCGATGTATCATGGGCGCCTTCCGTCCAATGAGTGGTTGACATCTGTCCCAACGATGAACCGACACGTGTTTCCTCCAGCCAATGATGATTTTACACGTGGAAAATCCCCATTGGCCGGGGCTGTTAACGGGTTATCGGATCCAAAACCCGACCCGATAGCTTAACGGCATTCCGTTACGGTGGATGTCACGTGTCGGTCACCCTTGACGAAAGCACTACTGTGACGCGCGATTTATCGTCATGGCAGTGGACACTTCCGTGATGATAATTTTGGTAATGTCATGGAACACTTCTACGACAGTACAGGTATGACTATCTTGATTCTGTCATAAATTTGTCATGGATGTACATGCATGTCAAAACAAGCGACCTACTGTGACAAACACGTATCATCACGGAAGTGTATTTTTTTTGTAGTGATGGTTTAGGAGGAAAAGGCATGGGTTTCTGAACCCATGGTTCTCTTTCTTTACCGTGCTTCCTAGCAACAAAGTCTCTCTTATCATAACGTTGATTCTTTGATTGTGGGTTATCAAGATCAATAGCAGTTTCAATCTCTACTTCATTGTCATTACTAGGTTGAGCATCAACATGAACATCATCATTAACATTATCACTAGGTTCATGTTCATTACCAAATTGTGTTTCAGCATCAGAGATAGAAATATCATTAGGATTCTCAGGTGTGTCAATAACAGATTCACTAGAAGCATGCAAAGTCCTATCATTTTTCTTTTTCTTCCTCTTAGAAGGACTAGGTGCATCAATAACATTTCTCTGAGAATCTTGCTCCATTCTCTTAGGATGGCCCTCAGGATACAAAGGTTCCTGAGTCATTTTACCACCTCTAGTCATAACTCTAACAACATTATCATTTTTCTTACTATTTAATTCATTGAGAAAATCATTCTAAGCTTTAAGTACTTGTCTACTTGAGTGGTAACCATAGAAGCATGTTTACTAATAACTTTTAGTTCACCTTTAATATTAGCCATATAATCACCCAAGTGTTCAAGCATATCAGCATTGCGTTTTAATTCTCTACCAAAATAAGCATTGAATTTTTCTTGTTTAACCATAAAGTCATCAAACTCATCCAAGCATGGGCTAGCAAACTTAGTAAATGGGATTTCAGCTTTATCATATCTATGGAGAGAATTTACCATTACTACATGTGTCGGGTTATCAGGACCATGTGTTTCTTTAATAGGTGATGGATTAAGACCATGTATTTCTTCAACAGGCGGTAAATTAAGACCATGTATCTCTTCAATAGGAGGTAAATTCTTAACATCTTCAGATTTAATACCCTTTTCCTTCATAGATTTCTTTGCCTCTTGCATATCTTCAGGACTGAGAAATAGAATACCCCTCTTCTTCGGAGTTGGCTTAGGAGTTGGTTTGGGAATTCGATCAGGAATTGGATCAGGAAGTGTCCAATTATTTTCATTAGTCAACATATTATTTAATAGAATTTCAGCTTCATCTGGTGTTCTTTCCATGAAAACACAACCAGCACAACTATCCAGGTGGTCTCTAGAAGCATTGGTTAGTCCATTATAAAAGATATCAAGTATTTCATTTTTCTTAAGAGGATGATCAGGCAAAGCATTAAGTAGTTGGAGAAGCCTCCCCCAAGCTTGTGGGAGACTCTCTTCTTCAATTTGCACAAAATTATATATTTCCCTTAAAGCAACTTGTTTCTTATGAGCGGGGAAATATTTAGCAGAGAAGTAATAAATCATATCCTGGGGACTACGCACACAACCAGGATCAAGAGAATTAAACCATGTCTTAGCATCACCCTTTAATGAGAATGGAAATAATTTAAGGATATAATAATAGCGAGTTTTCTCATCATTAGTGAATAGGGTAGCTATATCATTTAATTTAGTATGATGTGCCACAACAGTTTCAGATTCATAGCCATAAAAAGGATCAGATTCAACCAAAGTAATTATCTCAGGATCAACAGGAAAATCATAATCCTTATCAGTAACAAAGATAGGTGAAGTAGTATAAGCAGGATCATATTTCATTCTAGCATTCAAAGTTTTTTGTTTCAGCTTAGCTAATAATTTCTTAAGATCACTCCTATCATTGCAAGCAAGAAAATCCCTAGCAGTTTCTTCATCCATAACATAGACCTCAGGCATAATAGGTAATTCATATCTAGGGGGAGAGTCTTCATCATCACTTTCATCAATATTATCAGTTTCAATAATTTCATTCTCTCTACCCCTAGCAAGTTCATCAAGAAATTCACCAAGTGGCACAGTAGTATCAAGCATAGAAGTAGTTTCATTATAAGTATCATGCATAGAAGAAGTGGCATCATCAATAACATGAGACATATCAGAATTAATAGCAGGTGTAGGTCTCGCAAGCTTACTCAAAACAGAAGGTGAATCAAGTGCAGATCTAGATGGCACTTCCTTACCTCCCCTCGTAGTTGAGAGATAAATTTTTGTTTTAGCGTCTTTCAAGTTCTTCATAATGATAAGCAGATATAAATCCCAAGTGACTCAAAGAATAGAGCTATGCTCCCCGGCAATGGCGCCAGAAAATAGTATTGATAACCCACAAGTATAGGGGATCGCAACAGTTTTCGAGGGTAGAGTATTCAACCCAAATTTATTGATTTGACACAAGGGAAGCCAAAGAATACTCTCAAGTATTAGCAGCTGAGTTTTCAATTCAACCACACCTGGAAACTTAGTATCTGCAGCAAAGTAATATGATAGTAGTGGTAACGATGGTAAAAGGTAACGGCAGCAAAAGTAATATTTTTGGTGTTTTGTAGTGATGATAACAATAGCAACTGAAAAGTAAATAAGTGTAGAACAATATATGGAAAGCTCCTAGGTATTGGATCGGTGATGGAGAATTATGCCGGATGCGGTTCATCATGCAATAGTCATAACCTAGGGTGACAGAGAACTAGCTCCAGTTCATCAATGTAATGTAGGCATGTATTCCGAATATAGTCATACGTGCTCATGGAAAAGAACTTGCATGACATCTTTTGTCCTACCCTCCCGTGGCAGCGGGGTCCTATTGGAAACTAAGGGATATTAAGGCCTCCTTTTAATTGAGTACCGGAACATAGCATTAACACATAGTGAATACATGAACTCCTCAAACTATGGTCATCACCGGTAAGTATCCCGATTATTGTCACTTCGGGGTTAACGGATCATAACACATAATAGGTGACTATAGACTTGCAAGATAGGATTAAGAACTCTCATATATTGATGAAAACATTATAGGTTCAGATCTAAAATCATGGCACTCGGGCCCTAGTGACAAGCATTAAGCATAGCAAAGTCATAGCAACATCAATCTCAGAACATAGTGGATACTAGGGATCAAACCCTACCAAAACTAAATCGATTACATGATAAATCTGATCCAACCCATCACCGTCCAGCAAGCCTACGATGGAATTACTCACGCATGGCGGTGAGCATCATGAAATTGGTGATGGAGGATGGTTCATGATGACGATGGCGATGGATTCCCCTCTCCAGAGCCTAGAACGGACTCCAGATCAGCCCTCCCGAGAGAGTTTAGGGCTTGGTGGCGGCTCTGTATCGTAAAACGCGACGAATGCATCTCTCTCGGTTTTTTCTCCCTGAAAGTGAATATATGGAGTCTAGGTTGAGGTCGGTGGAGCGTCAGGGGGCCCACGAGGCAGGGGGCACGCCCCCCACCCTCGTGGATAGGTGGGACACCCCCTGACGTGGATCTTCCTTCCAATATTTATTGTATATTCCAAAATAATTCTCCCTTGATTTTCAGGTCATTCCGAGAACTTTTATTTATGCATAAAAATAACACCATGGCAATTCTGCTGAAAACAGCATCAGTCCGGGTTAGTTCCATTCAAATCATGCAAGTTAGAGTCCAAAACAAGGGCAAAAGTGTTTGGAAAAGTAGATACGACGGAGATGTATGATAAACCGCCAAGCCCAACCAAAGATGTTGACAACAAAATGGATGATGTTATCATTACTGGTGTCAGCTATACAGCCCTAGGTAACCCCACTGTTCTGTCAAAACATAGTTCTAAGGAAGAATTTTTTGCTATGGACAAGGGCAAGTGGAAGGTGTACTTGGAAATCTATGCTCATCTCAGCGCCCAAGATGTTCATTATGGGTTTTTAAACCGACTGTACACTAGCCGTGACTATGAAGCCAGTTTACTGAACATGATGAAGGAACGATATGAGGTAAATGGTGCTAATCTCTGCATAATTACTCTTCCTTTATGACCGGTTTAGGCTATCAACTCCTGTAGCCCCCAAGGGACAGTTTATAATACCGATATGAATCGGGACTTATAAAATACTTCAACTTTGCCTGTGTATCCCCCAAGGGCCGGTTTATCTTTTCAAGATGAACCGGGACTTTATAGTGTAAGACTCAAAATTCTCGTTGAACACCTTTGTAAACCGATGAACCACCAAACTGATTGATGGAAGAAAAAATTCATAGCTTTAACTTGAGCAAATATGCATTAGCCCCCAAGTGCCAAGAATAATACTTGTATTGATCTTGGGACTTTGCAAACTTTTTTGGAGAAGAAGCAATAAACATTAGTCCCCAAGTGTCAAGTGTATGACTTGTCATGTGCTTGGGACTTCAAATATGTACTGCCAACTCATAAATTGCATATCTCTTGCAGGTCGAGCTTAGCAAAAAAAAATCCCAAGTCGCTGATACGTCTCCGTCGTATCTACTTTTCCAAACACTTTTGCCCTTGTTTTGGACTCTAACTTGCATGATTTGAATGGAACTAACCCGGACTGACGCTGTTTTTAGCAGAATTGCCATGGTGTTATTTATGTGCAGAAACAAACATTCTCAGAATGACCTGAAACTTCATGGAGCCACTTTTTAGAAAATAAGAAAAATACCTACAAAAGATGAAGGCCAGGGGGCCCACCACCTCTCCAAGAGGGTGGGGGGCGCACCCCCCTACCTCGTGGGCCCCATCTTGCCTCTCCGACTCCAACTCCAACTCCATATATTGAGTTTCGAGGAGAAAAAATTAGAGAGAAGAAATCATCGCGTTTTACGATATGGAGCCGCCGCCAAGCCCTAAAATCTCTCGGGAGGGCTGATCTGGAGTCCATTCGGGGCTCCGGAGAGGGGAATCCGTCGCCATCGTCATCATCAACCATCCTCCATCACCAATTTCATGATGCTCACCGCCGTGCGTGAGTAATTCCATCGTAGGCTTGTTGGACGGTGATGGGTTGGATGGGATCTATCATGTGATCGAGTTAGTTTTGTTAGGGTTTGATCCCTAATGTCCACTATGTTCTGAGATTGATGTTGCTATGACTTTGCTATGCTTAATGCTTGTCACTAGGGCCCGAGTGCCATGATTTCAGATCTGAACCTATTATGTTTTCATCAATATATGAGTGTTCTTGATCCTATCTTGCAAGTCTATAGTCACCTATTATGTGTTATGATCCATTAACCCCGAAGTGAAAATAATTGGGAGACTCACCGGTGATGACCGTAGTTTGAGGAGTTCATGTATTCACTATGTGTTAATGCTTTGTTCCGGTACTCTATTAAAAGGAGGCCTTAATATCCCTTAGTTCCCGTAAGGACCTCGCTGCCACGGGAGGGTAGGACAAAAGATGTCATGCAAGTTCTTTTCCATAAGCACGTATGACTATATTAGGAATACATGCCTACATTATATCAATGAACTGGAGCTAGTTCTCTGTCACCCTAGGTTATGACTGTTACATGATGAACCGCATCCGGAATAATTCACCATCACCGATCCATTGCCTACGAGCTTTCCATATATTGTTCTTTGCTTATTTACTTTTCCGTTGCTATTGCTATCATCACTACAAAATACCAAAAACATTACTTTTACTACTGTTACCTTTCGTTATCACTACTATCATATTACTTTTCTACTAAACACTTTGCTGCAGATATTAAGTTTCCAGGTGTGGTTGAATTGACAACTCAGCTGCTAATACTTGAGAATATTCTTTGGCTCCCCTTGTGTCAAATCAATAAATTTGGGTTGAATACTTTACCCTCGAAAACTATTGCGATCCCCTATACTTGTGGGTTATAAAGACTATTTTATGGCGCCATTGCCGGGGAGCATAGCTCTATTCACTACAAAAAAAGGCACATCTGTGACATTTTGGGCCGAACAATTTTTTTTCTGTCATACATATGACACTTCTATGACGATAATTGTGACAAAACCCAGTATCATCATAGATGTGGTGGGCTCCTACTTCTATGACAAAAAATCATGTCAGAAAATGGGCTTTTCGTCCTGGGTGGGCCGGAGATGCAGCTGCATGACATTCTTTGGGCCGCCCATGACGGAAAAAACCATGGTAGAAGCGAGGGCGAGGAAAATTTCGGGGAGTTCCCGGTTACGGTGGGAGGTCGGGGCCGAGCGATGCGTGTTTCTCTCGTACACGTACGCGCGTGTGTGCGAGACATTTGCTCTAACTGAACCCGAGCGAGGCATTGGGCTCTAACTGAACCCGAGTGATTGCGCTGCAGGCTACGCGTTACTGAACCCGAGCGATCGATCGATGGCTGTTAACTGAACACGATCGAGCGATTCCTTCACTACTGCTGCTAACTGAAGCCGATCGATGCTGCCTCTGGATGAACAGTGAGCGTTGCGGGGGGGGGGGGGGGGTTGGATGAACAGTTCTCGGTGGGGGTGGATGAATAGGACCCGTGGTGTTGCCTTTGGATGAACAGGACCCCGATCGATCGAGCCGGTTGGGGCTGGATGAACAGGACCCGGTGGAGGGCTGGATGAATAGGACCACCCCGTCGAGGCCTGGGTGAATAGTAGACAGTGGAGGGCATGATGAACAGTAGCCCGTGGAGGGGTGGTTGAACAGGAGCCCATGGAGAGGGCTGGTTGAACAGTAGTTGGTGGAGTAGCGCGCGGTGGAGGCTGGATGAACAGGAGCCCGTGGATGAACAGTCGCAGGTGGAGGCTGGAGGAGGTCGACGGTGGATGAACAGTAGCTCGTGGAGGCTGGAGGGGGTCGATGGTGGAGATGAACAGTATCCCGTGGAGTCCCGTTTTGCGGTACGCCACACCCCTCCCGACGAACAGGACCCCCGTTTCGACCGTAGCGCTCCAACACAAGTCCGTTTCCTCTGTTTTGCGGTACGCCACCCCCCCCCCCCCCCGATGAAGAGGACCCCCGTTTCGACCATAGGAGGTTCGTTTCTTCCGTTTTACGGTACGCCAGACCCCTCCCAATCAACAGGACCCCGTTCCGAACGTAGGAGGTCTGTTTCCTCCATTGTGCGGTACACCAGGCCTCGTTTCCATCGCTTGTTCCGTCCAAGCCCTCCCGATGAACACGACCACACATTCTGTTCCGACCCAGTCGGTTGGCTCCCACACATTCCGTTGCCTCTCCATGAACACGACGCATTCCGTTGCCTCCCTATGAACACGAGCATTCCGTTGCCTCCCCATGAACACGACGACGACGATGTTTCTCCATTCCAACCCAGCCATGTACACGAGCCCTGGCCGTACATATGCGCGAGTAGGCATTCGAGACCCCGCCCGTATGTACACATATGTGGCCGTATTTTCTTTCTTGCACCCTGGCCGTTGTACGTACGTGTACATGCTACGTGCGCGCCTCTACTACGACACGTGCGCGCCTCTACGACGACAGGTGCGCGCCTCTACATCGACCAGTATGTACGTACACGTTCGCGACCAGAATGACAACGCTATGTACGCTTCAACCAGGTGGGTCCCGACTGTCAGGCACCTCCTTGCCTGTGAAGATGTAGCTGGTGGGTCCCAGCAGTCAGGGGCGAATCGTTTTTTTGCCCGGACGCACTTCCTTCCGTGCAAAGATATAGCTGGTGGGTCCCAGGAGTCAGGGGGAAATGTTTTTTCGCGAAATACAGTGGCCCATCCGGTGGGTCCTAGCTGTCAGGTGGAGGAATCATTATTTTCCGCGTAATAAGGAGGCACTTCCTTGTTGCGGCCGTGGACCCAACTATCAACCTCTCCACGTACAGTCCATGTCCGAGGGAAGTCGTTCCTTGACCACGTTGACCACGCCACGCCGAGAGCACCAGGGCGGTGGATGACGGCGAGGCCTAGGAAGGGGACGACACGGAGGCAGGGAAGACTCAGCAGTTGTTTCCCACGCGGAGGGGAGTACGACTGTACGAGGGTTTACTGGTTCGTCTACCGTCACCGGAGAATAACAGCAGGTGTGGGTGAGTAGAGGGATGGCTAGGCCAGCGATGGGAGTACGGTCGGGCGGTGAGGCCTGCGTGGCAGCACAGCTGGCCGTGAGGAGGAGGGGGCAGGTAGTCCCGCCGGCGCTTGTTTGAGCGGCTGGAGCAGGAAGAGCAGAGATTGAAGAACTACGACGGCCGTTGGATGAACATCCAACAGTCAGTGCTTGTGCGTCAACCTTTTTTTAGGAAAGCCTCAAATATGTGGAAAACACTACAGCCCATCTGCCATTATTTCTAATAATTTACAGCCCATTTGCTAATTCTTAAGGTTTTTTTAGAGCTCATATTCTTTTTGTTAGCATTACAGCCCATATTGTGGCAATGGTTAAAAAATTATACGAAATTTTGCATATTTCGGTGCGGTCCGAACTGTTTTTAATCCCGAAATTTCGACTCACATTCAAACTGATTTTAAAAATAAATGTATATAAATGTAAAATCCAACAAATTCTCCACGCATAAAAATTAATGTAATTTAAAATCTTGAAATGAAAGAAAAGATATTTGAAACTGATTGCCGGTTTGATGTGTTTTAAAAATGTACAACCCATTTCTCATTACTGATGGGCCATTTTCTCGGCCAGCCGAATGAAAGCTCTCCTCGTCTTGAAAGATTTGCAGCCCAACAAGTTTGACAAAGCGACTTACTTGGAAAATCACAAAAAAAACTAGGCGGTGGCCATGGACCCAGCTGTCAGCCTCTCCATGTACAGTACTCTTCTGATGGAAGTCATTCCTTGACCATGTTGACCACGCCGCGCGGAGAGCATCACGGCGGTGGACGACGGCGAGGCCTAGGAAGGGTACGACGCGGCAGTGGAAGCCCGCAAGGAGAGGACTACGAGGGTTCATTGGTTCGGATGTGGTGTGAGGCTGCCGTCGCCGCAGGGCCTGACCAGCGGTGGGAATAGTAGGGGGCAGTGAGGCCTCTGCGACAGCACAGCCGGCCACAGGAGGCAGGAGCATGCGGCACGACCGACTCTACTTTGGACGGCTGGAGCAAGAAGACCAGAGGTTGAAGAAGCACTACGGTCGTTGGATGGACATCGTACGGTCACTGGAGCTAGAATCGTTCATATTGACTAAGTTGACAAAGCCCTTCGTCCTCGTCAACTTAGTAGGCCCACAACTCAGCCTCCCAGCAAGGTGGGTCCCAGCTAGCCGGGGGAGTATTCATTTTTTTGTGCGTAATAAGGAGGCACTTCCGGTGGGTCCGAGCTGATGGCGGGGGGAACGTTTTTTTCACGAAATACGGTGGCCCGTCCGGTGGGTCCCAGCAGTCAGGGGGAAACGATTTTTTTGCAAAATACTGGTGGCCCGTCCGGTGGGTCCCTACTGACAGGTGGAGGAATCATTATTTTCCGCGTAATAAGAAGGCACTTCCTTGCTGCCGCTGTGGACCCAGCTGTCAGCCTCTCCACGTACAGTCCATGTCCGATGGAAGTCGTTCCTTCCATGTTGACCACGCCGCACCGAGAGTACCAGGGCAGTGGACGGCGGCGAGGCCTAGGAAGGGGACGACGCGGAGCCGGTGAAGACGCGTCAGTGGATGCCCACGCGGAGAGGAGTATGAGGGTTCACTCATTCGGCTGCGGTGTGAGGCTGCCGTCGCCGAGGGGCCTGGCCAGCGATGGGAATAGTAGGGGGCGATGAGGCCTCCACGGCAGCACAGCTGGCCACGGGAGGCAGGAGTAGGCGGCACGACCGGCGCTGCTTTGGGCGGCTGGAGCAAGAAGACCAGAGGTTGAAGAAGCACTACGGCCGTTGGATGGACATCGTACGGTCACTGCAGCTAGAATCGTTTATTATTGACTAAGTTGACAAAGACCTTGGTATGTCAACTTAGTAGGCCCATAGGTCAGCTTCCGAAATGGTGCGCCCCAGATGTCAGGGGGAGGAATCATTTTTTGGGCGGGTGAAGCTAGAATATCCGAGATTCAAGAAGAAGCACGGCATCCGTTGGATGGACATCCAACGGCCACTACTGCTAGAACCGTGTGTTGACTATAAGTTAACAAGGCCTTGCATACACGTCAACTCTTTTTTTAGGGAACGCGTCAACTTAGTAAGGCCAGAAGTGTGTGGCAGAGAACTTATAACCCATTTGAGATTTGTAAGAATGTGTAGCCCATTTTTGAATTCTAATGGAATTTACTACAGCCCATTTACAGTTTTGTGAAAAGTACAACCCATTACAACCAACCGTTCAAAACAGAATTCAATAAAATTTGCCACATTTTGATGGGGTCCGAAATATTTTATCCCGAAATTTCTAGTCAGATTAAATACAATTTCAATATAAATTTATATTACATAAAAATCCAATGAAACATCGTGCTCACAATAATTAATGAAATTAAAATTTTCAATATCCAAAAATAATATTTTATATACTAATCATGTGTTTGGTGCATTTTTTTATAGTTACTGCGCAGTTTTTATAATTACATCCCATTTATTATTTCTTAAAGCCCATTTTCTTGTTAAGCCTAATGCATCCCTCCTAGGAAATATTTGCAGCCCAGCGGGGCGAAGAATAACAACTTGACCTTGCCTGGGTATTCCTATAAAAAAGTATAGCTGGGCTAGCCATTTTCAGCTTGAAAAAAATTAATATCTGGGCTGGATATCCGGCATGGGCTAGACGGGCCACAACCCGCCCAGTTAATACCTGCAGCGATGTTTTCGTTGTTGTTCAGAGGAGAAAAATTAATATCTGGGCTAAACATTGAAAAACGCTGCAGTGCTCACACCTCAAAAACACAAATACTGCTCGAGCTGCTTGGTCCCAGCTGTTGGCCGCTTATTGTGCAATTCTCTCGTTTGTTGACTAGTACTACATAGGTTGACAATGGTGTGGGACCGTGATGTTAGGAAACCAGGGGGAAGAAAAATAAATAACTCCAGCGAGCGCTTCCACCTCTGCCTCGTTGTCTCCCGTGGAAACCCCTTTCCTCCCTTTTTTTGCTCGGGCAAGGACCAATGCATGCAGCATGTCCATGCGGTTATTAGGCAAGAAATAAAAGCGCTTTGCATGCTATGAATTATGATGGCCTGCATGGGTAGCTAATTAGGCATCCTCTTAACTGCTGTGATTAAATGTTGTGTTTAGAAGAGAGAAATATTCTTCTTTTCCACCAATCTGCTTGCGCCTAGGTCGTGATGCACCTTCTAATACGACTTATTCACCTAGACGGAGGGAGTATAGTTTTATACACATATATATAATGAGGCACTTGCGTACATGAGGCTATGGACCTGGTGGGTCCCCATTGTCATCCTCTCCAAGTAAAGTCATCTCCTCGCCCGTGCGCGCTTTCCGCCCGAAACAGTCAGGGCCGCCCGTCCCGCTTCTCGGTGCAGGCGATTGCTCGGCCTTCAAACGACACAAGTGTCGTCTGTCCGTCCATCTGCTGCCCACATTAATGATACGCGGTTGCCGAGGCGGCTAGTCCGGTGCCACACGTCCGTCCCTCCGCCCGCCCACCATTGCTATATAAACTGCTGCGCCGGCCATAGCCGCAGTCATTCGCATCCGTTCCCTTTCTCCTGTCCACACCACTACTGCCCACCATGGCTTCCTCGCGATCCAGCGCTCTTCGGGACGGGCGGACGAGGGACCACAAGGAGATGGCAGCCATTGCTGCCGGCCGGCTGGCCGGCAGGCAGCCGGAGGACGACGACGTCCCAATGGAGAACATGGTAGTCGATGATCCGGCACCAACTCCCTCCTCCGCGCCATCCTCGCCGGTGCATTGCACCATGACCATCAGTGAGGCCCGTGCCCAATATATGGATAGTGTGAGGCAGATGCGTCAGGAGCAGTTCCAGGAGGCGCAGGCCGACACCGCCTACAACCACCATCTCCTCCAGGAGCACCTGCAGGCGGAGGAGCAGATCGCCGCGGAGCGGGCGGAGCAGGAGGCGTTGCTCAACTCATACCGCTCCACCTGCAAGGGCCGCCTCGAGCGCTGGCGGGACCGCATGCGGGTGGCAGAGGCTGCGGCCGCCTACAAAGAGGCTAGCAAAGAGGGCGATGAAGCGGGCGAGGCACTGTTTGGCGAGACCGAGGACGAGGCAGAGGACAATGTCGGCTCCGACGAGTCCCCGTTCCGCTGCCGTCGACGAGGCCCTGCTCCGCCGAGGCCTCGCGGCACCAACAACGAGGCAGAGGACACCGCCGGCTCCGCCGAGGCCCCACCCCGCCAACAACGACACAGAGGACATCGCTGGCTCAGCCGAGGCCCCACCCTGCCGGCAACGCGGGGGAGGATTTCCACCGCTCCGCTGAGGCGCCGCCCGCCGGCAACGAGATAGAGGAGATCGTCGGCTTCAGTGAGGCCCCGCCCCGCTGCCAACGAGGCCGCACCACACAGAAAACGAGGAAGAGTAGAACACAGTAGGTCGCCGCCGCTCGAGTCCAAGTAAGGCCACCGCTGCTGCCCTCCTGTTGAAGCCAAGCTAGGTGGGTTGACCATTGACGGCCGGTTAGCTTCTTGGCGGCGACGTGGAGTCGGGGAGTTCTACTGGAGAATAACGCTGCTTCTACTTAACTGCTGGTGCAGTTGGCTGACTAACACGTGGGCCCAACAGGCCACATGTCAGTTATGCAACTACACCTGCAGTTAAGTCACTAAAGCTTCTGTTCAGCTCAGCGGGACACAGGTGGGTAGCTTCGGTTAATTAATTATACCTCTAGCGCACCCCTTTTTAGTTGAAGAATGTATGAAATGTAATGAAATCTGGCATGTTTATATGAAATCCGACTGTGTATGAATGAATTTATTTCGATTAGTTCGAATTCCTGTATCACTAGCATTGGATGAACATGCAAAACAATATGTACTAGCATTATTCCCAGGGTGATCACCTCGTTTGCAGCAGTTTCACATGTACTCCCTCCGGTCCTTTCTAGTCTGCAGTCAAAGTATCTCTACTTTGACCAATCTTATACAAAAAAGTATGCACTTTCGCAATGTGTGAAGTAAAAAGGAACAGAAGGAGTACAAAGAGTTTGAGCAGGTTTTTAGTGTTTCTGTACATTGCAATCAAACACACAGGCCTGGCAATTCATAGAGAACATTCAAAACAATCGATGATTATGCATCTCAGCGACTCACATGTTAGAGGCAATATTTACTTCACAACTAAAGAATAAAGAAAAAAATGATCGACGCTGCTGACAGCAAGGGCGTCCCATTTGAAAATATCAAACGCATGTCTTGCTAAAATCAATGAGCAAAATTTGACAAGGTTGTCCCATTCGAAAATAATAAATGCCTAGGATTGTGGAATGGGCAGGGTTGGCCATCAGTTTGGACATTGACATGGCACCTCGTGCTAAATAAACCAGCTGTTCTTTTTGTGCAGTTCCACCAAAATCAACCAAATTCGCGCGTAGCTTGAATGATTTCGCCCTTATATGTTGCAACGCCTTGAACTTATCGGCACCTCCTTTCTTGTGGTGGAAATGAATGATTCGATGTATTCATGAACATTTTGTGCAGTTCCCGTTGAAATCAAGCTGAGCACCCATGTTTGCACAAATACAAAAAAGTGATTAGTATAGAGCAAACTGTACTATGAATTGACAGTTTCAACAGGCACATACATGGTCCATGTAGAGCACACTTTTAGAAAAATGGAACTCACCAGAAAGAATCCTAGAACAACATTGTACTTGTGCATCAGAGCAAAAAAATGGAGATTTTGTCAGTCCTTCTGAGCTGAAGTTAGTTGGTCTTGTGGGGAGTAATGTAACCATCCTTCAACTGCTCCTTCTGATGATAAGATAGACAGGGCTTCTTCATCCTGGCATAATCGGAACTAGTCACTTCACGTACTCCATATTCTTCTTCAGAGGAAGATGATCCTGTTGTGCAAAGACAAGAGGACTACTAAATGCTAGCATCACTGTTTGCTCGAAAAAAAGGAAAGGAAATATTTAAAACAGCACAGATGAAGCACTTCTCAAGGACAATACCACTTTTTCATGACAGTATCTAAACAGTAGCACAACACCAATAGAGATGACAAAGCTCAATCATATGGATGAAATCAGTGGGCGAGTACCAACCTTTGTCAAGAGGCTTATTGTGTAGAGCATGCAAATGAAGCAATTCTCCAGAACCATCTGTTGCAATCTACGGTGGTGGCCATGCTTACTATATACTCCTCGATTAGTTTAATGTTTCCAACATCTTCTTGTGCAGTTCCACTAAAATATATGGTATCTTCAAAGAAGATCCCTGTTTGCACAAGTAGAGATAATTACATATTACATTAAGAGTGGCATCAAATCAATGGCAAAACAATTGCTCGTTCCAGCCATAGCAATAAATTAAGATGCAAAACTATATCATTACTTGTGTCATCACAGTTCCAGTGCTTCATTACAGCACCGGGAGTTGATTTTTGTTTTTCTTCCCCTTGTTCTTCCCCTTCATCACTTGGTTCAATAACAAACAAGCTTCACCTTCAATGTAAGATTTGGCATGTCAATTAGGGAGCACAAGTATAGTACTAAACTTAATTTTCTGATGAAAGTGGAAAAATACAGGCCAGCAGTTGTGAAATATCCTTATCTTACCTCAATGGGATATTACGGTGCACATACAGATTGGAAGTCTTGTCTCCATTTGTGCAGTTCACTAAAATCAAGCAACATTATCGTACAAGTAGCACAACATATGAATGCACACTGCAGAATCATGTGAAAGAAGGCTAGTACTGACCTCTCATGATGCGGAATTCAAACAACTCGCAAGAAGAAGATCTGAACCAAATTCGCGTGAACGGATAGGAAGTAAGATCTCCTCTTGTGCAGTTCCACTAAGATCAAGCAATCAAGCAACGTTGTCGGTGTGACATTTTGGTTGAACTACACAAAACACTCTTAAAACAAAAGTGTTTTGTGCAGTGCAACAAAAGGTCACAATGGCAACGAGGTGAAGCAAATAACCCTGTTTACACAGAGGTGCAAAGGAAACAATTAGTGGTCAATAACGATGGATGACACAGAAGCCAACAAAAAGAAGCATCTACCTTATCTAAATGGGAAAGAAAGCAAGGCAGTAGCATTTCTCAAACGGTGGCATTGATTAATATTAACATAGAGATTATATTAACAATAAAATTCGTTAAACATGTAATTTTCTTTTAACTGTGGCATTGCATCAATTTTCCAGCGGCATTATTAGAGGGTGTTTGTTTACAGGGACATTTTGGTGTAGGGACTAAAAAAAATCCATGTCAGTCCCATCTAAACCAAAGAGGAGGGACTTTTAGGGACTAAAAGTGGGCATTTGGGACTAAAGAAAGAAGACCCCGAGGGAGTCTTTTTGGGACTTTTTCCAACAGTTGCCCCGAGGGAGTCTTTTTGGGGTAACATGGTCTTTTAGCATGTCATTTAATAACCTCTAGTCCATGTTTAGTCCCTGGAACCCAGCAGGTAGGGACTAGGGAGTTTTTAACCAAACAAGGCCTTAGATTAACAACAGCTAATGAGTTGCACGGGACAGTGGACGCACCAGCACCATGTGCATCTATCGATGTACTGTGGTCATGCACAGTCTGTTGCAACAAAGAACAAGCAACCAAGGAGCATATTTGTGTTGGTCCCAGTTTTGTTATCTTTAGACGCCTTTCCCTATGTGAGCGCAGGAAATCTAGTCCTGCTCAAACTCTACAGCCTTGTCCCTTCCTTTCCTTTTTGAACTAGTACTTTCGCCCCTTCCTTTCCTCTTTGAACCACATCCTAGATTTATGTTATACAACTTTCCCCACTACTTTCCCCCATTCCTTTCCTCTTTGAACCACGTCCTAGATTAATGCTATACAACTTTCCCCCTTCATTTCCTCTTTGAACCACGTCCTAGATTCATGCTATATACAACTTTTCCCACTACTTTCCCCCACTCCTTTCCTCTTTGAACCACGTCCTAGATTCATGGTATACATGCAGCTAGAGCTAATTGCATGTCGGAGATAAGTAATTATACCTAGAGGTTCTTTGGGGGCATGTTTTCGGTGGGCGACGGGGACCGGCGGGCCGAAGAAGAAGGGGTCGGCAGGCCCTCCCGCTCTGCTGCTGGGTGGAAAGTGAACAGCTGCGCCGGTAGTCCTTCGATGGCGACAACGTTAAGCTCCTTCCCTTCCTGGTGGACGGATCCTGCCGGCTCTTTGAGCAACAGTGAGGGGAGAGAGAGGCCAACGAAGTCTTGTTTAGATCTTGAGAGGGGAGAGAGTGTGAAGAAGACAACTACAAGCGCTGAGGCTCCACGGGAAGAGCGGAGAGAGAGTGTGAAGAGAGCAACTACAAGCAGGCTGCGGCTGTATATATTATACTCGAGCAGAGTGTATGCTCCAGTAAACATTTTGACCAGTCAAAGAATCCTCCTGGCACAAATTTGCTCAAGTGTAGTTATCGAACCGAGACCTCAAGTTGATGAGCGAACAGGCTAACCTGCTACACAACCCTCCCGTTATGATTCAACGAGAGGGAAACATAAACCGTTTTATCATTCCTACATTTGTGTGACAAGCCATGTCGTGTTTTGTTGTGTGTGTGTGGGAGGCATCGGATTTACAATCATAATCGATGTCATGTGGCTTTGGTGGTAAGACTTATCCACAGTGGTGCAGAAATAATGCAGCCTTAGTCACCTTACCTCTCTCCACGTAGTACGTTGGGTCCCACCAGTCAGAGGGTGAAACAAACAAATTAATAAGAAAAATTAAAAGCGCCAGCGGTGTATATTACCTCACACATCTCGCTGCTGCTCGGGAACACTGTCCAATTGATCCCTCTGTTCGCTCACGTACTATTTTAAGTGAATCCTTATTATAACATGCACACAAATTTTGGGCACTTGTATTCGACTTAAGTCAGTGTGCCACCATATCTTGTATACTTACTACTCCCTCCGTCTAGGTGTAGTAAGTCACGTTAGAAGGTGCAACGGGACCAAGGTGCGTGTGTGTGCGCGCGCGTGTGTGTGTGTGTGTTTTAACACCATGTGTGTGTTAGAGAGAGCGACATATCGACCTACTCCTACAGAGAGATGTTGTGTAGTGTATGATTTTAGCCGCGAGAGTTGGTGCATCCTCTCGTTTCCGGGCGTGTCTGGTAGGGACATGCGGACAGCTACCACGCCCGCTCCTGACCAGCCTGGCCCACCCAAAGCCCCTCCATCGCCCGTGCGCTCTTCCCGCCCGAAACGGTCAGCGCCGCTCTAAAGAATCGGTGCCACATTCATGCCCGGGCTGAGCGGACACGGCCTCTCACTGGAGCAAGAGTGATGGTTGCTTCGTCCATCCAACTTACTGCTGGGTCTATGTGATTTGATGGCTCATTGGTCTTTATTACTAAGGTGGTAGGACTGCTGGATGTCCCACGCTTTCGGCGAAAGGAGGTATACTACTACTACTAGATTACAATTTTCTCCATTCTAACAGCGGAGGCATGCAAGAGAAGTGAAAACACGCAGGCTAAGTGATTACATGGCCCACCTCACACTATCACCGTACGACACCTAACTCTTTACATAGTACTTCCTCCGTTCCTAAATATTACTAGATGAGTCCCCGCGCGTTGGTGCGGAACAACGGTATATCTCTCTGCACAAAATTATCGATTTCATAGGACAAAAAAATCTATAACCGCATGACAAATGTGGTAGCCAAACTAAATAAACTCCCATCATCATTTAGATCATCCCACGTAAGGAAAAAAGATCAGCCAACTCCTACTGCATAATGGGATTATATTTTTCTTTTTGACATGTTAATGGGACTTAAAAGCTCACTTACATGAATGCTACTGGTGCATGCTTGCATGCATACATGTTGATGTGATTTAAAACCCACTCACATGCATGTGGCACAGTATTTCTGCATGCTTGCATGTGGCTTAGTGCGGAGCCTCTCAACGTCAAGATCAGACGGCTATTATGGACTGATTTACTTCATCTAACAGCTATATCAATTTTGATGACGTGGCTCAAGGAGAGGATAGAGAATTCCTAGTAGTGGGGGCTAGCTATTACTAGTAGATATAAGTATTTGTAGAGATTCCACTACATACGGAACAAAATGAATGAATCTACACTTAAAATGCATCTATATACATCTGCATGTGGTTCATGGTGAAATCTCTACAAAGACTTATATTTAGGAATGGAGGAAGTACTAGTATAGTACGTACTGTAATTTATCAGCAAGATAAATTTGTACAATGCTATGAAGCTTCCAGCTTCTGTTACATGTATCTTGCGTCCAAGGTTGCCCGTCGCAACATTTCATCAAATACAAAGGATACTAACATGCATGCTATTGCATCTCAATGATTGACAGATCATAGCAAATATGTACTCCCTCCATTCCAAAATAAGTTTCTCAACTTTGTGCAAACTTTAGTACAAAGTTGTACTACTACTAAAGTTGAAACTTATTTTGGAACAGAGGCAGCTAAAAAAATGATCCATGCAGTCCCTAGACCTTGAACCGTGAACCCTGACCAGGCTTCAATTTGCTGGCAAAGTTCGAGCTTCCTAATAAATGAAGTTTGCAACCTTTTGACCATCGGATCATTTTGTGCAGTTTCACCAAAATCGAGATGAGCATCCCTGTGGCAAAGAAATTGACCAAGCGTGATTAGAATAAGATTACTGGGACTAGTTTATGAGACATAAACTCATCACAAATACAGTACGTAGAAGCCACTAGAGGTATGTGCGGGGCAAAGAAGTAGAGAAATATCCACAAGGAGTGATGTGGGAAGCTGGAGCAGTGGTGCAAGCCGGCTGTAAAGGGAGTTGTACCTGAGGGACGTAGCTCAACCTTGAGGAGGGCGGTGGGAGGCGGAAACTGCCCATGTCGCGGTAGTGAGCAACGGACGAAGGCAACCTCGCCGGCTTTGTGAGAGAGAACGGTGGGGACCCCTGATCGGGATGTGCCGATAGTGGGTTTTCGCCGTCGGCGACGGCCACCGCATCTACACTAAGCATCCACCCCTTCCCCAAGCGGACGTGATCTGCCGGGATGTTAGAGATGTGGCGACAGTCGTTTTGTGCGAGAGAGTGTGAAGAGAGCAACCCCAGCAAGCAACCGTGTAGGCTGGCCCGTCCTGACTATGTATATAGTGGAGCGGTTTCCTTTTCTCTCCATATGAACCTATCATATTGCGTACATGCCACTGAAGAAAAAAACTTTATTTATAAATGATGCGGCACTTACTACTCGTTCTCCTATAACCTTGCACTTGGCATCTCCAAAATATTGACCTTGCGATTGGCTCTTCGCCTCTTCGGGAAGTCGAGCAATAATGGTAGTGTAGTATATATCATTCTGGCTATATGAGATCGAATGAATTGTTGCACGTCCACCACGTGGGCGAGGGTCGAGGGGCGAGGGAGAGTGCTACATACGGAGCAAAATGAGTGAATCTACACTCTAAAATACGTCTATATACATCAGTGTTTGGAGTATGTACTAGTAGTTCATATTGAAATCTACTAAAGGACATATATATTCCAAACAATATGATATAATCTCTATAACCAAGGTAGTAGGGACGAGGAGTAAACGGAGGGAGTAGTAAATTTTTCTCCTTGTCCTGCGAGCCACCGCGCGCATGGGCGAGGGAGCAGGCGTAAGGCGTAGTAAGCAAGCTTCACCCCATCCTGTGAGCCACCGCGCCCATGGGCGGGGGAGATGGCGTACTAAGCAAGCTTCTCCCCGTTCTGTGAGTTGACGTGACACATCAAAAGTACTCCAGTGTATAGAGCCTTGCCTCTAAGGTAGGCCCCACATGGTTTGCCTATTTTTTAACATAACACGTCAAGTCACAATTTGTTTGTTCACCCGTGGTAGACGATCCTCCCTCCACCAAGTGGACAACCAGTACACGTGCCAAATTACCACGTGGGCTGCCTTTTTCGTACAGAAATAAGCTCCACCATGTACCCGCGCGGGTGTGGTTGGGAAAGACACGGGAGTACGTGCGTCGTGCATGCAGCTCTTCTCTTCGTGCACGTCCCCCACCTACGTTGGTGTGTGAGAGAGATACAAACCGCGTTCGTGAGTGTTTTTTGTTTTGGGGTGGGGGTGGGGTGGGGTTGATTTCGTGAATTATTTGTGGGAATATGTGTCGATGACATCTCAAACAAAATTTTGCATGCAATGTGTGTGAAATGGAGGCCTATCCATATCATACATAGAGGGTCGGGCAATCCACTAGAAGAGAGGGAGGGGTCATAGCTATCGATAGAGTCGAAGAGAGGATCAAGTGGGTGGGTGCGAGATCGATGAAGAGAGCCATCGAAATTGTGTGTGTGTACAAGTCAAAGATATAGGGCGACTGGCCTACCGGAACGTTAGAGGGCACACGTCAAGTTTGTGTGTGGCAGGAAGACATGACTAGAGCGCTCGATGTATCGGTGTGTGTGGAGGGACGGGTGGTGGGAGGGGTAGGCAGAGGCCTAACTATAGGGGTAGAACGACTCGTATATGTGTTGAGAAGGAGAGACCCAGCTATGTCTTGAGGGAGATCGGTCGACATCCATACATAACTGAAGGACAGGAAATATGATGGGAGAGAGAGGAGAGAGAGGGAGAGAGAGGGAGGGAGAGGGGTAGAGTGTTGGATGGGTGATGGAGTTGCTTCTTGAAGATGGTGGGAGAGGCCTACTAGACAAACTGAGGGTGGAACTGCAATGTTATCAATAAGAGTGGGGATGTGTTTCTGTGTGTGCCTATGCGTGATAGATCTGTCGGGACGCATCCATGGATGATGAAGGGGAACCATGTGTTTGGTAAGCAAACCTAACTAGATCGGTAGATCAATTGTTGTTTGTCGGAGGAAGGGAGAGACACAACTAATGAGGTAGATCGATTGACGTGTGGGTAAAAACGAGTTATAAGGACCTAGCTAGCTATATGTATAGTGAGAGATCGGTCGGTGTACGTCCATTTGTTAGAGGCAAATAAGGCCCGGCGAGACGGATAGACAGAGAGAATGGAGCTAGGAGGTGGTGCGAGAGGCCCAACTACTAGCTTGATAGGGGGAGGAGTGTGCGGTTGTGAGAGCGATGAAAAGAGGGGCGAGAGTTTACACGTGTGTCTGACCATATGAGAGACACGAGGCAAGGACACATAAAGGAGGAGATTGAAGGTGTGTTTGTATGTTGTAGGCAGGCATCGCTGGAGAGGTTTATCGATCGGTGTGTGTCGGAAAGGAGTTGTGGAGACTCTGGGAGAACGACCTAAAGAAAAAAATGAATGTGCCCGGTGGATATAATGCCGAGGGAGGGGGAGGGCGAGGAGGGCGTGTGCATGCACGAGAGAAAGTTAGTGGTAGCTACAAAGGTTAGAGGATTGTGTGGGTGTAAGAGACTACAAATATCATAATTTGATATGAAAGCGGATTCATATATTTGAATAGGAGATCATAGTGTTTTTGTCAGGACCCCGACTCGATGCCACATAGGTCTAGCATGTAACACCTCATATCACTTTGCGGCCTCACGCACGGTATTCCCACGGGTGTCGTCTTACTTTTTCCCGGGACCGTTTACGCCTTTTGGCACACGTATATGATAGTGTCGCTAGCATCCATATGATAAGGAGCCCGGGCTGACATGGCTAGTCGTAAACCCAAAGTGGCACAGACTTACAGGGACAGGCATCCATGACCCAGCAACGAACGTGTCGGTCATCAGCAAGTGGGTCCGGGCTGTAGCACTGGGCTAGCAGGACTCCGGTAAACCGGGCTGTAGCGGGCTAACAGGACTCCGGTACTCAATGCGTGACATTTCCCCGAAGGGACAGACACAGGAATGAAGAAGGACACATGCCGGCCAGCCCAAGTGTTCCGGAGCAGTAGCAAGCTACCATGGCTGAGTGGTAACACTAGGAGACATTTCCCGGTAAGAGAGGCTACTAAAGATAAACAACTAGATAGTCAGATCCCACACATACCAAGCATTTCAATCATACACACAATATGCTCGATATGTGCAAATACAACAAGGCATCACAACATGACTCTACGACACAAGTACTTTATTTAAGGCTCATAGAGCCATACATAACATACACATAGGTACGGGTCACACGACCCAGCATTCAAGTCATACAGTCATACAAACCAGCAGCGGAAGTAACTTGTCTGAGTACAGACAACTAGTAAAATAAAAGAGGCTTGGAAAGCCTAGCTATACTAAATGGTCCTTCACAAGCTCAGGATCACCACCTGGGCCTTAGCCTACTCATTGATGTCAACGTCTACGAAGAACCCATCGGAAGGGGTTGCAGCGTCTTTTGTAAAAATGTAAATTATAGCAACATGAGTACAAAAGGTACTCAGCAAGACTTACATTAGATCCTACATACATGCACATTATCAAGAAGGGTTGGTGGGGTTATTGCAGCAAGCCAGCTTTGACTCTTGGCTAGGCTATCCTACGAGACTCCAACTTGAAATGGTTTTGCGCACACGAGTCCACTACTCACTGTTGGGGAACGTTGCAGAAAATTAAAATTTTTCCTACGGTTTCACAAAGATCCATCTATGAGTTCATCTAAGCAACGAGTCTAGGGAGAGAGTTTGCATCTACATACCACTTGTAGATCGCGTGCGGAAGCTTGCAAGGTGATGATGTAGTCGTACTCGACGTGATCCAAATCACCGATGACCTGCGCCGAACGGACGGCACCTCCGCGTTCAACACACGTACGGAACAGCCACGTCTCCTCCTTCTTGATCCAGCAAGGAAGGGAGGAGAGGTTGAGGGAGATGGCACCAGCAGCAGCACGACGGCGTGGTGTTGGTGGAGCTGCAGTACTCCGGCAGAGCTTCGCTAAGCACTATGGAGGTGGAGGAGGTGTTGGGGAGGGAGAAGGAGGCAACCAAAGGCCAGGGCGTTCAGGTATGAAGTCCCTCCTCTCCCCCACTATATATAGGGGTGCCAAGGGGGGGTGGCCGGCCCTAGGAGATCCAATCTCCTAGGGGGTGCGGCGGCCAAGGGGGGTTTTCCCTCCCCCCAAGGCACCTAGGAGGTGCCTTAACCTCCTAGGACTCTTGCCCCCCTTGAACCCTAGGCGCATGGGCCTATGTGGGGCTGGTGCCCTTGGCCCATCAGGCCAAGGCGCACCCCACACAGCCCATGTGGCCCCCCGGGACAGGTGGACCCACCCGGTGGACCCCCGGGACCCTTCCGGTGGTCCCGGTACAATACCGATAACCCCGAAACTTGTCCCGATGCCCGAAACAGGACTTCCCATATATAAATCTTTACCTCCGGACCATTCCGGAACTCCTCGTGACGTCCGGGATCTCATCCGGGACTCCGAACAACATTCGGGTTACTGCATATACATATCCCTATAACCCTAGCGTAACTGAACCTTAAGTGTGTAGACCCTACGGGTTCGGGAGACATGCAGACATGACCGAGACTCTCTCAGTCAATAACCATCAGCGGGATCTGGATACCCATGATGGCTCCCACATGCTCCTCGATGTTGTCATCGGATGAACCACTATGTCGAGGATTCGATCAAACCCTGTATGCAATTCCCTTTGTCAATCGGTACGTTACTTGCCCGAGACTCGATCGTCGGTATCCCAATACCTTGTTCAGTCTCGTTACCGGCAAGTCACTTTACTCGTACCGTAATGCATGATCCCGTGTCCAACACCTTGGTCACATTGAGCTCAATATGATGATGCATTACCGAGTGGGCCCAGAGATACCTCTCCGTCATACGGAGTGACAAATCCCAGTCTCGATCCGTGTCAACCCAACAGCTACTTTCGGAGATACCTGTAATGTACCTTTATAGTCACCCAGTTACGTTGTGACGTTTGGTACACCCAAGGCATTCTTACGGTATCCGGGAGTTACACGATCTCATGGTCGAAGGAAGAGATACTTGACACTTGCAAAGCTCTAGCAAAACGAACTACACGATCTTTTATGCTATGCTTAGGATTGGGTCTTGTCCATCACATCATTCTCCTAATGATGTGATCCCGTTATCAATGACATCCAATGTCCATAGTCAGGAAACCATGACTATCTGTTGATCACAACGAGCTGGTCAACTAGAGGCTTACCAGGGACATTGTGTGGTCTAAGTATTCACACGTGTATTACGATTTCCGGATAATACAGTTATAGCATGAATAAAAGACAATTATCATGAACAATGAAATATAATAATACTTTTATTATTGCCTCTAGGGCATATTTCCAACAGTCTCCCACTTGCACTAGAGTCACCAATCTAGTTACATTGTGATGAATCGAACACCCATAGAGTTCTGGTGTTGATCATGTTTTGCACGCGAGAGAGGTTTAGTCAGCGGATCTGCGACATTCAGATCCGTGTGCACTTTGCAAATCTCTATGTCTCCATCTTGAACATTTTCACGGATGGAGTTGAAACGACGCTTGATGTGCCTGGTCTTCTTGTGAAACCTGGGCTCCTTTGCGAGGGCAATAGCTCCAGTGTTGTCACAGAAGAGTTTGATCGGCCCCGACGCATTGGGTATGACTCCTAGGTCGGTGATGAACTCCTTCACCCAAATCGCTTCATGTGCTGCCTCCGAGGCTGCCATGTACTCCGCTTCACACGTAGATCCCGCCACGACGCTCTGCTTGCAGCTGCACCAGCTTACTGCTCCACCATTCAACATATACACGTATCCGGTTTGTGACTTAGAGTCATCCGGATCTGAGTCGAAGCTAGCGTCGACGTAACCCTTTACGACGAGCTCTTCGTCTCCTCCATAAACGAGAAACATGTCCTTTGTCCTTTTCAGGTACTTCAGGATATTCTTGACCGCTGTCCAGTGTTCCTTGCCGGGATTACTTTGGTATCTTGCTACCAAACTTACGGCAAGGTTTACATCGGGTCTGGTACACAGCATGGCATACATAATAGATCCTATGGCTGAAGCATAGGGGATGACACTCATCTCTTCTTTATCTTTTGCCGTGGTCGGTGACTGAGCTGAGCTCAGTCTCATACCTTGTAACATAGGCAAGAACCCCTTCTTGGACTGATCCATTCTGAATCTCTTCAAAATCTTATCAAGGTATGTACTTTGTGAAAGACCTATGAGGCGTCTCGATCTATCTCTATAGATCTTGATGCCTAATATATAAGCAGCTTCTCCAAGGTCCTTCATTGAAAAACACTTATTCAAGTAGGCCTTAATGCTGTCCAGAAATTCTATATTATTTCCCATCAGGAGTATGTCATCTACATATAATATGAGAAATGCTACAGAGCTCCCACTCACTTTCTTGTAAACGCAGGCTTCTCCATAAGTCTGCATAAACCCAAACGCTTTGATCATCTCATCAAAGCGAATGTTCCAACTCCGAGATGCTTGCACCAGTCCATAAATGGATCGCTGGAGCTTGCATACTTTGTTAGCGTTCTGAGGATCGACAAAACCTTCCGGCTGCATCATATACAGTTCTTCCTTAAGATGCCCGTTAAGGAATGCTGTTTTGACGTCCATCTGCCATATCTCATAATCATAGTATGCGGCAATTGCTAACATGATTCGGACGGACTTTAGCTTCGCTACGGGAGAGAATGTCTTGTCGTAGTCAATCCCTTGAACCTGTCGATAACCCTTAGCGACAAGTCGAGCTTTATAGATGGTAACATTACCATCCGCGTCCGTCTTCTTCTTAAAGATCCATTTGTTTTCTATCGCTCGCCGATCATCGGGCAAGTCTGTCAAAGTCCATACTTTGTTTTCATACATGGATTCTATCTCGGATTTCATGGCTTCAAGCCATTTGTTGGAATCCGGGCCCGTCATTGCTTCTTCATAGTTCGAAGGTTCATTGTTGTCTAACAACATGATTTCCAAGACAGGGTTGCCGTACCATTCTGGTGCGGAACGTGTTCTTGTGGACCTACGAAGTTCAGTAGTAACTTGATCCGAAGTACTTTGATCATTATCATGGTTTTCCTCTTCAGTTGGTGTGGGCATCTCAGGAACGGTTTCCTGTGCTGCGTCACTATCCCGCTCAAGAGGTAGTACTTCATCGAGTTCTACTTTCCTCCCACTTACTTCTTTCGAGAGAAACTCTTTTTCCAGAAAGCATCCGTTCTTGGCAACAAAGATCTTGCCTTCGGATCTTAAGTAGAAGGTATACCCTATAGTTTCCTTAGGGTATCCTATGAATACGCATTTTTCCGACTTGGGTTCGAGCTTTTCAGGTTGAAGTTTCTTGACATAAGCTTCGCATCCCCAAACTTTTAGAAACGACAGCTTAGGTTTCTTTCCAAACCATAATTCATACGGTGTCGTCTCAACGGATTTAGACGGTGCCCTATTTAAAGTGAATGTAGCTGTCTCTAGAGCGTATCCCCAAAATGATAGCGGTAAATCGGTAAGAGACATCATAGACCGCACCATATCCAATAGAGTGCGATTACGACGTTCGGACACACCGTTTCGCTGAGGTGTTCCAGGCGGCGTGAGCTGTGAAACGATTCCACATTTCTTTAAGTGTGTACCAAATTCGTGACTTAAGTATTCTCCTCCACGATCTGATCGTAAGAATTTTATCTTTCGGTCACGTTGATTCTCCACCTCATTCTGAAATTCCTTGAACTTTTCAAAGGTCTCAGACTTGTGTTTCATTAAGTAGACATACCCATATCTACTCAAGTCATCTGTGAGGGTGAGAACATAACGATATCCTCCGCGAGCCTCAACGCTCATTGGACCGCACACATCGGTATGTATGATTTCCAACAAGTTGGTTGCTCGCTCCATTGTTCCGGAGAACGGAGTCTTGGTCATTTTGCCTAAGAGGCATGGTTCGCACGTGTCAAACGATTCATAATCAAGAGACTCTAAAAGTCCATCGGCATGGAGCTTCTTCATGCGCTTGACACCAATGTGACCAAGGCGGCAGTGCCACAAGTATGTGGGACTATCGTTATCAACTTTAAATCTTTTGGCATCTACACTATGAACATGTGTAATATTACGCTCGAGATTCATTAAGAATAAACCATTGACCATCGGAGCATGACCATAAAACATATCTCTCATATAAATCGAACAACCATTATTCTCAGACTTAAATGAGTAGCCATCTCGTATTAAACGAGATCCAGATACAATGTTCATGCTCAAACTTGGCACTAAATAACAATTATTAAGGTTCAAAACTAATCCCGTAGGTAAATGTAGAGGCAGCGTGCCGACGGCGATCACATCGACTCTGGAACCATTCCCGACGCGCATCGTCACCTCGTCCTTCGCCAGTCTCCGTTTATTCCGCAGCTCCTGCTGTGAGTTACAAATATGAGCAACGGCACCGGTATCAAATACCCAGGAGTTACTACGAGTACTGGTAAGGTACACATCAATCACATGTATATCAAATATACCTTTGGTGTTGCCAGCCTTCTTATCCGCTAAGTATTTGGGGCAGTTCCGCTTCCAGTGACCCTTCCCCTTGCAATAAAAGCACTCAGTCTCAGGCTTGGGTCCATTCTTTGACTTCTTCCCGGTAACTGGCTTACCAGGCGCGGCAACATCTTTGCCGTCCTTCTTGAAGTTCTTCTTACCCTTGCCCTTCTTGAACTTAGTGGTCTTATTGACCATCAACACTTGATGTTCTTTCTTGATTTCAGCCTCTGCTGACTTCAGCATCGAGAACACTTCAGGAATGGTCTTTTCCATTCCCTGCATGTTGTAGTTCATCACAAAGCTCTTGTAGCTTGGTGGGAGCGACTGGAGGATTCTGTCAATGACCGCCTCATCTGGGAGGTTAATGTTCAGCTGGGTCATACGGTTGTGCAACCCAGACATCTTCAGGATGTGCTCACTGACAGAACTGTTTTCCTCCATCTTACAACTGTAGAACTTGTCGGAGACATCATATCTCTCGACCCGGGCATGAGCTTGGAAAACTAGTTTCAGCTCTTCGAACATCTCATATGCTCCGTGATGCTCAAAACGCTTTTGGAGCCCCGGTTCTAAGCTGTAAAGCATGCCGCACTGAACGAGGGAGTAATCATCAGCGCGAGACTGCCAAGCATTCATAATGTCTTGGTTCTCTGGGACGGGAGCGTCACCTAGCGGTCCTTCTAGGACATATTGTTTCCTGGCAGCTATGAGGATGATCCTCAGGTTCCGGACCCAGTCCGTATAGTTGCTGCCATCATCTTTCAGCTTGGTTTTCTCTAGGAACGCGTTGAAGTTCATGTTGACATTAGCGTTGGCCATTGATCTACAAGACATATTTGCAAAGGTTTTAGACTAAGTTCATGATAATAAAGTTCTAATCAAATTATGAACTCCCACTTAGATTAGACATCCCTTTAGTCATCTAAGTGTTACACGATCCGAGTCGACTGGCCCGTGTCCGATCATCACGTGAGACGGACTAGTCATCGTCGGTGAACATTTTCATGTTGATCGTATCTTCCATACGACTCGTGTTCGACCTTTCGGTCTCCGTGTTCCGAGGCCATGTCTGCACATGCTAGGCTCGTCAAGTTAACCCTAAGTGTTTTCGCTGTGTAAAACTGTCTTACACCCATTGTATGTGAACGTAAGAATCCATCACACCCGATCATCACGTGGTGCTTAGAAACGACGAACTGTAGCAACGGTGCACAGTTAGGGGAGAACACTTCTTGAAATTTTATAAGGGATCATCTTATTTACTACCGTCGTCCTAAGTAAACAAGATGCGTAATACATAATAAACATCACATGCAATTATATAGTTGTGACATGATATGGCCAATATCATATAGCTCCATTGATCTTCATCTTCGGGGCTCCATGATCATCTTGTCACCGGCTTGACACCATGATCTCCATCATCATGATCTCCATCATCGTGTCTTCATGAAGTTGTCACGCCAACGACTACTTCTACTTCTATGACTAACGTTTAGCAATAAAGTAAAGTAGTTTACATGACGTTATTCAATGACACGCAGGTCATACAAAAAATAATGACAACTCCTATGGCTCCTGCCGGTTGTCATACTCATCGACATGCAAGTCGTGAATCCTATTACAAAGAACATGATCTCATACATCACAATTCATCATTCATCACAACTTCTGGCCATATCACATCACATGATCAATCGCTGCAAAAACAAGTTAGACGTCCTCTAATTGTTGTTGCATCTTTTACGTGGCTGCAATTGGGTTCTAGCAAGAACGTTTTCTTACCTACGAATCACCACAACGTGATTTTGTCAACTTCTATTTACCCTTCATAAGGGCCCTGTTCATCGATTCCGCTCCAACTAAGGTGGGAGAGACAGACACCCGCCAGCCACCTTATGCAACTAGTGCATGTCAATCGGTGGAACCGGTCTCACGTAAGCGTACGTGTAAGGTTGGTCCGGGCCGCTTCATCCCACAATACCGTTGAGCAAGAAAAGACTAGTAGAGGCAAGTAAGATGACAAAATCCACGCCCACAACAAAGTTGTGTTCTACTCGTGCAAAGAGAACTACGCATAGACCTAGCTCATGATGCCACTGTTGGGGAACGTTGCAGAAAATTAAAATTTTTCCTACGGTTTCACCAAGATCCATCTATGAGTTCATCTAAGCAACGAGTCTAGGGAGAGAGTTTGCATCTACATACCACTTGTAGATCGCGTGCGGAAGCTTAAAAGGTGATGATGTAGTCGTACTCGACGTGATCCAAATCACCGATGACCTGCGCCGAACGGACGACACCTCCGCGTTCAACACACGTACGGAACAGCCACGTCTCCTCCTTCTTGATCCAGCAAGGAAGGGAGGAGAGGTTGAGGGGGATGGCACCAGTAGCAGCACGACGGCGTGGTGTTGGTGGAGCTGCAGTACTCCGGCAGAGCTTCGCTAAGCACTATGGAGGTGGAGGAGGTGTTGGGGAGGGAGAAGGAGGCAACCAAAGGCCAGGGCGTTCAGGTATGAAGTCCCTCCTCTCCCCCACTATATATAGGGGTGCCAAGGGGGGTGGCCGGCCCTAGGAGATCCAATCTCCTAGGGGGTGCGGCGGCCAAGGGGGGTTTTCCCTCCCCCAAGGCACCTAGGAGGTGCCTTAACCTCCTAGGACTCTTGCCCCCTTGAACCCTAGGCGCATGGGCCTATGTGGGGCTGGTGCCCTTGGCCCATTAGGCCAAGGCGCACCCCACACAGCCCATGTGGCCCCCCGGGACAGGTGGACCCACCCGGTGGACCCCCGGGACCCTTCCGGTGGTCCCGGTACAATACCGATAACCCCGAAACTTGTCCCGATGCCCGAAACAGGACTTCCCATATATAAATCTTTACCTCCGGACCATTCCGGAACTCCTCGTGACGTCCGGGATCTCATCCGGGACTCCGAACAACATTCGGGTTACTGCATATACATATCCCTATAACCCTAGCGTAACTGAACCTTAAGTGTGTAGACCCTACGGGTTCGGGAGACATGCAGACATGACCGAGACTCTCTCAGTCAATAACCATCAGCGGGATCTGGATACCCATGATGGCTCCCACATGCTCCTCGATGTTGTCATCGGATGAACCACTATGTCGAGGATTCGATCAAACCCTGTATGCAATTCCCTTTGTCAATCGGTACGTTACTTGCCCGAGACTCGATCGTCGGTATCCCAATACCTTGTTCAGTCTCGTTACCGGCAAGTCACTTTACTCGTACCGTAATGCATGATCCCGTGTCCAACACCTTGGTCACATTGAGCTCAATATGATGATGCATTACCGAGTGGGCCCAGAGATACCTCTCCGTCATACGGAGTGACAAATCCCAGTCTCGATCCGTGTCAACCCAACAGCTACTTTCGGAGATACCTGTAATGTACCTTTATAGTCACCCAGTTACGTTGTGACGTTTGGTACACCCAAGGCATTCTTACGGTATCCGGGAGTTACACGATCTCATGGTCGAAGGAAGAGATACTTGACACTTGCAAAGCTCTAGCAAAACGAACTACACGATCTTTTATGTTATGCTTAGGATTGGGTCTTGTCCATCACATCATTCTCCTAATGATGTGATCCCGTTATCAATGACATCCAATGTCCATAGTCAGGAAACCATGACTATCTGTTGATCACAACGAGCTGGTCAACTAGAGGCTTACCAGGGACATTGTGTGGTCTAAGTATTCACACGTGTATTACGATTTCCGGATAATACAGTTATAGCATGAATAAAAGACAATTATCATGAACAATGAAATATAATAATACTTTTATTATTGCCTCTAGGGCATATTTCCAACACTCACCACTTCAATACACTACCGAGGATCCACCTCCGTCTTCCTACGGAAGAGCCATCCTCGGCACTCACACTTATCTTGAGGCTTTTAGTAGTTTCCATTTACTTGTCTATGAACTGTATAGGAAACCAAGTAGTCCTTTACCGCAGACGCGGCTATTCGAATAGATCATGTTAACCCTGCAGGGTGTACTTCTTCATACATGTTTCCACCACTTAGCATCTGCACACGACATGTGCTCGGCAGACTTCAAGCGAAAGCCGACGTGGGTGTAGACCACGACCTACCTAAACACCTAAGTCTCTAGTCCAGGTTTATCGCCTATTCAGGTTCCATCCATGAGGAGATCCGGCCGAGGTTTCGCTCACAGCCCCAAATGATGTGAACAGGGTTCCGAGACACCTAACGGGTGCCCGGCATACCCGGCCACGTACCTACCGCATCACAGCCCACCCCTATGGTCAGCACTGTCCACGGCCTCCAGTAGGCTACAAACACCAGAAACTACTTGCAACTCTTGGACAGAGGACTAGGGTGAATAAGAAGTCGAGCGGGGTCATATTTCATGGCCCAATGCATGGTAGTAGCTGTATCTTAAATCACACATACAGATCTCAGTGCTTAAGGTCGGCTTCAATGAAACAACCCACCATGTACTCCTACATGGCCTCTCATCGATACCTTTACCAAATCGTGTTCACCACATCACTCTCATTACCGACATAATCATTTCACTCTAGCCCATCACCCAGATGAACCAGACCTGACACGACTCTAAGCATAGCAGGCATAGCAAGGTAGGAATAACACATACATATGGCTCAAACAACTCCTACACATGCTAGTGGGATTCATCTAGTTACTGTGGCAATGACAGGTCATGCAGAGGAAATGGGTTCAACTACCGCAGCACACAGCAGTTTGAAACGCGTTGTCTTAATGCAGTAAAAGAGAGCAAGAGCGAGAACATGGGATTGTATCGATATGATCAAATGGTTGGTTGCTTGCCTGATGGTTCGATGCACTGATATGGTTCTTTGCTAGGGTAATCACGGTACTCCTCGGAGGCAGAACCTGCCGCAAAGAACACCGATACACAACCATCACCAAACAATGTGCGACAATATGATGCATGCATGAAACATGGCAATATGAGTGTGTTGGGCTAATGCAACTAAGACCAGAAGGGTTTGAACCAATTTGAACCAAAGATTCAAATTTCAAACTCATACATGGCCCTTTAAAGTGTTTTATCTTGTTCTGCATTAAACATCAAGTTAACTTGTTTAATCATGCATGAAAATAGTACAGATGGATAGATTGGATTTTTCTGATCATTTTTCATATATAACTTGTTTGATTTGGAGTTACAGATTAAAAGTTATGAATTTTTGAAGTTTAAACTATATTCTGGAATTTCCTATATTAGAATAAATCCAGAAATTAATTTATTGTGTCAGCCATGCGTCAGAATGACGTCAGGGTCAACGGAGACGTCCAGGTCAAACCTGACTGTGGGTCCACGGTGTCAGGGTAATTAGTTTAGTTAAAGTTTAATTAAAACTAAACCTATTTAGTTAACAGGGCTGGGCCCCACCTGTCATTGACTCATCGGAGTCAACCAGGGCCCACCCGCGGTCAAAGCCAGGTCGGCTGCACCGGCGTTTAGCCGCCGGCGAGCCCGACGCGGCGGCGGAAGTGGTTTTGGCCGTTTCGGCAACCAAACGAGTCGCGAAGGCCATTGGAGTGGAGCTGAGGACGAGTCGCAGCTCTTGGTGGAGTCCGTTGGGGTCGGGGTGGCCGGAGTTGGCGCCGGCGACGACTTTGGCGGCCACCGGAGTTCGGCCGAAGGCGAACTTGAGGCTAGAGGGGTCGGTGAGGTGCGGGGAGTAGTTGGTTAGGTGCTACGTGACGTGGTGAGCACGATGGACACCAAGTGGTGGCCGGAGGGTGACCGGGAGCACGTCGGCGACGAGCTCCGCGGCGGTGGGTGCGGTTGAGCTCCGGGAGGTCAGTACATAGCTCGGGGGCAAGAAAAGAAGGGAGGGGAAGATGGCTAAGCTCACAGGGAGTTCGACGAAACACTTGGTGCGGCCGGGGACGGGCCGGAGCGACGACGGCGTTGAAGGGGATCTCCGGCGACGGAGGTTCGGTCGAGGTCGATGCGGTGGGCTCGGGCCTTGCGAGCGCTCGGGGCTCGGCTTTCTCGAAGGAGAGGAGGGTGGCGGAGCTCCTGGACACGGCGGCACGGCGTGGGGTTGACGGAGGGCGTGGCTACGGCGAGGGGGTGGCGGCGATGGCGTCGGCCATGGCGGGGAAACGCGAGAGAGAGGAGTTGGGGGAGAATGGAGGTGTCCTGGAGGTTCACGGCTCGACGTGGAGTTCATCCATCCAGCAACGAGGCGAGGAGGTGAAGCAGGGCGACGGCCAGCTGCGTGGCGCACGCTACGGCCGCCGTCGGGCACCTGCCTGCCTAGCCGGCAAGCAGCTCGCTGGCGCGGCGCGGGGCTTGGCCGGCAGGTGGGCCGGGTGCTGGGCGCCAGGTAAGTTTTCTCTTATTCCCTGTTTTCTGTTTTTTTTAATTCCTCTGCAACTTTGTTGAATTATTAAAAATACTTAGGCAACTCCTAAAATCACCAAACTACTCCTGGTCCATAGTTGGATTATTTCCAACATGAAACATTTTAGTTTGGAGATATTTGAGCATTTGAGATATTATATATAATTTTAAATGCCCAAATTCAAATATCTATGATTTAATCCAAAGACCCTAAGATGGCCTAGGAAAATGTGCATCACTTCTGGCAGAGGTTCTGAACCAAGACAAAAATGATGGGCATTTTAGAAGGGCATTTCAGGTTCATTGAAAAAGTTTTTAGTAAACCCTAGTTGGTTTCAGAGGGGGCTGGGGGTTCTGTCATCCCCATTTCAGGTTTCTGATGAAAGAATAGACATGATGCAACACTCTAATGCATGAACTAGCTAGGGTGTGACAGTTTTAAACATTGCATGCATGAATATAGCGGTGATACACGTGTTGTGCACATGTTATACCATAATGTGATAATGCATGGTGTTTGCAACTCACAGCTAAATGCCTAACAATCTAAACCATACTATACATCAAACAATCTCACATTTTATTTGAATTTGTGATAATGTGTGGCATTTGCAGCTTACAACTAAATATCGAACAATCTAAACAATACTATATACCGAACATTCTCACATTTTATTTGAATTTGTGGTAATGTGTGGTGTTTGCAACTCACATCTAAATACTTGTAGGCGTAGGGGTCGGGGCACCATACATAATGTGATAAACACATTATACATATGAGACATGGTTTAGATTATGAAGATCTAGCTAGAGCTAGAAATGTAATGTGATTTGAAATCAAAATAAAGTGGATTCAAAAAATCTAGTTCGGGTTCATATAGTACACATAGTTCATATGTAACTCGAGACTAATCATGTGGTGTGCTGTGAAAATAATACACAAATGATGGTTTAACTTGACAATAATGATGATTGTAGATCTTATTAAAATAGAGAAACAAATTCAAATTCTTTGACTTCACAACAATCATTACTGTAGATCTTATTCAAATAGAGAAACGAATTCAAATTTAGTTCATATTGAAGCGGTAGTATATACGTTTGGAATGCACTAAACGTTCATCTGAGTAGTAGGTTGCATACATTATACACATAGGGAAATATTTTAATTGAACATAACATGAATTCAAAGTTTTGAATGACATTTGTAGGGCGCATTGATTTGGTACAGTACACGTTAGGCTTGTCCAGAAATTTCAACCCGCGCCTTGTTAGCCCGAAATATTTAAGATATATCTTTGTCTCGTTGTGCTCCGACAACTCCCTCCATCTCAACCCGCGCCTTGCTATTCCGAAATTACAACGCGCGCGAAAACTCCCACCTCCTGTGAAATCCCGACACGCAAAATGCCCATGGTACCCCTGAACCGAAAGAACCACCTCAAATCGGTGGGGGTACTTTCGTAACTTACCCCACATTTCGGACAAGCGCGTCTCTAAGCCATGGTTCCCCACTGCCATCCCATCCGCCCACCCATTCGTACACCGAGGCCGTGAAAACCCGCGACGAAACCCCACACCCTGCTCCGTCCGCCACACAGCCGGAGCCTCTTCCCCGACGACGTCGTCCACAGCAACACCTCGACGTCCCTCATCCACCGTACCGGATGAGGATCCGTCATCGATCTCATCGTCCCGCTGGTTCAGCCACCCTGTCCTCCACCTCCAAGGAGCTGCCCCAACGTTCCCCTTATCTTTCATGCCACCTCCATTCCCACACCACCATCTTCACCTGCACCACCGGAAGAGCATCATCATCACCGTTTCCTCGGATGAAGTTGCGGCCTAATCGGCGCCACCAAAGAGGTTGTACACTAATCGCCGCATTTTCTTCTTGATTCGATCTCATAGTGTTGCCGGCGCTCGGTCCCGAGCCAACACGGCGCGGATCCATCCACGGCGGCGTCGCCAGCCACTTCCTCCACGGCGTCGCTCCCTCGGCGGCGACGTCCACATCAGTAGGACCTGCTGCTGCTTTAGCTCTCGCTCGCGCTGCTGCTCTGCTCTTGCTCTCGGTCCCCTGCCTGGTCTGCTCTTGCTATTGCTCTTGCTCGCGCTGTTGCTCTCGCTCTTGCTCTTGCTTGCGATGCTGCTCCGATTTAGCTACACTTCACTTTGATGCCACCGGGGTGAAGGAAGAACCAGCTGCGGCAGGGAGGGGGGCTCGCCGAAGAGGTACCCCACTATCTATCTTAGGGTTCAGGATGGGGGCGGTGGTCGCCGGCGGTGGCGGGGCGTTGGCGAGCGGTGGCGTGGGGATCGCCGGAGAAAAAGCTCGGCACGGGGGGGGTGGCTAGAGGGATGGCCGGGGCGGCGGCGGACCGGCGGTGGGGAGTGTTTTCAAGGCGGGCGGGGTGGTGCACCGCTGGCCGCGGGCGGCGGGGGGTTGCTGTTTGGCCGGCTCAGCGGGGTGGAGGTTGAAGATGAACCGCAGGCCCTTGATTTCGTATCCAACGGCTGCAAAATCGACTGACCAGAGATGAAAAAGTCAGTTGACCGACCTGTAGCCTCACCTTGCTAGTGCGTTCAGTTTCTACAACAAAATTCAGTTTCGACAGTTAAGTTCAGTTTTGGCAGTTAAGTTCAGTTTTGACAGTTAAATTCACTTTCGACAGTTAAGTTCAGAGATGAGCGGCTGATGTATTTTACATCTAGCACTTTGTGGTTATGTATTTTACGTCATGTATTGGATATGCTATTAGAATTCCACTCAGGTTAACGTTGTTCGTTGTCTCTCTTGTCCTGCTTCAGCCTCGGTGTCGTACAACTCACCGGAGCTGCTCCAACGACAAAACCCTCCATCACGGCGGAGCAGTACCTCGGGCTCCATCTCCAGACGCCTA
This sequence comes from Triticum aestivum, assembly GCF_018294505.1. Lineage (NCBI taxonomy): Eukaryota > Viridiplantae > Streptophyta > Magnoliopsida > Poales > Poaceae > Triticum > Triticum aestivum. The sequence continues at coordinate 191,948,615 of NC_057800.1, read as the reverse complement.
AGATCTTCTTCCCCTCCTCCGACAGACAAGTCAGCCGGAGCATCCTCACCGGCCAACCCAATCATGTTGAGACCGACATGGCTTCGCCAAAGAGGTTGTACACTTGTTGCATCTCTTTTTTACTCTACATGTTATATATATTGTCCACTGAGCACACAGATTTGTTCCTTTAGTGTCTCCTTGAAAGAAAAAACATAGGAATTTTAATTTTCACTTGTCCTCCTTTTCAAATTCCTATTCATGAAGCACAAGACTAAGAGATAGTAGCATAATAGCATTATAACCATACATTTTCTTGTGGTTTGACTTAATATCACCATGCTTCTTTGCATCCTGTGATCTTCCAATTGTTGTGAATCAAACACCCAGATTGGCAGAAATCCTGTGTTTTTAAATTCTCTGTTTTGCACGTGCATTCCTATCCTATTCCTGTCTATTTCCTATCCCTGCATTGTTGGAATCCTCCAATTCAAACGAGCCCTTACAGAAGTACTTCTCTTACAGATGGTTGTCAAAGAAAACCTTGCGTGGTTTGTCCCGCTCCTGCTGCACCGTCGTCCACCCCAGCTCAGCTGCTCTACCAACAGAAGGGTCCAGCACAGCAGGGATCCGGCCTCCAGACTGTCTTTCGCCGCCTCATATCTTCTTCCCCGCTGCTGGCAGCCATGAAAACTGCACTACCATCATCAACCGAGCAGATGACCTCGAGGACTACACGGGTCCGCAAGAGAGGTCGCACTCTTTCGTGTCTGCTTACGTTATGCATCGCTTAATATTACATGCTACTTTATCGTCCTGTTCACCAATTAGACTCTGAGTCAACTCCAAACTAATGGTCAAATTTGAGTTTTTAAATGGTTGTGGGGTACATATCGGGGCCGCTATCAATAGTATCTATCTACTATCTGGTTAATCTCCGGTGTCTACTATGAGTTTCATGTTGGGTGGGAAACAAACAGTAAAGAAGCCATTATCTGTATTTTTTAACCGAAGCCATTATCTACCTGCTATTATTGGTTTTGGGTCTATCCAGAGGTTGCTACCATCACTCTGGATTTTTGCATGCACTCCTTACATAATCTCACTATGTTTTATTCCTATGCATGACAGCTTTTGTAAAGAATGGAACTGAACATGTAGAGCAAAAGAGACAAGCCTTGTGTGGCCATAAAAATTTCATGCAGACATCGCTCCATGGTAAGCGCAAAGGCAGCCCCCCCTCCACACATTTCGGATTGTAGTCGAGAGGAAGATAACTGTTCTGAGGGGGATTCAGAAGGAGAAGACAACTCCTATTTACCCCCTGAGGTCTTCGGTCTAACTTGGCATGCTGATGTTGGTTATATCATGCATATGGTGTCTTGCATTGCTTACTTTATACATCAAATATGTCATCTGCTTAGTTTAGACATCCTTTGTGTGAATGCCATCTGTTTAGTTTATTCATCGTTTATGTGAATTATGCAACGCCATCTTGTTTAGCCAGGCATCATATATGTGAATTTTGCAATGTCATCCTGCTTAGCCAGTCATCTTATATGTAAATTATATCAGGCCATCCTTTTTTCGTTACATATTACATTTGTCAACAATGTTATTACATTCAACTGCTCTTCGTGTGCATCAACCATTTGACACGATGATGGCAAACTCTGGAGTGAAAACAAGGTCTTCAGAGCAGACTATGCTATCTGACGAAGCGCATATCTCGCTGGTTATGGATAGCTCCTCAGACGAGGATTCAGAGACAGATGACCAGTCCTATTCCCCCCGCCCCCGAGGTGTATGCTCTAACTTGACAGGGTTATGTTGCTCATATCATGCGTATGGTGTCTCACATTGCTATGTCATTTGATTAGTTTAGACATGCTTTGTGTGAATGCCACCTGTTCAGTGTCTAATTACCATATATGTGAATTATGCATTGCCATCTTGTTGCAAGACATTATATATGCGAATTATACAATGCTATCTTGTTGCAAAGGCATTATATATGTGAATTATGCAATGCCATGCTGTTTAGCCAATCATCATGTATGTGAATTATATCATGCTATCATTTGCATTATATATGTGAATTATGCAATGCCATGCTGTTTAGCCAATCATCATGTATGTGAATTATATCATGCTATCATTTTTTTGTATTACGTGTTCCATTTGGCGACAATGTTTGTATATTCAACTACTCTTCCTGTGCATCAGCCATTTGAAGCGGTGATGGAAGTATCTGGAGTGAAAACAAGGTATGCAGAGCAGACAATGCTACCTGCTGAAGCAGACATCTTGCTGGTTACAGAGAGCTCCTCAGAGGAGGATTCAGAGACTGATGACCAGTCCTATTTTCCCCCTGAGGTCTATGCTCAAACTTGGCAGGGTTATATTACCCATGTCATGCATGTTGTCTTGCATTGCTTAGTTTTTACATCATATATGGATTGCCATCTGCTTACTTGCTTACTATATAAGTCATATATTTGAATTATATCATGCCATCATGTTTACATAGTACATACACATCATCTATCTGAATTATGGCATGGCAACCCATTTAATAAAGACATCATATAGTTATATCATCTCATCCTGTTTAGTGTTTACAGTCATCATATTTTGAATTATGGCATTCTATCCGTGAATGTATGTGAATTATGGCATGCCAACCTATTTAATAAACATATTATATAGTTATGTCATGTCATCCTGTTTACATAGTCTCATATTTTGAACTATGTCTTTCCATCTTTTTTAGTTAGCCATCATAATGTGAAATTGTGTCATGCTATCCTGTTTAGTTAGCCATCATATATGTGAAATTGTGTCATGCTATCCTGTTTGGTTAGACAACATAAATATGAATTATTTCATGCCCTCTTTTATTCCCCACTATCCATTGCACCTGTCTATCATGCAATGTCTATACTTTCAATTACTTTTCTTGTTTATCAGCCATTTGAATTGGAGAGCGTGATGGCAGTATCTAAGGCAGTAACAACATGGTCTTCAGAAAAGATAGTGCTACCAGTTGATGCAGATAGAACCACGGTTGTACTTGCCCAAGGACCAGATCCACCACACATAACCCAGACTCTTGCAGATTGTACCCCTACCCAGTTGGACAGAGAACCAGGTAAACCCCTTCTAACCCCAACCCCAGTAGATAGTAACCCAGTTCCAGTTGACACAACACCGTCTCCACCACAGAGCACCCAAACACGAGCAGTTAGTAAGGGAACTGCAGTGCCCAAAGCACGAAGACCACCACTTTGAATCCCAACTCAACGCTTAAAGGAGAAGAAGATTTGTTCTCAGGTCAGGTTCTCTAGCTATGGTTCATACTCCTTTGCTCTTGCATGACTGTATTTACTCATACCAACTATTTTCAAATTTGAAGGATGGAATTGAAACTCCAATGGCGCAACAGGTATGTTTTAAACCTGTTTCTTTAACTGGTTTGCTATTGTAACCTGCTCTATGTTGATTTCAGTTTCAATTGAATAAACAGTTATGTTCTCATGTCATGCATGTTACAAGTGTTGTTATTGCTCTATAGTTACCCACACTTATATTCTGTCTATTCTGCTTTGTCTTGAACAAATATTATTTGAACTGTGTCTCTATCTTGATTTGGCAACAAAAACTAGAATGATATAGACCATAAAGTGACCATGATACATAGATATATGTTTGTTTCATGCTGTTATCCTGTCCACTTTACTACTAAACTCATTTACCAAAATGAGTTTCATATACAACATGGTAAACATGTGATGTGTCTGCTTGTTTCTCTTTTAGAATGCGGACAAAATATTGGAGAACAGTACCGCGTTATCCAATGGTAAAGGAAGTAATGCAGATAAGGTTCAAGATAGTGAGACATCCTTGTTGGTCTCCAAGAAAGCTGATAAAAACTATCTTGACGACAGTGAGGGAACCCAAAAGTCCTGTCTTGATGTAGTGTTCGAGTTAATGGCCACTACTGCTGGCACAAGCTCTTCGAACTCGTTGCCTGAATCAGTTCGTCTTCTTGAGTCTGAACTTCAAGTTCAAAGACATCGATCAGATGTGCTGCGACAGGAAGCTGAAGGACTGAGGAAGTCCCTGCAGAATTCAGATGCATATTTTCTGGTGCAACAGCAAGCGCTGGAGGATTTAAGCGCCAAACAAGAGAAAGTTAATAAGCTTGCTAAGCTTGCTAAGCATCTTGCCAGCATTATGGATACCCAGGATATTGTTTCTTGAGATCTTCTGAAGTGGTTTCAGTTCTGGATTTGTTTTGCTGCGGCGTTTATTTGCGCTGGTCGCCAACTTTGACAACCAGTGTATATGATATGCTGCTTTGTTCCCTATATTTGCACTGGTGGCGAACTTTGATGCCCAGTGGATGTATTATGTGTAATAGCCGTGATAGCCTAGCATTAGTTGCTTGCTTATTTATTTCCTTGTTGTCTTGTTTATTTGTTTGCTTGTAGTCATTGCAGTTCTTTTTCCGCGGTTAGCTAGTGGCTGCAATAACCTATTTTTTAAAACTAGGCCACAATAACCATGGGCTAATATTTACTGTAGTGACACTGGGCCTCCTACGGGCCATAGAAACAGTGGGCCTTCTATGGGCTGTAGAAACAATGGGCCTTCTACGGGCCATAGAAACAATGGGCCTTCTGCGGGCCGTATTATCAATGGGCCTTATACGGGCCATATAATCGATTGGCCAAACATGGGCCAAATAGACCGCATTATGGCCGTAAATAGGCTAGAGTTGGAATCGTCCGTTCATGGGCCGACCATAACGGGCCATCGTTAATAGACCGTATTTGATGATGCTATGAAATCGTCCCAACGTATTAACGGACCACAAACGGGCCGACTGTAACCACGGGCTGAATTTGGCCCACAAGCAGAAAATGACAATAATGGGCCGTAAGTAAACGAATGCTGGAAATGAGCCCAAGAATAAATGGGCTCTGAGAAGGCCTAAAGATAACATGGGCTGGAAACGGCCCAACGGAATAACGGGCCGTTAATGGGTATAAAGTGATACACTGTTCATTACGGGCCAGTTTCACCACGGGCCGTTAATGGGTGTAAGTGATACACTGTTCATTACGGGCCAGTTTCACCACGGGCCGTTAGTAGGCCAAGAGTTACATAGGGCCTCATATGGGCTGAAAGATGTCATGGGCCATACATGGGCCAGAAGTGAAAACAGGCTGGAATCATATTGGATGGCCCAGATGACGCTACTGGGCCTAATTCAGATAGGGCGTAACGGGCCTTGGGTTAGCGGGCTGTAAATGGGCTATATTCGAACAGGCCGTTAACAGGCTTTCCATGGGCCGGCCCGCCAGCTTTTGACCAAGTCAAACGGGTCGGCCTTTTCACAGGAATGGGCCTCTGTTGGGCCGTGCCACGTGTCGACGTATCATAGGCGCCTTCCGTCCAATGAGTGGTTGATATCTGTCCCAATGATGAGCCGACACGTGTTTCCTCCAGCCAATAATGATTTTACACATGGAAAATCCCCATTGGTCAGGGCTGTTAACAGGTTATCGGATCCAAAACCCGACCCGATAGCTTAACAGCGTTCCGTTACGGTAGATGCCACGTGTCGGTCACCCTTGACGAAAGCACTTCTGTGACGCGCGATTTATCGTCATGGAAGTGGACACTTCCGTGATGATAATTTTGTCATGGAACACTTCTACGACAGAACAGGTATGACTATCTTGATTCTGTCATAAATTTGTCATGGATGTACATGCATGACAAAAAAAGCGACCTACTGTGACAAACACGTATCATCACGGAAGTGTATTTTTTTGTAGTGATTCTTTGAGTCACTTGGGATATATATCTGCTTATCATTATGAAGAACTTGAGAGATCCAAAAACCAAGATCTATCCCTCAACTATGAGAGGAGGTAAGGAACTGCCATCTAGCTCTGCACTTGATTCACCTTCTGTTATGAGTAAGCTTGCGACACCTACACTTGCTTCTGCTATTCGTTCTGATATGTCTCATGTTATTGATGATGCCACTTCGGCTATGCATGATACTTATGATGAAACTACCTCTATGCCTGATACTACTATGCCACTTAGTGATATTCTTGATGAGCAACTTGCTAGGGCTAGAGAAATTGAAAATATTGAATCTGATGATACTGATGAAAGTGATGATGAAGAATCACTTGTTATTCCTAAGGGTTATGTATTTTATGAAGAAGCTTCTTTAGCTATTTTAGCTTGCAAAAATAGAAATGAACTCAAAAGATTATTATCTAAATGGAGTAAGCAATCTCTAAATGCTAGAATGAAACCTGACCCTGCTTTTGCTACTTCACCTATCTTTGTTACTGATAAGGATTATGAATTCTCTATTGATCCTGATATAATTACTTTGGTTGAATTTGATCCTTTTCATGGTTATGAATCTGAAACTGCTGTGGCACATCTTACTAAATTAAATGATATAGCCACCCTGTTCACTAAAGATGAGAGAACTCATTACTTTTATATTCTTAAAATATTTCCGTTCTCACTAAAGGGTGATGCTAAGATATGGTTTAATTCTCTTGATCCTGGTTGTGTGTGTAGTCCCCAGGATATGATTTATTACTTCTCTGCTAAATATTTCCCTGCTCATAAGAAACAAGCTGCTTTAAGGGACATATATAATGTTGTGCAAATTGAAGAAGAGTGTCTCCCACAAGCTTGGGGGAGGCTTCTCCAATTACTTAATGCTTTGCCTGATCATCCTCTTAAGAAAAATGAAATACTTGATATCTTTTATAATGGACTAACTGATGCCTCCAGAGATTACCTAGATAGTTGTGCTAGTTCTGTTTTCAAGGAAAGAACACCGGATGAAGCTGAAATTCTATTGAATAATATGTTGACAAATGAAAATAGTTGGACACCCTCGGAGACAATTCATGAGCCTATCCTAAACCAACTCCAAAGAAGAGGGGTATTCTATTTCTCAGTCCTGAAGATATGCAAGAGGCAAAGAAATCTATGAAAGAAAAAGGTATTAAAGCTGAAGATGTTAAGAATTTACCTCCTATTGAAGAAATACATGGTCTTAATTTACCGCATGTTGAAGAAACATTTAATCTTAATTCATTACCTATTGAAGAAACTCATGGTCTTGATAACCCGACACAGGTAGTAAAGGTAAATTCTCTCTGTAGATATGATAAAGCTGAAATCCCATTTACTAAATTTGCTAGCCCATGCTTAGATGAGTTTGATAAATTTATGGCTAAGCAAGAAGATTTTAATGCTTATTTTGGTAGACAATTGAAATACAATTCAAATATGCTTGAACACTTGGGTGATTATATGGCTAATGTTAAAGGTGAACTTAAACTTATTAGTAAACATGCTTCTATGGTTACCACTCAAGTAGAACAAGTACTTAAAGCTCAAAATGATTTGCTCACTGAATTGAATAGTAAAGATAATGATTATGCTGTTAGAGTGGCTACTAGAACTGGTAGAATGACTCAGGAACCTTTGTATCCTGAAGGCCATCCTAAGAGAATTGAGCAAGATTCTCAGAGAAATAATATAGATGCACCTAGTTCTTCTAAAAAGAAGAAAAAGAAAAATGATAGGACTTTGCATGCTTCTAGTGATCCTATTGTTGAAACACCTGAGAATCCAAATGATATTTCTATTTCTGATGCTGAAACTCAATCTAGTAATGAACCTGAAACTAGTGGTAATGCTAATAATAATGTTCATGATGATGCTCAACCTAGTAATGATAATGATATAGAAATTGAACCTGCTATTGATCTTGATAACCCACAATCAAAGAATCAACGTTATGATAAGAAAGACTTTGTTGCCAGGAAACATGGTAAAGAAAGAGAGCCTTGGGTTCAGAAACCCATGCCTTTTCCTCCCAAACCATCCAAGAAAAAGGATGATGGGGATTTTGAGCGCTTTGCTGAAATGATTAGACCTATATTTTTGCGTATGCGTTTGACTGATATGCTTAAAACCAATCCTTATGCTAAGTACATGAAAGATATTATTACAAATAAAAGAAAGATACCGGAAGCTGAAATTTCCACCATGCTTGCTAATTATACTTTTAAGGGTGGAATACCAAAGAAACTTGGAGATCCAGGAGTACCCAGTATACCATGCTCTATTAAAAGAAACTATGTTAAAAATGCTTTATGTGATCTTGGAGCCGGTGTTAGTGTTATGCCTCTCTCTTTATATCGTAGACTTGATTTAAATAAGTTGACACCTACTGAAATATCTTTGCAAATGGCTAATAAATCAAGTGCTATACCTGTTGGTATTTGTGAGGATGTGCCTGTTGTAGTTGCAAACGCTACTATTTTAACGGACTTTGTTATTCTTGATATTCCCGGGGACGATAGTATGTCTATTATTCTGGGAAGAACCTTTTTGAATACTGCAGGGGCTATTATTGATTGCACTAAATGCAATGTCACTTTTCATGTTAATGGTAATGAGCATACGGTGCACTTTCCGAGGAAACAACCTCAAGTTCATAGTATCAACTCTATTGGAAAAATGCCATCGATTGTATTTGGAGGTTCTGAATTTCCTCTTCCTACTGTCAAGAAGAAATATGATATTCTTATTATTGGGGATGTGCATATCCCCGTTGAGGTAACATAGTGTTACTCGAAATTTCTCCGGTTCCATGTTATTCGGAATGAGTTCGTTAACAAGACTTGATCAACCTTGTTAGTGGATTCCTTTTGATGATCATGAGATGGATGAAACTAGAAGGCACAACCTTCTGTACCCCACTTTTACTTTCTGTTATTTATATTAAATAAAATAAAAATAAATATTTTTCCGTCTGATATCTGATTATCTGTGCAATATAAAAATACCTCGAAAATAAAAGTTCTCCAAATGCCCTAAAATTTAAATATGTTTTTTCTAGAATATTTGAGAATATTTGGCATTGAGACCACAGCAGGGGGTTAACCACCTGCCCACGAGGGTGGAGGGCGCGCCCCCTGCCTCGTGGGCCCATGGTGGCCCTCCTCCACTTATTCCTGCACCCACAAACTTCATCTTCCTCCCACAAACACGAATATCCAGCTCAAGCACGAGTTCTAGCTTGCTTTGCTGCCATTTTTGATCTCCTTGCTCAAAGCACCTCTCACAAAACTGCTTGGGGAGATTGTTCCTTGGTATGTGACTCCTCCATTGGTCCAATTAGTTTTTGTTCTAGTGTTTTATTCATTGCAATTTTTGCTTCTTAGCCTGTTCTTGAGCTTGCATGTCAAATTTATATGGTCAAGAGTAGTTTTGATGCATGATATAGGCCCTAGGCACTTGTAGGAGTAGTTGCTATCAATATTATTGAGTTTGGTTTACTTTTATTTTGAAGTTACTAAAAAATTCAGAATTTTTCAGAAAATGATGAGGAGACTTTTGAGGGGCTCATCGAGCCAAAGCTCGAAGGAAAAGGCACCGAAGCCTAAGTATAATCTGCCTCGCACGGAGGTTCGGGCGTGTGAATGGCCTTCCAAGGATTTCTTGAGAGCAACCGGGATTTATGAAGATTTTCATGAATTGGTTCAGAATGCAGGCCTTACCGCTTTCCTACACGACCAATGCGATCAGTATCTCTTACTCACAAATATCTTTGTGTAAAACTTTCATTTCCATTCTAGGAGCTCACCACCTACGGTGGTGTTTTATTTATATGATGAGCATAAGGAGATGTCACTTTATGATTTTTGTCGGGTTTGTTTAGTCCCTTTTGAGGGCAAGATAGAAGAACCACATCGCGATGATGTGGAGGGGTTTATTGATACTATCACTGTAGGGGAAACAAGGAAGGTTTCCGATGCACGAATCACTAGCATATATTTTCCTGTTTTACGTTATTTTGCATTATTTGCTAGTCGTTGCTTAATTGGTCGCGGAAACTGTGGAAACCTTAGTATCCCTGATATTATTATTTTGCTCCACGGTTTATATGGTGATAACTCTGTTAGTATGGGCGGCATTATTGCCAAACGGTTAAGTCTGAACCGTACAAAGGGCCCCATCTTTGGAGGCATCTATGCTTCACGCCTAGCTGCACATTTTAACATACCTATTAGGCATTATGAGAAGGAAGAAAAAGTGTTGCCTCATGTTTATCTAGATTATAAAAGTATGGTGGCACATGATTTTATTGTTAAGAACAGGGAATGAGAGCTTAAATATCAATTGTTCTTTAACAAACATCATCCCGAGACTATTACCCTGCCTGCTCCTTCTTTGTTTGATTTATCTTCAGGCACGTACCTTGTTCCGTTGAAGGCTATTCACGCCTACCGGAACCCTGCACCAGCTGAGGAGCCAGAGCCGGAACCACAAATTGATCCTTCACGACAGTCTAATTTCCAGTGGGATCCGGAGATGATTGTCAGCCAGTGGCAATCGGAGTCTTCCTCTTCTTCTTCTCAGTACGACCCCAGCTACTATTATGGATATCCGCCAGGCCAGCCTTGGCCATAGACCAACTTAGGCCAAAAGCCTAAGCTTTGGGGAGTACGTATTTCCCATCGACATTACATTTATGTTCACACACTCATTGCTAGATGTCGGTGCTCATACTTTTTCATTGTATCATCCATGCTAGTTTATTTTCCTGTTTATGCTTCCTTCTTGTGTGTTTAATAAACTTTAAGAAAAACCAAAAAATTAGTTGTAGCTTTTAATTAGTTTACTTTCCATGCTTGTAGCAGTAATTAAAAAGAAAACCCAAAAAGATTTCCTGTTCTTCTTTTGCTTGTTGGGAGCTTTCCCGTGTAAATAGTTTTATTTCTTTTCTTTTCTTTGGGGGTCGATAGGAGAAGACCATAATTAAATTGTTGAAGTGGCTCTTATATGCATTATTGTTGACCTGACAAAAGAGCCCATATTTCCTTGTCTTCTCCTGTTTATTGAATGCTTGCAGATTCCAGCTTAGTCCAATGCACATGCACTATTATTATTATTCACATCATTCGATCATGCAAGTGAGAGGCAATTATGATGATATATGATGGACTGGCTGAGATGAGAAAAGCTGGTATGAACTCGACCTCTTTTGTTTTTGTAAATATGATTAGTTCATCGTTCCTGATTCAGCCTATTATGAATAAACATGTTTGCAATGACAACTAGAGATCATAGTTTCTTATGCCATGCTTGATTAGCTATGAGTTATAATGGTTTACCTTGCGTGCCAACATGCTATTACAATGGTTATGATGTGGTATGATAGGGTGGTATCCTCCTCTGAATGATTTAAGTGACTTGACTTGGCACATGTTCACGCATGTAGTTGAAACAAAATCAACATAGACTTCACGATATTTATGTTCATGGTGGATTATATCCTACTCATGCTTGCATTCGGTGTTGATTAATTTTAATGCATATTCATGACTGTTGTCTCTCTCTAGCTGGTCGCTTCCCAGTCTTCTGCTAGCCTTCACCTGTACTAAGCGGGAATACTGCTTGTGCATCCAAACTCCTTAAACCCCAAAGTTATTCCACATGAGTCCACTATACCTACCTATATACGGTATCTACCTGCCGTTCCAAGTAAATTTGTATGTGCCAAACTCTAAACCTTCAAATAAATATCTTGTTTTGTATGCTCGAATAGCTCATGTATCAACTAGGGCTGTCTGTATCTTCCATGTTAGGCGGGTTATTCTCAAGAGGAGTGGACTCCGCTCCTCACTCACGAGATAAATGGCTGGTCACCGGGATGCCCAGTCCCATGCTTTATGCAAACTAAATCAAAATAATTGCAAACAAAACTCCCCCTGGGACTGTTGTTAGTTGGAGGCACTCGTTGTTTCGAGCAAGCCATGGATTGATGCTTGTTGGTGGAAGGGGGAGTATAAACTTTACCATGTTGTTTGGGAACCGCCTATAATGTGTGTAGCATGGAAGATATCGCCATATCTTGGTTGTTATGTTGAAAATGAAAGTATACCGCTCAAACTATTATTCACCTCCGTTTCAAAACCGAGCTCTGGCACCTCTACAAATCCCTGCTTCCCTCTGCGAAGGGCCTATCTATTTACTTTTATGCTGAGTCATCATCCTCTTATTAAAAAGCACCAGTTGGAGAGCACTGTTGTCATTTGCATTCATTACTGTTAGTTTACATTGAGTATGACTTGACTGGATCTCTTTTACCATGAATTACAATGTCTAGTCAGTCCTTGGTCTTTAAAGGTGCTCTGCATTTATGTTTTGCGGTCTCAGAAAGGGCTAGCAAGATACCATCTTGTTATATCATATTATGATTGTTTTGAGAAAGTGTTGTCATCCGAGATTTATTATTATGGCTCGCTAGTTGATTATGCTATTGATATGAGTAAACTTGAGACCTATGCGTTATTGCAAATGTGGTTAGTTATAATATTTGCTGAAAACTTGAATGCTGGCTTTACATATTTACAACAAAAAGAGCAAACAGAGTTTGTAAAAGTTTTTCTTTATCACTTTCAGTTTATCAACTGAATTGCTTGAGGACAATCAAGGGTTTAAGCCTGGGGAGTTGATACGTCTCCATCGTATCTACTTTTCAAACACTTTTGCCCTTGTTTTGGACTCTAACTTATATGATTTGAATGAAACTAACCCGGACTGACGCTGTTTTCAGCAGAATTGCCATGATGTTGTTTTATGTGCAGAAAACAAAAGTTCTCGGAATGACCTGAAACTCCACGGAATATCTTATAATTAATATAAAAAATCCTCGCCAAAGATGAAGACCAGGGGGCCCACACCCTTTCCACGAGGGTGGGGGGCGCCCCCCTAGGGCGCACCCCCTACCTCGTGGGCACCCTGGGGACCTCCCGACTCCAACTCCAACTCTATATATCTGCTTTCGGGGAGAAACAAATAGGAGGGAAGATTTCATCGTGTTTCATGATACGGAGCCGTCGCCAAGCCTAAAACCTCTCGGGAGGGCTGGTCCGGAGTCCGTTCCAGGGCTCCGGAGAGGGGGATTCCGTCGCCATCGTCATCATCAACCATCCTCCATCACCAATTTCATGATGCTCACCGCCGTGCGTGAGTAATTCCATCGTAGGCTTGCTGGACGGTGATGGGTTGGATGGGATCTATCATGTAATCGAGTTAGTTTTGTTAGGGTTTGATCCCTAGTGTCCACTATGTTCTGAGATTGATGTTGCTATGACTTTGCTATGCTTAATGCTTGTCACTAGGGCCCGAGTGCCATGATTTCAGATCTGAACCTATTATGTTTTCATCAATATATGAGTGTTCTTGATCCTATCTTGCAAGTCTATAGTCACCTATTATGTGTTATGATCCGTTAACCCCGAAGTGACAATAATCGGGATACTTACCGGTGATGACCGTAGTTTGAGGAGTTCATGTATTCACTATGTGTTAATGCTTTGTTCCGGTACTCTATTAAAAGGAGGCCTTAATATCCCTTAGTTTCCGTAAGGACCCCGCTGCCACGGGAGGGTAGGACAAAAGATGTCATGCAAGTTCTTTTCCATCAATGCACGTATGACTATATTCGGAATACATGCCTACATTACATTGACGAATGCTGGAGCTAGTCATATGTCAACCCTATGTTATGACTGTTACATGATGAACCGCATCCGGCATAATTTCTCCGATCATTGATCCAATGCGTACGAGCTTTCGATATACTGGTTTAATGCTTATTTACTTTTCTATTGCTATTGTTACAGATCACTACAAAATACCCAAAAACATTACTGTTTACTATTTACCTTTTGTTTACCGTTACCACGTACTATTCATATTTTTGCTACTAAACACTTTGCTGCAGAATATAAGTTTCCAGTGTGGTTTGAATTGAAACTTCAGCTGCTAATACATGAGAATATTCTTTGGCTCCCCTTGTGTCGAATCAATAAATTTGGGTTGAATACTACCTCGAAATTGTGGATCCCTCTGTGGTAGTCGGACGAAATCAAACCAACAGCAAAACTTCCGGCAAAGGAAGAGCTGCCAACGCTTTAGCAGCCATGGAAACTAAAGGAGAGCTTTAAGAGCGACGCAGGTGGGATACCAAAGAAAAACTACTACGAAGGGTTCGGGACGCTGAAGCGCCCTTAATCGGTACATAGGATGGCTGCTAAATTGCAAATAAATGCCATGATACTGCTGTTTTGGTAAGAGCCTCTTCATAACCTAACAGTATGTATCTAATAACTGCGGTTTACAATGTTTTGACATGCAGGAAGTCGCACTTGCTCAGGGCTCAATGCACAAAATGAAGTGCATACACTTATAAGAAGTATATCCGTGTAAACGGGTATCTGCACAACTCATAATAACACCCCCAACCTTGATCAGGAGACGTGTAGCATGGATCCTACTCGGATTGAAGAACTGAAGAAATCAGCTGCGGGGGTGTCCGTGTCAAAACTGGCGGATCTCGGGTAGGGGGTCCCGAACTGTGCGTCTAGGATCGATGGTAACAAGAGACAGGTGACACAATGTTTCCCCAGGTTCGGGCCCTCTCTATGGAGGTAATACCCTACGTCCTGCTTGATTGATATTGATGAGTATGGGTGTTACAAGAGTTGATCTACCACGAGATCGTAATGGCTAAAACCCTAGAAGCCTAGCCTATGAATATGGTAATGAGTATATATGTGTTGTCCTTTCCGGACTATCCCCTTCGGTTTATATAGACACCAAGGGGATCTAGGGTTTACATGGAGTCGGTTACATGAGAAGGAATCTTCGGTCGCCAAGCTTGCCCTCCACGCCAAGTAGAGTCCAATCCGGACACTGTGCAGTCTTCGGCCTTCATGTCTTCACAGCCCATCACTCCGGCCCATGGATAACAGGTCGGATGCCCGAGGACCCCTTAGTCCAGGACTCCCTCAGTAGCCCCTAAACCTGGCTTTAAATGACAAGGAGTTCGACGTGCTGATTGTCTTCGGCATTATAAGGCGGGTTCCCTTTTCTGCGAACTCCCAGATAGTCTTTGGATGCAATGATCGTATCCTGACCTGTTACACACACCATACACAACCGTAGAGAGAATATAATATTTGCACGAATCTAATCTGTTAACAGCTTTTTTTCAACACGTCATAGCGTCTGTCCGGTTATAATTTTGAACCAGTTTTCTTCTGCCATTCCACGCTTCGAGACGTGGTTTCTATTGGCACGTCTTGTCAAAACAGAGATCGTGTCCCCTTATTGCAGGATTATCATCAATGCGGGCATGGGTAACTCAACTGCGCCCTTTATACTGCCCTAGGGAACAGGCAAATCCTAAGGCGAGTGAGGAGGCGTTTTAATATTTGCTGCCTTTATAAGGGGATAAGGATTCACCCCTCCTCTCCTCACGCTCTCTCTCCGTCTCCGCCTTTCCGATCTTAAGCTCCAGCGCCCGAGTTCTTATCTCCTTTCTACTCAAGCAACCATGTCCGGATCCGGTGGTCAGGGCAAGTGGATGGTCTCCTCCATCAAGGAGGAGGACATTACTAAGCTCCGGGCGACCGGATATTTGGCGAAGGAGATCGCCCATCGCCTGCTAGCCGAGGGACAAGTCGTCCCCACGCCGGAGCCCATAGAGTGGGTAGTATCCATCCCCCATTTCTTCCGCGGGATAGGGTTTCCACTCCACCCTTTCATCCGCGGGCTGATGTACTACTACGGGATAGATTTCCATGATCTATCCCCGAATTCTTTCCTCAACATCTCGGCGTTTATCGTCGTGTGCGAGGCCTTCCTCCGCATCCATCCCCACTTCGGGCTATGGCTCAAAATCTTCAATGTGAAGGCGAAGGTGGTGGAGGGCCAGCACGCGGAGTGCGGAGGGGCCATGGTGAGCAAGCTATCCAATGTCTCATGGCCCAAAGGCACCTTTGTGGAGACAGTAAAGGAATGGCAGAAGCAGTGGTTCTATATTACAGAACCTCACGGCACCACCTGGGCCGCAGCTGTTGAATTCCGCTGCAGCGCTCCCATGCGACTCACCTCCTGGGTCGAGAAGAGTCCAGACTGGTGTGCACCTGACGAGCTGATAGCGCTGCAAACGCGCGTTCAAAGCATGGTGACCAAGGACATGAAGCCTGTTGACGTTATCCAGGTGATGCTAATCCGCCGGATTCTTCTGTGCTAGCGTCGCAGCCGCCCTTTATGGGAATTCAATTCGAAGAAGCACCAGACCCTGAGAAGGCTCTTCGATACTTCTCACGAAGGGGCCTGGAAGTTGCTCTTTAAGGGCAACCAGAAGCCACCGGCCACGGACTCAGACCATGGTCACAATTGCAACCGCCCCGCCAGCGAGGTATGTTACTTTTGATGTACCCCCAACTTAAATGTTTCGAGGATGATGTTTGAGATTTTAGTATTGCTCCCTCAGGACTGGGTGGAGAGGGCGAAGCGGATCCAATGTCCGGCTCCGTTTCCCAAAGAACCAGTCATCCCGCGCCTGGCGAAGATGCTGGTGTCGGCGCAATATACGGCACCGGAGAATAAGGCCAAGAAGAAGGCCAAGGGGGCCAAGAGTGGCCCCCGTCGCAAGGGCACTTCGGACGCGACATCCGAAGATGACGAGGCTCATTCCTCTGTTCCTGAGGACAATGAAAAGGAAGAGGATGGGGAGGAGGGAAACAACCCTCCTCCCAAGGAGAGGAAGAAGAAGAGGCTGGCCTCGGCACACCTGGAGGTGAAAGCGCCCAAAAAGGGGAAGGGCGCCCCAACGGTCAACACCACGTGGGAAGCTGACAGTAGTCTGGAACGTCACCCCCGTACTAGGCCCCAGGCCGCATCATAAGTGACATGTCTTATTCATGCACATATCAACCCTTTCTTTTTATTATTCTAACATGGTTAATCCGCATTATTGCAGTCCAGCCCGCGACCTTATCCAGCGATCCTCATCTGGAGGTTCGGTGGCTCCGTCGGAGATGGCGAGCATGTCGCCACCGCCTGCTTACTCCCCCAGGGACAGGGATGACACCAAAGTGTTATCCCGTAGGACCGCTCCGAGGGGAGGAGCCCAGGACGTTGTCTGGGAGGCGCCACAAGGCGGGACCTCCGCTGTCGGACACACCGGGGGGGTCAATCCCCATGGAGACTGGCGAAGAGGGCCGTATCCAGTTCGGCCCTCAGCCGAATATGATTCTGGAGACCAATATGGCTCCGGAGTCGGGCGAGCAGCCCCCTTTGAAGGAGGGGGGTGTGTCGCCTCCACCGGTGGCTCCTGTCCATCCAAGAGTGCCAGATGACCTGATGGGGGCACTACGAAGCGCCTCCGTCGTTGATGAGCACTGTATCCTTATGGGTGCGGTGATTGAGAAGGTTCAGTCTACCAAGAGCGGACTGAATGAAGCCTGCAGTAGCTTGTTAACAGGTTTTGAGGTAAGAAAGAGAAAAAACCCGTATAGTCCGTAGCCCCTGAGACGTTGTCTGGTGTTCGGCATGCAGAACCGGACAGGGGATCAATCCTTAATTATAAGAGGCTGACTGAATATGTATCGATAAGCAGGCGTCCCTATTGGCTGCGACCTCACATTCTGCCGAGGTCTTCGAGCTGAAGCGGAGGCTGGAGCGGACCGAGAACGAGCTCGGCGAGGTTAAAGTTTGGCTCCAGGAGAAGCAAGGTGACGAACGACTTGCTATATGTTCAGGAAAGGATAAGCGCTGTATATTGACAGCGGTATTGTGATATGTGCAGAAGCCGCGACCGAGGTCAAGGCTCTGAGGAAGGCCCTGGGCGAGGCCGAGGAGCAGGCTGTCCAGCAGCAAGCCGCCCGTAAGAAGCTAAATACCTGGGTCAAAGAAGTCCACCAGGAGCTCTAGGATGCGGTGAAAAAATGCGAGGCCTTGGAGCATGATGCGTCGGTTCGAGGGACCGAACTCGCCAAGGCTCGTCAGAGCGCGGAGACCGCACGGAATGAGGCCTAGGCCGCCCTCCAGGAGATCCAGGAGGCCAAGAAGATCGCGGCGGGTAAGGCATTTACGATGCAAAGCAACTATGCAGAGAAGCAGTACCTTTTACTAACCCGGGTTCGGAGTTCCCCAGGTGCTTTTGCGGATTTGCCATGCAGTGTATCAGACGCCGTGGAGTTCTATCGAGCCGAAGGAGGGGGTTCTTCGGAGAGGCTCTTCTGGTCGCAGTATGCGGCACCAGAGCATCCCGTATCCTTCACCGATCAGTTGAAACAGCTGGTGGAGCTACATAGGGTGGCCGAACTAGCCATTAAGGATTTAATAATCCGTCTGTGGCCAGCCGAGGCTATGCCTAGTAGCTACTTCGGACTCGTAAGGCGGATGGTGAACGCATGTCCTCGGCTGGACATTATCAAGCACTCCGTCTGTATTGAAGGTGCTCGTATGGCTTTCGCTCGCTCCAAGATGTGGTGGGCGAAGATGAACGTTGTTGAAGTCTCCAGCGGGCCGCCGGAGGGCAAGGAGCATCGCACCCCCGAGCGATATTTCGAGGATGTCATAGAAGGGTCTCGACTTGTAGCGGCGCAATGTTCGTAAGACATTGTATTTGAATAAATGTATTCATGTTGCCTTTGTCTTGTATTATGGGAACAAAGCCAATTGTTGTAAAGTAATTTAATTTATGCTTTGAATTGTTTCCTCCTGTGCGGCCGTGTTGTGTGTAATCTGAGGGTTGGCCAGTCGTCGGCTTCTGCCCTCACGTGGATAGTACGGAGGTGTTCGGAATGGAATCTAAACAATGTTGATCCAATTACATGGTCCTTGAAGGATTTGTTTAGCACAATGAACAAGGCAATCAGACTTTATGGCTTTAACACTCTCACTTAGCCATAGGAGTTTCATAATAAAGCATGGGCGCAGCCCCTGGTTTAAGACAGAGTATTGTCTGTATCTGATCGGGAAGTACCGATCTCTCGCGTAACGCGGAAAAAATCTCCAATGATTTGTAACCCTCGAGTAGCTGACCGGCTCTCGCCACATCATGACAGTCATTTTCGGCTTTCTCTACTAAGGTGCTCGTCTGGTCAAGGCTAGGGCACAATCGTAGTAGTTCTCCCTTTACTACCCTAGCCGATGGAGCGGAACGTAGGGTAGCAAGCACAGCAGCCGGGCAACCCAACTATTGACCAAAGACATGATTCGGAGCCCATGCATATAATGCTAAATTCGGGGTGCCGAACTTATATATAAGAAGTGTTCGGACTGTGCTGTCGTATTATGGGGCGACAAGTAGCCCCTGGCGAATATGAAACGTAAAAGAGTGTTGATGCAGCAAATAGGCAGATCGAAATAAAACGAAGTAAGGAGCGAAAACCACAGAAACTGGGCCACAAACCATTTTTATTATAATTGGATGGATACGTCAAGGCGTATCTTGGATGGTGTGAGAAGTATCCGGCCATTTAACATGCCAGAATAGGGCACAGCGTGCGGGTCTAGAGAAATAAGTATGAATACCGTCAAGAAGAACGTATAAAGGTTACCCTACGCACATGTGTTGCTTGCCTCCGTTGTATTTCAGTCCTTCTAAAGTACTTGACGTCAGGCCGCGGAAAAAGGTGCATGAAACCAGAAAAAGAAGTAAAAGTATGTGTGTCCGGGATCAGCCTGGCCGAATTGTAGACCCCGGGTTATCTCTTGCCTCCGTCGATGTCCATGGAATTTTGAGTGCATAATTGTGTACGCTTGGTGTGAATGCCACTACCTCATTGCGGCTAGGATGGAGGCCGAATTGCTAATCGAGCTCTTGAAGAGTCGCGCTGTCCTGTTGCGGTGTAGTCCGGACCCTCTTGATGGTGTCTAGGGGCTCGACAGCTGGATTATAATGCTGCTTGAGAAGGCCGCTCTGCACTCCTGCTGCTAGGGCAGCGATTTGCTCCTCTGTTCAGAGGGAGCGTTCCGTATTGCCATTGACTGTTATGATGTCACGTGGACTGGGCATCTTGAGCTTGAGATAAGCATAGTGTGGCACTGCATTGAATCTAGCAAACACGGTTCGTCCGAGCAGTGCGTGGTAGCCGCTGTGGAAGGGGACGATATCGAAGATTAACTCTTCGCTTCAGAAGTTATCCGGAGAACCGAAGACCACCTCCAGCGTGATTGAGCCCGTACAGCGGGCCTCTACACCTGGTATGACTCCTTTAAAGGTAGTCTTTGTTGGTTTGATTCGTGAGGGATTAATGCCCATCTTCCGTACTGTATCCTGATACAGCAGGTTGAGGCTGCTTCCGCCATCCATCAGGACTCGTGTTAGGTGGAATCCGTCGATGATTGGGTCAAGGACCAGTGCGGCCGAGCCGCCGTGGCGGATACTAGTCGGATGATCTCATCGATCGAAGGTGATCGGAAATGACGACCACGGATTGAACTTCGGGGTGACTGGCTCTACCGCGTAGACATCCCTGAGTGCTCGTTTGCGCTCCTTTCTGGGATGTGCGTGGCGTATGTCATGTTCACCGTTTTGACTTGGGGGAGGGGGATTTCTTCTGTCCCTAGGTGTTCAGTTGCTGGGACTCTTCATCCTCGTCTTCACTTTGTGAACCATTTTCTTTGTTTTTGGCATTTAACTTGCTAGCCTGCTTGAAGACCCAACAATCCCTGTTGGTGTGGTTGGCTTGCTTATCTGGGGTGCCATGAATTTGGCACGGACGGTCGAGTATGTGGTCCAGGCTGGAAGGTCCTTCGTTATTTCTTTTGTAGGGTTTCTTCCGTTGACCGGACTTGGAGCCACGGAATCCGGCATTGACTGTGGTGTCCTCGGTGTTGTCACCATTGCCTCTGCGTTTATGTCTGTTGCGCCGGAGCTTGCCAGTGCTGTTCTTGGCCTCGATGGGGTCTGGCTCGCTGGCTGTGTTTTTGCTACGAGCCAGCCAGCTGTCCTCGCCTGCGCAAAAGCGGGTCATGAGTGCCGTAAGGGCTTCCATTGACTTCGGTTTTTCTTGTCCGAGGTGGCGTGCTATCCATTCGTCACGGATGATGTGCTTGAAGGCTGCTAGGGCTTCGGCATCCGGACAGTCAATGATCTGGTTCTTTTTGGTTAGGAACCTAGTCCCAAATTTTCTAGCTGATTCTCCGGGTTGTTGAACTATGTGGCTTAGGTCATCGGCATCTAGTGGCTGGACATAAGTTCCTTGGAAGCTCTCGAGGAAAGCCTCTTTCAAGTCCTCCCAGCTGTCGATGGAGTTCTCTGGCAGGCTATTTAACCAGTGCCGAGCTGGTCCTTTGAGCTTTAATGGGAGGTACTTGATGGCGTGGAGGTCGTCTCCTCGAGCCATGTGGATGTGGAGGATGAAATCCTCGATCCATATTGCCGGATCGGTTGTGCCGTCGTATGATTCGATATTGACGGGCTTGAACCCCTCGGGGAATTCATGATCTAGTACTTCATCTGTGAAGCAGAGCGGGTGTGCGGGGCCTCTATATCGGGCCGCATCATGGCGGAGCTCAGATGGAGTTCATCTGCGACGTTCGGCCCGAGCGTGGTTAGGTTTTTCATGTCCGAATAGGTAGCCATCGTCGTGCTTCGAGGCGCGTCCTCACGATCCGTAAATCGATCTTGTGTGTCCTGCTCTACTGTCCAGAGTCTGTCGGAGGTCGTACATGTGACCCCGGACTCTTCCGTCCCTATTTTAGCGGGGTGGTGGGGCATTCTGATGCTCGGCCCAAGTTGCCGCTTTATCCCGACCGCGGGGTGGCCGTTCAACCATCCTGTCCCGACCACGTGGTGGTCGGTCCGTACTACGCGAGGGAGATATGTGCTTCGGCGCCTCCTCATCGAATTGAGGTAGCATTCTACGTTTCGGGTAGCTCTTGGCTGGGCGGTTGAGGCCGTGTTCCTCGGCTGTCAGGACGTCGGTCCATCTGTTGACGAGCAGGTCTTGTTCAGATTGAAGCTGCTATTGTTTATTTTTCAGGCTCCTTGCCGTGGCTATGAGCTAAAGCTTAAAGCGCTCCTACTCGAGAGCATCCTCGGGCACGATGAAATCTTCGTTTCCAAGGCTTGTCTCCTCCTCGTAGGGTGGACGGTAACTATCATCCTCCGGGTCATCTTCTATGGTCTGTTCTTCGGGGTTTTCTTGCCTGTTGTCATGTTATTGTTCGGATGTAGCCCCGACAGGGTCTTCATTTTTTTCTGTGTCACCCGGAGTACTATTTTCTCCGGTGCCAGTGTTGCCGTCCTGTGAGCGGCGGTGCTTGGGGTGGCGCTTGGGCCGCCGGTGCTTGGACTGTGTCTCGGAGGTTTTATTCGTATCTGGCTCTTCTTTGTCGTCACCAGATCCTTTAGGTGTATCAACCATGTACACGTCGTACGAAGAGGTAGCCGCCCAACGTCCTGTGAATGGCGGGTCTTGGCCTTGCTCCTTGTCGACATCATCGTCCATATCATCGATGTCTTCGGAGCCATAGTCAAGCATGTCGGTTAAGTCATCGACGGTGGCTATGAAGTGGGTGCGGGTAGGAAGCAAGATTCCTCATCATCCGTCTCTAGCTTGGACCAGGCATAGTTCGGCTATGAGTCCTTCTCCAAGGACAAGTTCTTTAAAGATTTTAGCACGTCACCCAAAGGCGAGTGCTGGAAAACGTCAGCGGCGCTAAACTCGAAGATCGATAACCGATCGAGCTCGGTGTCCGCGGGCGTACACAATCCGGAATTTACAACCGGAGATGAGTCCATAGTTCCGTTGAAGCGAATGTTACAGGGCATCGAGTCCATGTGCGGCTCCAACACCGCGGACTCGGTGGCCTCGGATAGATCGATCTGCTTCGGCTCTAAGGTTGTTGCAGCCGCAGGAACCATCTCCTGGGTGTGGTCCGATGACAGATATAAGTCACGTTCATCGGGATGAGGGGGGCGATCGCCGCGGGCTCAAATCCCTCAAAGATCGGGTCTCCATGGATATCTGTGACATAGTTCAAGCTACTGAATCCGACCTGATGGCCATGGGCGTAGCTATCGATCTGCTCCAGATGGCCAAGCGAGTTGGCTCACAGTATGAAGCCGCCGAATACGAAGATCTGTCCGAGGAGGAAGATTCCTCTTTGGACAGTGTCATTATTGACGATTGAAGGGTCCATCGAACCTTTTATCGACGGCATAGTGGAACTCTCAATGAAAGCACCAATGTCGGTGTCAAAACCGGCGGATCTCGGGTAGGGGGTCCCAAACTGTGCGTCTAGGATCGATGGTAACAGAAGATAGGGGACACAATGTTTACCCAGGTTGAGGCCCTCTCTATGGAGGTAATACCCTACATCCTGCTTGATTGATATTGGTGAGTATGGGTGTTACAAGAGTTGATCTACCATGAGATCGTAATGGCTAAAACCCTAGAAGCCTAGCCTATGAATATGGTAATGAGTATATATGTGTTGTCCTTTCCGGACTATCCCCTTCGGTTTATATAGACACCGAGGGGATCTAGGCTTTACATGGAGTCAGTTACATGAGAAGGAATCTTCGCTCGCCAAGCTTGCCCTCCACGCCAAGTAGAGTCCAATCTGGACACAGTGCAGTCTTCGGCCTTCATGTCTTCACAGCCCATCAGTCCGGCCCGTGGATAACAGGCCGGACTCCCGAGGACCCCTTAGTCCAGGACTCCCTCAGTGAGTGCTCTTACTGCATTAACTCGGGCGAAAGCATGGATATCTAATCTTGATCCGACCAATATTGTAAATGGCTATCCGATCATAAAAGAGGACGGTTCAGAATTTGATAATGATGACCTCAGATCTTTGATGAGGGAAATGCGTCCATTGGCTAGCAAATTGGCTGAAGAAATTGATCTTTCACATTATCAGTCGATTTATGATGCCAACAACAAGAGAGTTAATGCGCCAACTTGTGATGCTCCAAATCTTATTCCGCCAATCCGTAAGCATACCTATGCTCCTGACGTTGATCCCTCCACACTTATAAGTGATGAAGCTGTATTCAAAGCCTTAACTGGGATAGATTGGTCAACCATTGACTTCTAGCAACTTGGTAGAGAAGAGGAGGATGAACCGGCGCAAGATGATCCGCAACCTTCAAGTTAGCCCGGGCAGGATTCATAAACTGGTAGCCGGTTTAGCTTCTGCATTTTGCAAGACTTGTTGAAAAACAATTATTATTTTGGGCATCGAAACGCCTTGTAATAGGCTAGTTTAAAATCTTGATCTGTTGTGCCATCGTGCATATTTTTGTTGCAGGACACCGTTAATCCGCCATGTTAAGATATGCTTATGTTTGCTCATGGTATTTAGCAATGTGAAATCTGCTCCTGCATATAACAGAAATAAGTGTCCTGGTGGTTTACTGCTAGACAGTTTATCATGCCCAATAACATAGTTTATAACCAAGGATGGACTTAAGAATAACCATATAATTGAGCATATAGCATACCTGTGATATTTGATCACACTATTGGTTTACCAAGCCAGTATAAGGGTGATAACACAAATTTTGAACACTGGTAATTATATTGCCGGTTTATGAAACAAACTAGGTCGGGTTAATAAACACTGGATATTATGTTACCTTATACTGGCGATTTATAGTCAGAAACCAGGCCGGGTTAATAAACACCGATGTATTATTGGTCGTAAAGTATTATAAGCCTCATCAAAATAAACCTCAAAAAATCTGTTTGAAGAAAACAAGCGAAAAACGGCAGGATAAGTGAGGCTTTTCATGGGCTGCCAGGCCAAAAATCGAGGCTTTTCATGGGCTGCCAGGCCACTGAGTTAAATCATTTTACAAACCTTCTAAGATGGACCTCACACTAACCAATCGTCGTTTTAACTTTGACAAGTTCAGGGTCTGCATAAGATTGACTTGTCAAACGTTCGGCGGGTCGTTCCAGGAATACCTGGGTGGAGTGGCTTACTTAAAAAGGTAGGATAACCCGGGGTTTTAGGTGAATACACCTGGCTTCCGAGCCTGGCTTTAATAGCCTGTCACAAGGTTATAGACTCTTTGTTCTTTAGAACAAAAGCGCCCCCAAGCAATATTTTGAGATGTGCTCAAGGGGTACCTATGTTTGAGCTGTGCTTTTGCAACTGACTCTCCTTGGTCCTTTTAACCTGGGTAGCAAGCCCCCAAGTTTTTTTTCAATTGGCTGATAAGCCGGTTCAAAGGGTAATCATAACTTCAATCATAAACTGGAAGCCCCCATGTAACCAAAAAACTTATTGAGGAAAAAACGATAGAGGCCCTACTTTAGCAGGATGTCGGTTTATTATATTGATCATAATATATATATTGTCAAAAATGTGTACATCAGAAGAGCCTGTGGCTCGGGTGTAATAAGGCCGAAGATGAGCAATATTCCACGGCCGGTGGGTCTCCTCCTCCGACTTACGTGAGTCTTTGTGCTCTCGAACATAGATAAGGTACTATGACCCGTTGTTCAGATTCTTGCTAACCACAAAGGGTCCTTACCAAGGTTGGGATAACTTGTGCATATCAGTCTGATCCTGGATAAGCCGGAGCACCAAATCTCCTTCTTGAAAAGTTCTGGTTTTAACCCGGCGGTTGTGGTAACGACGCAGATCTTGCTGGTAAATCGCCGAATGAGCCGCCGCAATGTTCGTTTTCTCATCTAACAGGTCCAGTGCTTCTTGAAGTGCTTTTTCATTGTCAGCTTCAACATAAGCCGCCACGCGAGGTGAGTCATGCCGGATGTCACTAGGGAGAACTGCCTCTGCTCCATAAACCATGAAGAAAGGCATGTAACCCGTAGACCTATTAGGGGTGGTATTAATGCTCCATAACACGGAAGGTAACTCCTCCACCCAACAACCCGGCATCCTCTACAAAGGAACCATAAGTTGGGGCTTGATGCCTCTCAGGATCTCTTGATTGGCTCTCTTAGCTTGACCATTAGATTGGGGGTGAGCCACTGATGACACATCAAGCCGGATATGCTCACGTTGACAAAATTCTTTCATAGCACCTTTGGAAAGATTAGTGCCATTGTCTGTTATAATGCTATGTGGAAAACCAAAACGGAAAATTACCTTCTTCATGAATTGAACCGCCATTGCTGCATCACACTTACTGACTGGCTCTGCCTCTACCCACTTAGTGAACTTGTCAACCGCCACCAAAAGGTGGGTTTTCTTATCCTTAGATCTCTTAAAAGGTCCAACCATATCCAACCCCCAAGTTGCAAATGGCCAAGTGATTGGAATCATCCTCAACTCTTGAGCCGGAACATGAGCTCGACGTGAAAACTTCTGACAACCGTCACATCTTCTGACCAAGTCCTCAGAATCAGCATGAGCCGTCAGCCAATAGAAACCGTGACGAAAAGCTTTGGCGACCAGAGATTTTGAACCGGCATGATGACCATAATCTCCTTCGTGGATCTCACACAGAATCTCACAGCCTTCTTCAAGAGAAATGCAATGTTGAAATGCCCCTGTGACACTGCAATGATGTAACTCCGCATTGACAATAATCATTGACTTGGACCGCCGGATTATCTGCCTGGCCAAAGTTTTATCTTCAGGTAACTCGCCCCGGGTCATATATGCCAAATATGGAACTGTCCAATCAAGATAACATGAAGAGCCGCCACCAACTGAGCTTTCGGGTCAGGAATAGCCAAATCCTCCTCTGTAGGTACCTTGACCGATGGGTTATGAAGAACATTAAGAAAACATTAGGTGGCACCAGTTTACGTTGAGAACCCAACCGGCTTAAGGCATCAGCCGCTTCATTCTTTCTCCGGTCGACATGCTCAACTTGATAACCCTTGAAGTGACCAGCAATAACATCCACCTCTCGTCGATAAGCCGCCATGAGTGGATCCTTGGAATCCCAAGTACCAGAGACCTATTGAGCCACCAACTCCGAGTCGCCAAAACACCTTACCCGGCTTAAGTTCATCTCCTTGGCCATCTGAAGACCGTGGAGTAAGGCCTCATATTCAGTTGCATTGTTAGTGCAAGGGAACATCAAACGGAGAACATAACAAAATCTATCACCTCGAGGGGAAGCTAGCACAACTCCAGCCCCCGAGCCCTCCAATTGCCTGGACCCATCAAAGTGAATATTCCAATACGTGTTATCCGGCTTTTCCTCGGGCATCTGTAGCTCTGTCCAATCATTGATGAAATCCACCAGTGCTTGAGACTTGATGGTCGTGCGAGGCATATACTTCAAACCATGAGGTCCAAGTTCAATGGCCCACTTGGCTATCCGACCTGTGGCTTCTCTGTTCTGAATAATATCCCCTAACGGAGCAGAACTGACCACAGTGATGGGATGACCCTGAAAGTATTGCTTAAGCTTCTGACTGGCCATGAAAACTCCATACACAAGCTTCTGCCAATGCGGGTATCTCTGCTTGGACTCAATAAGCACCTCACTGATATAATAAACCAGTCGTTGAACCGGATATTCCTTGCCTGCCTCCTTTCGTTCCACCATAATAGCCATGTTGACAGCCCGGGCATTGGTAGCCACATATAACAGCAACGATTCTTTATCAACAGGGGCAGCAAGAATAGGTGGCTCGGATAACTGCTTCTTCAAGTCCTCCAACACTGCATTAACCGCGTCACTCCAGACAAAGTTATTTGTCTTCTTCATCATCTGATACAGAGGGATGGCCTTCTCTCCTAAACGGCTTATGAACCGGCTTAGCGTCGCAATACAACCCGCTAGACATTGAACATCATTGATACACGCCGGTTTAGCCAGAGAGGTAATAGCTTTGATTTTCTTCGGATTAGCTTCAATGCCCCTGTTAGATACTAGAAAGCCCAAGAGCTTGCCTGCCGATACACCAAAGACACACTTGGCCGGGTTAAGCATCATCTTATAAACCCGGAGATTATCAAAGGTCTCCTTCAGATCATCTATCAATGTCTCCTTCTTTCTGTTTTTCACCACAATATCATCCACATAAGCATGGACATTGCGCCCAATCTGATTATGAAGACAATTCTGCACACATCACTGGTAAGTCTCCTGGGCACTCTTGAGCCAAAAAGGCATAGACACATAGAAGAAGGCTCCAAAGGGAGTTATAAAAGATGTCTTCTCCTAGTCCTTAACTGCCATCTTGATCTGAATAAGCATCCAAAAAACTCAAATGCTCACAACCCGCCATAGCATCAATAATTTGATCAATACGAGGGAGAGCAAAAGGATCAGCCGGACAAGCCTTGTTTAAATCCGTGTAGTCCACACACATATGCCAAGTGCCATTCCTCTTAATTACCAACACCGGGTTAGCCAACCATTCAGGATGAAAAACTTCAACAATAAACCCAGCCGCCAAGAGCCAGGCTACCTCCTCACCAATGGCCTTACGCCTTTCTTCATTGAAGCGACGAAGAAACTGCTTGACCGGTTTAAACTTGGGATCAATATTGAGAGTGTGCTCAGCGAGTTCCCTCAGTACACCTGGCATGTCAGAAGGTTTCCATGCAAAGATGTCCTGGTTCTCAAGGATGAACTCGATGAGCGCGCTTTCCTATTTCAGATCCAGGTTAGCACAGATGATGAACTGCTTGGATGAATCGCTAGGAACGAAATCAACTAGCTTAGGCTGATCAGCCGATTTAAACTTCAAGGTCGGATCATGCTCCGTAGTTGGCTTTTTCAAAGAGGTCATATCTGCCGGATCAACATTGTCCTTATAAAACTTTAACTCCTCTATTGCATAAACTGACTCAGCATAGGCTGCATCGCCTTCTTCAAACTCCAAAGCTATCTTCTGGCTCCCATGTACTGTAATGGTCCCCTTATGACCCGGCATCTTGAGCTGCAGATAAACATAACATGGTCTTGCCATGAACTTAGCATAAGCCGGTCGTCCAAACAAAGCATGATAAGGGCTCTCGATTTTCACCACTTCAAAGGTCAAGGTCTCTGATCTAGAGTCATGATCATCTCCAAAGGCAACTTCAAGAGCTATCTTACCAATTGGGTACGCCGACTTACCAGGCACCACACCATGGAAAACAGTGTTTGACGGTTTAAGATTTTTATCTGTCAATCCCATGCGCCGGAAAGTCTCATAATAAAGAATATTGATGCTGCTCCCTCCGTCCATGAGCACCTTGGTGAATTTATATCCTCCAACCTGAGGTGCAACCACCAAAGCCAGATGACCCGGATTATCAACCCGGGGCGGGTGATCTTCCTGACTCCACATGATGGGCTGCTCGGACCAGCGCAGATAACGGGGAACCGCCGGTTCAACGGAGTTCACCGCCCTTTTATAAAGCTTCTTATCCCGCTTGCATAAACTCGTGGTGAAGACGTGGTACTACCCACTATTCAACTGTTTCGGGTTACTCTGATACCCAAATTGCTGCTGCTGATTCCCTTGACCTGACTGTTGATGGTAACCCCCCTGATTACCTTGATTACCTTGATTACCTTGATTGCCTTGGAATCCAGAGCTTGAACCGCCACCGCCGTAACCCGGACCATGAGAACCTGAGCCACCACCCGGCCCATGGTTGCCTTGAAACAGATTTGATTTTTGAACTCCTTCATGATGAAACAATCCTTCCAGAGGTGATTGGATGGTCTCTGTCGCATACCATGTCTTGGGCAGGGCTGATTCAACAACTGCTCAAAATTAATGCCCTATCCTCTGGTCTGTGGGGGCGGTCTGCCCTTACGACCCTGGCCATTATTCTGTGCATTGGTATTTGCCACAAAGTCCAAACTATTATCGGCTTTGCGCTTACCATTACCTCCCTGATTCGCTGGATTATGCTGCTGTCCTTTGGTGTTACTGCTCTTCTTTCCCTTTCCTGGTTTATCATCATCAAACTCAGTGTCCTTGGTGCCGTCAGAGTCAGCATACTAAACCAAAGCCGCCATGAGCGTCCCCATGTCATTGCAGTGACATTTGAGTCATCCCAACTTCTGCTTCAGGGGTATGAACAGGCAATTGTTCTCCAGCATCAAAACTGCTGAATCGGCATTGATGTGATATGATGAGTGCAGGATTGTTGAGACTCGATGCACCCAATGGGTTGTTGACTCACTTTCCTCCTGGACACAGGAGGCTAAATCCACAATTGACATAGGCTGCTTGCATATGTCCTTGAAATTCTGGATAAACCGGGCTTTTAACTCGGCCCATGACCCGACGGAGTTGGCAGGAAGCCCCTTCAACCAAGTGCGGGCCGTTCCCTCCAACATTAGAGGGAAATATTTAGCACATGCCGCATCACTAAAATCTAGCAACTCCATGGCCATCTCATAGCTCTCGATCCATGCTTTGGGAGGCAAATCAGCTGTGTAATTAGGCACTTTACGGGGACCCTTGAAATCCTTGGGCAGATGCTCATTACATAGAGCCGACACTAAGCACGGCACGCCTAAATTCCTGAAGGTTACACCTGGCTCCATCGAAGTTGTCGGACGAACCGGCGAAGGTTGACGGGCCGCATACTGCGCTACTAACTCGGCCTCTCGACGTGCTCTACCTTGGTCCACTACATTCTGAGCATCAACACCACCGCCCGCCGGGTTATGCTCACGCGGTGGGTTACGGTTCTGTGCACTGCTTGACACAGCCAGTTCATCTATATGCCTTTTGTAACTCCGGCTTGGGCGAGGGGTGGAATGAATCCTTTCACGGCTGTAAGAATAAGCCTGCTGCAGAACCAAAGCCGTCTGCAGCAGCTCTCTAGCTCTCCGGGTTTCAACCACCACTGGAGACTCGCCTTCAACTAGAAGGGCCACTAATCGTGATGCTGTTGCGATCATGTTATCCAACGGATTAGAGTAATGACCCGGTGGTGTTGGTACATGTTGTGATGGGACATTGCTCTGACGAGGCGGGTCCATGGCACGCGGTTGAACCGGTGCTCCTGTCCCAGGCGCTTCCACCCGCTCTACCACTGGCGGGTTACTAGCTCCTGCCCCCGGCGTGTCAAAGAGATTCCTTCCTTCATAAAACAGCGGCAGACGACTCTGATGCCTCCTCCTCATGATGTCGTTTGAGGCGTTCTGATCTAACATGAGCCGATAGGACTCTGACTGAATCCGTTGTGCCTGAGCATCCAATGTAACCTGCTCCACGGTCATCCTGGCGTCTTCAGCTGCCAGGTCCTCCTTAGCTTGGGCTATCTGATCCCACAATTTCGCGACTTCCGCGTTATGCTGATCTTGATTGGCCGGGTTAACCTCCATCGTCAACAGTGTTGTCAAGGTGTCTAGTAAACCGGTCAAGACTTGAGCCGGCGGGCGCGCATGGCCTCCTGCCCCGGCTACCATTGCCGCTGCTAACCCGGAAATCAGCATCGCTGCAGTTGAGGAGTGTTGTACTGGTTGTGTACCGGCCATGAAGATTGCAAACTGGTTCGGCGATTCGCGGTGGTCCGGAATACTGTCGCCATCGGAACAGCCCCCAAGCCGGCCATCTTGCAGTTGGTACAGTGACTCGGTCTCACCGGTAGATGATTCGCCATCTAAATAGATAACCGTCTCACCGTTAGATACCGATTCAGATTCCGCACCATTAATGAATCCCACGAAGGCACGCTTCATGACGGGTTGAACTCGGGCGGGTCTTGCACGTTGAGCCATCTCGATGATGTAGGTGCAGTTGTCCGGCTCAGGTCCTGGTTCGCCAATCTTGCCAATGAAGACGTGAATTCCACCAAAGGGGCCCGGTACCCATACTCAATTGAGCCGGCCTTGGGGCCCCATCCTGCGTCGTCGATTTAGAGCTTGCCGCGACGACTCTTGGTCATCTGGACCACTGCGTATCCCTTGATCCCTTCAAAGCTGCCCTCTAAGAACTCAAAACCACCGTGCGTTGGCCCCACGGTGGGCGCCAGCTGTCATGGAATTGTCACGGCAGATGTCCTAGTGTGAGGACTTAGTCGTGGAGCCATCGCAACAAGGTTAGCTTAAAGGGCTTAATCAGGACAAAGGACACGAGGAGTTTATACTGGTTCGACCCCTTGCAGTGAAGGTAAAGGCTTAATCCAGTTTGAGGTGGTATTGCTAGGGTTTCGATGACCTGGGAGCGAATACGCTTGACATGGCTCTCGATGTGTTGTTTCTTGTCCCTAAACCGCCGCCGGGTCGTCCCTTTATATACCCAGGTTGACGCCCGGTCGGTTCACAGAATCCCGGCTGGCTCATAAACATGTCCGGCTCGGTCTCTCACTCTTTCCTATCTTATAATACAAGTCATACTCCTTATGGCGGTTTACATATATGGGCCTTAACCCACCTTTGGGCTTTGGGCCTTGTTATTAAGTCTCCTTTGTAAAGCGCCATCCTTCATGCTTCATGGGCTTCAATACAGGTGAATCACTATGAGCATAACCCGGCCCCTCTAGGGCGGTTTATACTCAATAATTATATCCCCAACAGAAGGTGACCCCCGGCCTCTGCATCTGGGAGATGCATGCGGACATTTTATTAATTATTCTCGAGGACCTTACAAAGTAGAACAACAATATGTCTGAATCCGCCTTCTTGGCAACATCTGCCGCTACTCCTATCCAAATGATGAAGGGGGGCAAGCTGCGCCACATACTCAAACCTCTCACCTAAGCCTAACATCTAAAGACGGAGGCCCCGACCGAGCCATCTGCCAGGTCCGGGGCTCAAACCGGTCCGACGCACTCATATGTGTCGTCGTCGTCGTCTTCCATTGGTCCATCTTCAGAGCAGATTGAGGTGACAATCTTGGCAGGTCCTCCGCCATCGACGCCACCACAACACCAAACGACGACCTCCACCTACGCGAGCCTTGGCAGGTCCTCGCCATTGACGCCACAATGACGTCAGCTGACGACCTCCACCTATGCGAGTCCATCTCCAAGCAACGGACATAAATCCATGCTAGGATAGGGCCGCACCTCCGCCGTCGCCCACCACCCACAAGCGCCACCCAACCCCAAGGTTCCCAAAGCGGCGCCTTCAAGATGGGAACGACATCGTAAGCGTCGCGCCGCCCAACAAAGTTAGGGCTTTCACCCGGGAGACCTAGGGGAAGGTGAAGTGAGGAGATCAGTCCATACCTGTAACATCCCAAATTTTTAATTTGGAATGTTATACATAGGTCATTCATGCATATCATATTTTGTGCATCTTGTTTTCTGTGATCCTGGAAATTCTAAGAAACTCAAGGACCCTCGGAGAGAGTTGGGGATTTCACCGTTTTGCATATTTGAATTTTATCAAATATGGAAACAAGGATCACTTTGGTTTTAATAAATTTTCTCTCCGAAAATATTTCATATCAAAATATATGAGAGGATATAATATGACTTCTCTGAAATAAATGAAATATTGGAAAAAATATTAAAATCAATTTGCAAATTTTATTTGGATTTTATTGCAATTTTATTTGAATTAGGAAAAATATGCGTTTTTCAAAAATTGCATCATAGGCCTAAATAAATGTTCACCCTGTCCATCTTATTTTTAAAGGACAGGGAAAATTTATTTCGGGATTTTTGGAGTCCGTTTAGTATTCCTTCTCTTTCTTTTTCTATCCATTGGAATATTTAAAAAAAAGTCAAACCGACTTCGGGCCGTAACCGGCCAGGACTCCCCAGGTTGGCGCCCTCTTATAAGCCGCCCTGCAGCCTACCCTGCCGCCTCAGCCCACCCACGCGCCGCCCCCGAACCCTAGCGTCGTCCCGCCGCCACCCGTCTGCCGCCGCCGCGTCGGATCTCGCCGTTGACTGGTCGGTTTTCTACGGTTAACCCTAGTTTTCTTTTAGTTTCCGGTTTAATTTATTAGATCGGTTCGTTTTTTCGTCGGTTTACCTATTTTGTGGATGTTCATCCATACGTTCGTTTTAACGAACACCGTTCACCCGTTAGCCGCAAAAAGTGAACGTTCGTTCGTTAGCCTGTTCGTCAGTTTTTCTTTTTCCAGGGTTTTCCGCGATTATTTTCGATTTCGATCTCTGCCCTAATTTTCGATCTAGTATATCTTTTCGCTCGTTTATCGGAATCAGGCGATTCAAGCGCCTGGATCTTTGTCTCGAAGCCCTCTTTCCGTTTAACCAACTTGAACAAGATTTTGGTACCGTAAAATTTGACTTTAGTCCAGATTTGTAATCAGATCTTGTTTCTTTTGGAGTTTGAGTTTCGTTGTTTCATTTGATTTGATTCTTTTTGCAAACCGGAGTTCTTAAGTTGAACTTTCTGGTTAGATCTTCTTATTTGAGATTTACCCATGCATCTTTGCTTGATTGCTTATGTATGCTATTTTTTGTTTGCGATAGAACACCCGGAGTGCGAAGCGTGCTACTACGAGTCTTTTGGATTTGCAGATCATCAGCAAGGCAAGTAACACATTGATCGTACTTCTTTCATACCCAATTTTTATGCATTAGTTTCAATCCCCACACATTGCATGATTAGGATGTGATTAACATGTGGGTATTGGGAAGTAGATGATGAGGTAGAACCTATTGCCCTGTTTTATTATCAAACCCTGGGAGTTACATCTACGTTATGCTTATATTGCTATGTTATGCTCATAGACGTGGTTTGGTTTGAGAGATCCATGACAGATGTGAGATTGTTAATTAATGGTTCAACTTAAGGTGGCAACTTTAATACACATCTGGGCGGATTGCTTGTTTTGGGCACCTGGGGATATACCAATGTTGTCCTAGGAGATCCCGGGGATTTACCGTGCGATCCTCCTACGGTCCGCCACCCAGGCTCAAAGGGATTATGAGATTATTCATGCTAGAAAATTCCGTGTGCAGCCACAAGCCATTATGGGCTCTGGCATAGTGGAGTATGTTGCGTGACCTCTTTCAGTGGTGGGCTAGCAGATGTAGAGGGAAAGTAGGTGTAACTGTCCACCCGAAGTAAAGAGTTAATGCTTCTGAAAGACTGTGTCTCTGTCATCCATTTCTCAAACATCATGTAGTGCGAGAATTCTAACGGAGGAGATCAAGTCTTGTGGGGAAAAGTGCGCAAACCTCTGCAGAGTGTACAAACTAATCGTGGTTAGTTGTGTCCCCGGTTATGGACAACTTGAGTATCTAGTACTTGGACTATCCTACCGTATCTCATCACTCTAAATTAATTTGTTGGGTTGATAATTACTTTTAATTGGGATTGAGATGGGGGTACCATTCTCAAGTGTTTCAACTACCATGATAGTTAAATAAAAACTTATTCCTTTGTTGTAGGGAAAATTTAGCTTTTCGCAAAAACCATGTAACCATAGAGCCTCCTCCAGTCATATATGCATGTAGTGATAGCATTTATCTATTCATTGCTCTACTGTGTTACATTGCCAGCATATTTCATGTGCTGACCCATTTTCGGGTTGCAACGTATTATGTTGCAGACTTTGCAGATGAGGAGTAAGACGCGATAGGACGTTTGTCATGCACTCAGCTATGCCGTTGGAGTTGATGGACGCACTTTATCTTCCAAGCCTACCGTTGTTATCGTATTAGATGGCCTTAAGCCATATTTATTGTAATAAGTTCTCTCTTGAGACATCCGTTGTAATAAGTGTGTGATTGCTACTCTGTTATAAATTCTTCGAGTACTGTGTGTGTCAGCATTACCGATCTAGGGATGACACTGAAGCACAGAGGCTTGACCGTTTGAGGTTGGGTCACTACAAGATGGTATCAGAGCACACGCTAAATGTAGGACACGACCACTAAGAAAAGCCATAGGTCACTCTTCTTTACTCATTTTTGACTCCTTTCCATTTTCTACTCTTTAGGATGGCGGATACGAGGAACAAGTTTGCACAACCGGATGAAGACACACCTTTTGGACGACACTTGAAGGAAGTCACTAGGTACCTGAACATTGGAATACCAAGCTCACTGGGACCTACACCGCCACTTTACCAGAAGAGGAGCGCTGGATGATTAGAGTTCAAGTTCCAGGAAGGACGTTGAGGCCAATTACGGATTCTATAGAATTTTCCGTTGATGCACCTACTTGGAGTGTAGGCAAGAGCATGGTAGCCCACATTGCTATGGGACGTATTGGAGAAGTCTACAAACAAGAGCTGAAGGACACTATATACCAGATATGTGGGCGCCGAGACGAGCAATGGGAGATGATCAGCACCAGGAGGGATAGATCGATTGCAGCATTCATCCAGGAGCTAAACCAGCACATTCGATGCCAGGAGAACCAGATGTGCGCAAGCATGATGGATCTGCAGAAGGCAATGACTAGGATCGCCGAGCTAGAAGAGGAACTCAAGGCTACACGCGAAGACTATGAGGAGGAAATCATCGTACTAGTGGAGAAGAATGACGAGCTAACAAGGAAGCTAGGAGTTTTCATGGGAGACCCTGCGCCAGGAGGAGAAGACGACGAACCTAAGGAGATTCGTTCTGAAAACTACATCATCATCGACGACACCGACTCCGACCCCAACGATAGTGATGACGACTATGGAGACGAAGATGGAGCGGATATCATGGAGTCTTCCATCGAGCAATATTTCTAGATAACTAGTAGTTTTCCCCCATGTAAATAGTAGTAGTCCAAGCACTTTTAACGATAGTTCTAGACCATTTGTATGCCCTTGCTTGATTGATTGAGTGAAATGATATGATTGTGTTTGTCTCATGTGCATATGGGTAGTGCTATCTCACTAGACCTCATTCTATTCTAAACTCTTCCCTCTAAACCCATCAGATGCCTCCGAGACGTGACCCCAGTTTTGCTTTCCCACCAGAGCTCACTCAGTTGATCCAGCAGCAGAATACCTTGATGCAGTTGTTAGTTCAGAACCAAGGCAACAACAACAACAACAACAACAACAACAACAACAACAACAACAACAACAACAACAACAACAGCAGCAACAGCAACAGCAGCAACGGCAACAACAGCAACAGCAACAACAGCAACAGCAACAACAGCAGCAACAGCAACAATAGTAGCAGCAACAACAACAACAACAACAACAGCAACAACAACAACAACAACAACAACAACAACAACAACAACAACAACAACAACAACAACAACAACAACAACAACAACAACAACAACAACAACAACAACAACAACAACAACAACAACAACAACAACAACAACAACAACAACAACAACAACAACAACAACAACAACAACAACAACAACAACAACAACAACACAACAACAACAACAACAACAACAACAACAACAACAACAACAACAACAGCAACAACAACAACAACAGCAACAGCAACAGCAACAGCAACAACAATAGCAACAACAACAACAACAACAGCAATAGCAACAGCAACAGCAACAACAACAACAACAACAACAACAACAACAACAACAACAACAACAACAACAACAACAACAACAACAACAACAACAACAACAACAACAACAACAACAACAACAACAACAACAACAACAACAACAACAACAACAACAACAACAACAACTTAGCCCGTTTTCTGAGGCTGCAGCCGCCAGTGTTTTCCAGTAGCACCGAGCTCATAGTTGCAGATGATTGGCTGCGCAGGATAGGAAGGTAGTTGACCACCACAGGGCGCACAGATGTGGAGAAGGTGCATTTTGCAGCACACCAATTGGATGGACCAGCAGCCGCATGGTGGGAGAATTACATAGTCACTTTTCCTATAGCCAATGTCACTTGGGAGCAGTTTCAGCAAGCATTCCGCACAGCCCACGTATCCACTGGAGCTATGAGCATGAAAAAGCGTGAGTTTTGCAACTTGCGCCAGGGAAATCGTACTGTGGCTCAGTACGTAGATGAGTTTAGTAAGCTATCTCGTTATGCCCCTGATGATGTGGCCACAGATGCCGTGAAGCAGGAGAAGTTTATAGAAGGGCTAAATGATGAGATGAGCATGCAGTTGATGGTGGCAACATTCAACAACTACCAGGAGCTGGTAGACAAGGCTCTTATGATTGAAGGGAAGCAGCAGTAGATAGAGAGCCGCAAGAGGAAATATGGACAAGGAAAGTACAATTCTGGAGCTCAGCAGAAGCCTCGTCTCACCCCGAACTCAGGAGGATTTGTCCATAACCATGGAGGCCACACCCACAATGGAGGAAGTTCCCATAATCATAATGGCCCAAGGAATGGGAACCGAAATAGAGCAAGCAGCAATAAGAACCGCTCTAACCCAGCCACACCCGCCAAGAAGGATCAAAAGTCACATTACTTGTTTCAAGTGCGGGAAGACTGGGCACTATGCCAATGATTGTCCGGAATAGAAGAACGACAATGGTAATGGAAGCGCTGGGAAGAAGCCCAACCCTTTCAATAGAGGACAAGTGAACCACGTGAACATGGAGGAAGTTGAGGAGCAGCCAGATGCAGTTATTGGTAAGTTTTTGATTAAGTCTTTTACTGCAATAGTTCTTTTCGATACTGGTGCATCTCATTCATACATATCAAGGGGATTCGTGGATAAGTATAAGTTGCCCACTAAGGTACTTAGGACACCCATGTTAGTAAGTTCGTTAGGAGCCGAGTATATGGCAAGTCAAGGATGTTTTCAGATACCATTGACCATTGGAAGTCATGTTTTCCCCTCAGACCTGATAATTTTGG
Source organism: Triticum aestivum (assembly GCF_018294505.1). Taxonomy (NCBI): domain Eukaryota; kingdom Viridiplantae; phylum Streptophyta; class Magnoliopsida; order Poales; family Poaceae; genus Triticum; species Triticum aestivum. Next base: position 191,910,117 of record NC_057800.1, on the reverse strand, counting down.
AGTCACAAGGATTGGATGTGATACTAGGAATGGACTGGCTATCTATGTATGGGGGAAACATCAATTGCGTGAGTAAGTCAATTCTGCTTACCACCCCGGAGGGAAAAAGGATCAAGTATGTTTCCAGGCATTTGCCAAGGAGAACCCAAGTACATTCTCTCACGAGAGTTGTTCAGGAGGAAGTGCCTGTCGTGAAGGATTACCCGGATGTATTTCTATAGGAGTTACCAGGCATGCCGCCGGATCAAGACATTGAGTTTTTGATAGAGCTATTGCTAGGCACCGGGCCAATATCAAAGAGACCATACCGGATGCCCGCAAATGATCTTGGAAGAGATCAAGAAACAGATTAAGGAGTTATTGGAGAAAGGTTACATTCGATGAAGTTGATCACCATGGGGAGCCCCAATGCTCTTGGTTGAGAAGAAGGATAAGTCCTTAAGAATGGTTGTTGATTATTGGGCATTGAATGAAGTGACAATCAACAATAAGTACCCACTATCATTGATCAATGATTTGTTTGACCAGCTGCAAGGAGCAAAGGTGTTTTCGAAGATCGACCTGCGATCAGGATACCACCAGTTGAAGATTCGAGAAAAGGATATACCTAAGACAGCGTTCACCACAAGGTATGGACTATATGAGTATACGGTTATGTCATTTGGATTGACTAACGCCCCCGCCTATTTCATGAGTATGATGAATAAGGTGTTCATGGAGTTTTTGGATAAGTTTGTCGTGGTGTTCATAGATGATATCTTGGTATATCAAAGAATGAAGAGGAACATAAGGAGCATTTGCATTTAATTCTCGAGAAGCTCAGAGAACATCAGTTATATGCCAAGTTTAGCAAATGTGAGTTTTGGTTGAAGGAAGTTGGATTTCTTGGACATGTTATATCAGGAGAAGGTATAGCAGTGGACCCTACCAAGGTCAAATCAGTCATTGGGTGGTTGGCACCCACCTCAGTTGGAGAGATCCGCAGTTTTCTTAGACTCGCGGGATACTATCGGAGATCCATTGAAAATTTCTCTAAGATCGCAAAGCCTATGACGACGCTATTGAAGAAGGACACCAAGCTCCATTGGACTGAAGAATGCGAAGCAAGTTTCCAAGAGTTGAAGAAATGTTTGACTACAGCCCCAGTGTTGATTCTGCCGGACATACGCAATGATTTCCAAGTGTATTGCGACGCCTCTCGCTTAGGACTTGGACGAGTACTTATGCAAGATGGACGGGTTGTTTTGTATGCCTCACGACAACTTAAACCACACGAATTGAATTATGCCACGCATGATTTGGAGTTAGCAGCTGTAGTGCATGCACTCAAGACCTGGAGACATTTTCTGATTGGTAACCGTTGTGATGTGTACACGGATCATAAGAGTTTGAAGTACATTTTCACCCAGAAGGAGTTGAACCTCAGGAGAAGGAGATGGTTGGAGCTTATAAAAGATTATGATATGAAGTTGCACTATCATCCAGGCAAGGCCAATGTCGTAGCAGACGCTTTGAGCCGGAAGAGTTACGTCAATACCCTCGTAAGCGGAGGAATGCCAAAAGAGTTAGCAAAGGATCTCAGGGAACTTCGTTTGGAGATAGTTCCTAAAGGTTTTGTTACAACCATGGAAGTGCAGTCGACATTGTTGGAAAAGACTCAAGAAGCTCAAAAGGATGACAAATAAATTGCCGAGATAAAGGAGAAGATGAGTGAAGGCAAAGACAAAGGTTTTTGTGAGGATGAGCATGACACCTTGTGGTTCAAAGACCATATTTTTGTGCCAAATAATGCTGAGATCAGGAAGTTGATATTACAGGAAGCTCACGACTCACCATACTCGATACACCCCGGAAACACCAAGGTGTATTTGGATTTGAAGGAGCATTTCTGGTGGACTGTATGAAGAAGGATATTGCCGAGTATATAGCCGTATGTGATGTATGTCAGAGAGTGAAGGCAGAACATCAGAAGCCAGCAGGATTACTGCAGCCTATGTCGATACCTGAATGGAAGTGGGATAAGCTTGGCATGGATTTCATCACCGGATTACCCAGGACCTGATCGGGATATGATTCAATCTGGGTAGTAGTGGACCGCTTGACCAAAGTAGCTCACTTTATCCCAATAAAAACCACTTATACAAGTGTGAAGTTGGCCAAGATATATTTGACCAGGATCGTATGTCTGCACGGAGTTCCGAGGAGCATCGTATCAGATAAAGGAACATGGTTTACTTCAAAGTTTTGGCACCAGCTGCATCAGACTTTGGGGACCAGGCTGGAGTTTAGTACAGCTTTTCACCCGCAGACAGATGGACAGAGAGAGAGAGTCAATCAGATTCTGGAGGACATGTTGAGAGCTTGTGCGCTAGACTACGGGTCTAGTTGGGATGATAATTTGCCCTACGTAGAGTTCTCATACAACAATAGCTACCAGGCCAGTTTGAAGATGGCACCGTTCGAGGCCCTGTATGGAAGAAGGTGCAGAACACTGTTGATGTGGGATGAGGTTGGAGACCGTCAGTTGTTTGTACCCGATTTGATTAAGGAGTCCAAAGAAAAGGTTAAACTAACTCGAGATAGACTGAAGATAGCTCAGTCCAGACAGAAGAGTTATGCAGATTCAAAACGCAAGGAGGTAGTCTATGAAATCGGAGACAAAGCGTATCTGAGAGTGTCACCACTTCGAGGAGTTAAACGATTTGGAGTTAAAGGAAAGTTAGCCCTGATATTTGCGGGACCATACCATGTTTTGGAACGCATGGGAGAGGTTGTCTACAAGTTGGAGTTACCCAAAGGACTGTCAGGAGTTCATGATGTGTTTCACGTTTCTCAGTTGAAGAAGTGCCATGCTGAGATGGCCGATATTCCTCTGAGAGATACAGTGCCACTGGAAGCAATACAGTTGGATAGTGATTTGACCTATGAAGAGAAACTTGTCAAGATTCTTGAGTTTGCCAGTCGAGTTACTCGCAGCAAGGTTATCAAGTTTTGCAAAGTTCAGTGGAGCCACCATACCGAGGATGAAGCCACTTGGGAATGGGAGGATGATCTATGGAAAGACCATGCACACCTATTTTCTAGCAAACCCGAATCTCGAGGACTAGATTCATCTTAAGAGGGGTGGGTTTGTAACATCCCAACTTTTCAATTTGGAATGTTATACATAGGTCATTCATGCATATCATATTTTGTGCATTTCTTTTTCTGCGATCCTGGAAATTCTAAGCAACTCAAGGACCCTCGGAGAGAGTTGGGGATTTCACCGTTTTGCATATTTGAATTTTATCAAATATGGAAACAAGGATCACTTTGGTTTTAATAAATTTTCTCTTCGAAAATATTTCATATCAAAATATATGAGAGGAGATAATATGACTTCTCCGAAATAAATGAAATATTGGAAGAAAATATTAAAATCAATTTGCAAATTTTATTTGGATTTTATTGCAATTTTATTGAATTAGGAAAAATATGTTCACCTTGTCCAGCTTATTTTTAGAGGACGGGGAAAATTTATTTTGGGATTTTTTGAGTCCGTTTAGTATTCTTTTCCTTTATTTTTCTGCGCGTCAGAATATTTTAAAAAAAAAGTCAAACCGACTTCGGGCCGTAACCGGCCAGGACTCCCCAGGCCGGCCCCCTCTTATAAGCCGCCCCGCAGCCCACCCCACCGCCTCAGCCCACCCGCGCGCCGCCCCCAAACCCTAGCGTCCCCGCCGCCACCGCTGCTGCGCGCCGCCTCCCGCCGCCGCGTCGGATCTCGCTGTTGACCGGTCGATTTTCCACGGTTAACCCCGGTTTTCTTTTAGTTTCTGGTTTAATTTATTAGATCGGTTCGGTTTTCTATTGGTTTACTTATTTTCCGGACGTTCATCCGTACGTTTGTTTTAACGAACACCGTGCACCCGTTAGCCGCAGACAGCGAACGTTCGTTTGTTAGCCTGTTCGTCAGTTTTTCTTTTTCTAGGGTTTTCCGCGATTATTTTCGATCGCGATCTCTGCCCTAATTTTCGTTCTAGTATATCTTTTCGCTCGTTTATCGGAATCAGGCGATTCAAGCGCCTGGATCTTCGTCTCGAAGACCTCTTTCCGTTTAACCAACTTGAACAAGATTTTGGTACTGTAAAATTTCACTTTAGTCTAGATTAGTAATCGGATCTTGTTTCTTTCGAAGTTTGAGTTTCGTTGTTTCGTTTCATTTGATTCTTTTTGCAAACCGAAGTTCTTAAGTTGAACTTTCTGGTTAGATCTTCTTATTTGAGATTTACCCGTGCATCTTTGCTTGATTGCTTATGTATGCTATTGTTTGTTTGCGATAGAACACCCGGAGTGTGAATCATGCTACTATGAGTCTTTAGGATTTGCAGATCATCAGCAAGGCAAGTAACACATTGATCATACTTCTTTCATACCCAGTTTTTATGCATTTGTTTCAATCCCCAAACATTGCATGATTAGGATGTGATTAACTTGTGGGTATTGGGAAGTAGATGATGAGGTAGAACCTATTGCCCTGTTTTATTATCAAACCCTGGGAGTTACATCTACGTTATGCTTATATTGCTATGCTATGCTCGTAGACGTGGTTTGGTTTGAGATATCCATGACAGATGTGATATTGTTAATTAATGGTTCAACTTAAGGTGGGAATTTTAATACACATCTGGGTGGATTGCTTGTTTTGGGCACCTGGGGATATACCAGTGTTGTCCTAGGAGATCCCGGGGATTTACCGTGCGATCCTCCTACGGTCCGCCACCTAGGCTCAAAGGGATCATGAGATTATTCATGCTAGAAACTTTCGTGTGTAGCCACAAGCCATTCTGGGCTCTGGCATAGTGGAGTATGTTGCGTGACCTCTTTCAGTGGTGGGCTAGCAGATGTAGAGGGAAAGTAGGTGTAACTGTCCACCCGGAGTAAAGAGTTAATGCTTCTGAAATACTGTGTCTTTGTAATCCATTTCTCAAACATCATGTAGTGCGATAATTCCAACGGAGGAGATCGAGTCTTGTGGGGAAAAGTGCGCAAACCTCTGCAGAGTGTACAAACTAATCATGGTTAGTCGTGTCCCCGGTTATGGACAACTTGAGTATCTAGTACTTAGATTATCCTACTATATCTCATCACTCTAAATTAATTGTTGGCTTGATAATTACTTCTAATTGGGATTGAGATGGGGGTACCATTCTCAAGTGTTTCAACTACCATGATAGTTAAATAAAAACTTATTCCTTTGTTGTAGGAATATTTTAGCTTTTCGCAAAAACCATGTAACCATAGAGCCTCCACCAGCCAAATATGCATGTAGTGATAGCATTTATCTATTCATTGCTCTACTTTGTTACATTGCCAGCATATTCCATGTGCTGACCCGTTTTTGGGCTGCAACGTATTATGTTGCAGACTTTTCAGACGAGGAGTAAGACGTGATAGGTCGTTTGTCGTGCACTCAGCTATGCCGCTGGAGTAAATGGACTCACTTTATCTTCCAAGCCTTCCGCTGTTATCATATTAGATGGCCTTAAGCCATATTTATTGTAATAAGTTCTCTCTTGAGACATCCGTTGTAATAAGTGTGTGATTGCTACTCTGTTATAAATCCTTCGAGTACTGTGTGTGTCAACATTACCGATCCAGGGATGACACTGAAGCACAGAGGCTTGACCGTTTGAGGTCGGGTCACTACAATACCAACACCTCCAAGGAGGGGAACGGCGCCCTCAAGCGTCGCCGTCAATGCAGTCGGTCAAGGTCGGACAGGGATTTCGCCTGAACTAGATCCCCGCCACCACCAGCGCCTCCTGTATAGAACCGGTGACCAAGAGGAAGTGCGACCCGACTAGGCTGGCCCGCACGCCGAACAGGGGAGGAGGGGAGGCGCCAGATCGTGCGCACTGGCCGCCGCAGAAGCCGCTGCCGGTCGCCAACGACCATCAGATCCTGCCGCCCGCGCGGCCGAGACACCAGACCCACCGCCCGCACGGCTTCTAGCCGGCGTGCCTTTCCAATGGAGCTGCCACTCTAGATCTGGGGTTCCCCATGCAGAAGCAAGGCAACCGAGGCCCCGCCGCCACCATCCTTGGTGCCCCGGGCTTGCCCGGCGGCTGCCTCAGGCGGCAGCGAGGAGGTGGGACAAGGTGGGAAGGGGGCCGCGGCGGCGCGCCTAGGGTTCCCCCGCCGGCCGGGAGAGGCGACGCGGGGGTCGCGACAATGATCTAAATTACCAGGACAGGAAGAAGTCGCCAAGGCTACCCCACGCGGGCACAGGTGCAACGTGGATCTGGTCCTGCAGGCGCGGTCTCGGCCTCTCCTGATCGGCTGGCGGGTCTTCATGGGGACTTCTCCTTGTTTTGATCTAGCAGCGGTGGCCTGGATCATCCAGATCCCGACAGGGATGGCGGCGGTCCGTGCATGAGAGATGGAGGTTCTTCGAACAGATCTGGGTGAAAACCTGCTATCGGCTATTGGCAAGGCCGGCGGTGGCGGTGTTGTCTGTGTCGTTCCCTTCCTGAAGGCATCGTCGTGGAGAAGTTCAAGGCCACTCTCTGCTACCTCCGGGGGAAACCCTAGATCAGTAGATCGGATGAAGGAGGCTATGTGGTGTCGTTTCCCCCTTGGGGGCGTCATTCTTGGAGGTGCACACGGGCTCGAGGGACCAGAGGACGGATTCTTTGGTGGAGTGGTGCTTCATATTACACATTGATGGTGGCGGATCTCGGCAGCATGGCGCTGTGGAGACTCGGCGTCTGATGCGCGGAGATGGACTCGCCCAGCAGGAGGATGTTGTCTGGCGTCATGGTGGTGTCGATGGCAGAGAAGCCTGGCAAGGTCAGTGCGTTAGTTTGTTATGAAGATGGATTGATGAAAGATGGCGGCGACAACACATGAGAGTGCATCGGACCGGTTTGTGCCACAAATCCAATGTGTTTCTTTGTTGGGGCCTCTGGCGTTAGATGTTAGGCATTTGTGCGATGTCTGTTTGGTATTAGGCTCGGACTATCGGCACCCCTTCATCATGTGGATAGGAGTAGCGATAGATGTTGCTAAGATGGTGGCTTCAGACTACCTCATGTACTACTTTGTAAGGCCTTTGTGAATAATCAATAAAATGGCTGCATGCATCACCCAGATGCAGCGGCGGGGGGTAATCCTCCTTTTCTATTTTTTAAATATTTATGTATAAACATTTGTATGTACAAGTACTTGAAATTTTTGCACACTATTTGTGTAATGCTGCAAAAAGTTCACGGCACACAATATTCCTTGTCTATCATGTAAAGTTCTGTTTATCATCCTCGACTAAACAATTTAGTCCAAATCTTGATGTTACACAAGACAAAGCAACATATAGGTATCCTGGCAGAAAACAAGATTTCTCAGGTAAAGGCCAACATCAAGTAGAGTCTGTCCTTTATCATCCTCGACTAAACAATTTAGTCCAAATCTTGATGTTACACGAGACAAAGCAACATATAGGTATCCTGGCAGAAAACAAGATTTCTCAGGTAAAGGCCACGCATCAAATAGGCATAGCACACTTGGACTAGGAACTGTAGTCTTTCTAGAGTGAAGGTCCACTTTTTATTTTCTATGGACAACATAATCTTAGGAATGTAAACAATCTCACCAATATTGGATCTGCTTATGATGCGTGCTTCAGTTAATTGATCACCTAGATTTGTAATTATCATTCATGTATGTCGCATGTGCAGTCCACAACACCTGGGAGCTTGGGTGCCCCCTTTCCAGTTTAGTTAGGGGCGAAGAGATGATTGAACCTCACCACAAATTCACTGAGTTTAACCAAGTTCAGGCCATTGTGAAGCGTAAAACCCTAGGTTCTTGGTTTTTTGATTTATAGTGTAGAATAAGGCTACATGTGCTCTGATTCCATTCCCGGGGCTTGCCAGGGCTAACGGGCAATGTGTGTATTCACGCTAGCCTAGGATTTATAGAGTTCAACCCTTAACTACATTGGTCGGGATCCCCTTTTATTGTTGCTAGAGGTAGCCACAGTACTTACAAGGCAATAAATATAGTAGTTGTGTAGTTGGGGGACAATGCACTATAGAAGAACGCAACATGTGGTGTTGCGTTGTCTTCCTGGGAACGAACGCACGTCCCATCCACAGCCGTTCTTGACTACGGTGTCCTCCATCGTTGCACGCATCACCAAGTGGTTCGTATGCGCCGGAATCTTGCAGGGTACCCACAGGCACCCAACTTGGCCGCCAAGGTTGCTCATGCATGTGCGCCAACTCGCTCCACCCTACGGCTGGTCGCCGCAGACCCAGACTGCCATCCTACGAGCCATCTCATCACACGCCTTCCATCAACATGGTCATTGGCGGGGGTTAGGATGCTCACGGGAGGCGAGCAGCGAGGTCGGGCCTCCAAGGAGGAAACTCAACTTGACGGGAACTTGGCCTTGTCAAGGTTGATGTTGTCGAATAGCCTCTCTCCAGCGTGTTGATCTTGCCAGTGAGACTCCTCATAGGAAATGGCTTCCCATGGCCTTGGTCTTGATGAAGATTTGCATGCCACCTAAGAAGGAGCATGAACTTGGTCATGTATGCCAGCAACCCAAGCTGCCCATTGTCGGGACTGCTGTAGCCCACGCAAGACGGTTCCGTGGAGATCCTGTTCTTCATAGGGACGATGGTAGCCTTAGGGCCTGGGGCCAGTGTGTGACTAGTCAATAGATGGTGCTAGGACCAGCACGCGTGGGCGAGGCGACACATGGCACAAGAAACCTGAGGAGCACAGGAATCAAATCCTCCGCGTGCTCTGCTTAGGACTTGAAGCACGTGGGACTCCGTGCGCCGTCAAATCAATGACCCATTTCCTCGGCTCTTGCATGGACCAGGAAAATGCACTGCCCACTGATGTGAAAGGGTGTCACCCGGGTTTGCATAGGGAACCCAAAAGGCTAATTTAGTGAATTAATGTTAAGCGGGAACAAAGGGGCGATCCATTGCTAGCCCTTGGCCTATAAAAGGCACAACGCGGTTTCACTCCTCCTCGTCCTGCTTGCTTCTTATTCTTCCTAGCCTCCTTGTGCCATCGCTGCCCGGCGCCCTTCTTCACCACTGCTACACCCCACCACCTCTCCTTCTTCCGCTCTCCCCATTCGCCATGTCTCCCAAGGAGGTCACGGACGGCTGAAGGAGGAGCTCGCCCCCAAGGAGGTGGTGTTATACGAGCTACAAAGAGTTTTGAATAGGAAAGTACTCCGCATCGGTAACGAAGCCGCAGAGCTACAGGGGCGCCTAGAGCGGGAGAAGGGCGACCATAAAGTACTTTGGCTGCCTCTTCCTTGACCAGAATTCCCAGACGAGGGCCCTGCGTGATGGGTCTCCATCATATCTACTTTTTCAAAGACTTTTGCCCTTTTTTGGACTTTATTTTGCATGATTTAAATAAAACTAACCCGGATTGACGTTGTTTTCAGCAGAATTACCTTGGTGTTATTTTGCGCAGAACTAAAAGTGATCAGAATTGGATGAAACTTTACGGAGATTTTTAATGAAATAGCTAAAAAATACTTGAGCCAAGAAATACCAGAGGGAGGCACCCATGGCCCACAAGCAGAGGGCGCGCCTAGCCCCCTAGGCACACCCGGTTGACTTGTGGGTCCCAAATTTACTCTAATGCTAATTGTTATCCGCTCAAATATATGCAATTCTTTGTGAGGTTAAGTATGCCAACTTGCACTATGTGTTATTTTTAATAACGAGTTCTATCCTACTTCTAAAGTGACCATGTTCATAGAAGATTATCTAATGTAACTCTTTTTCCAATATGCTATTGTTGTTACCTCTTTTGTCCTATATATATAAGACAAATGTTTCCTACCACCAGTGGTAGTTACGACCACTTGCGTTTTGTATGTTGTATGTAATATATGTCAAAGTCGAGAGTATGTAGTGTGTAGTATATAACAATATTGCGTAGTATATATATTACTTTTTAGGTGGTATGTACCATACTTTAAGCATACTCTTTTTTCGTACAAATATGTACATATTTCATAATATAACAAAAAATATGGTCTCATGTGTAATTATCGTGTAACTTGCTTTGAAATATCTTAGATATGGTATATGAATATATGTAGAATGATAAAATAGTATATACTACTACATGATAGTATATGAGACATGTGGGGTAACTACTACGGTACTATCGGGTGGTAGGATGCACCTCAACTCATTGTATATGTGTTATAGACACGAAAGGTATTAATTTTTGTTCCTCGGGATGATGACTCAACGCAAGATTCTGACCACTTATGTCCTCATGAACTGGGGATGCGAGAAGTTTTAATTCTGCCCCCTCTGCAGATGCAATCTCAAGATGGCATTGCGCATCCTTTCGGAGTGCACATTAACCCACAAGGTACAGGGAAAACATCGCTAATATTACCAAGATGCTGGAACTCGATCATGTATCATGGCTGGCCAACTTGGATTCCCTACAATGGCTTTCCTTCATGCACGAAAGAGCCCCTCCATCAACGGGGAAAGGGATCAAGTCCCTTCTCGCGCTTGTGTGATGGGAGATCTTGGCGTGAGAGGAACCGGGAATCTTTGATACCAAGAACTGTCAACGGCCCTATTCATTGCCAGGCTACATGATGGGGCGACTCACTGGAAGCTTGCAAGACAGTATGATCCCTTTTAACATGCTAAGGCAGCCCCGCTGATAATCTGAGATGGTGATAAAGCTCGCGACTCGGTTGTTTGAGACTGCTCTACCCTGGCAGCCTCTCTCTCTCCTTGTTGGCTTTGTTTGTTTCCTTTTCTTTGGGTTTTTTATCAGCCATTGACTTCTTCTATCAATGGAAACTTAGCAGCTCTCTTGCTAATTTTCAGAAGAAGAAAAAATTTGCATTTCACCTATTTTTTATTCTTTGCATCAGCTTGCATCATCTAGGTTCTCGTGATCCCTTTGGGTACATCCTAAGCTCAATGGCACATTGTGGCTGCTCCTCTTATGTGGTGGGTGTCCCCGGGAAGGTGATAATAGATCACTTGCTGAACTGATGGAGAAGTCAAAACATAATAAATGTATGTGTAAACATTTCATACACCATGCTGGAGTCACACGCATACAAGGCGGAAGTGACCAGCATCAAAGGTACGAGGAAAAAGTTGATAAGAAAAAAATGGGGCCGCAAGACACCCCCACTTCTAGTATGTAGATCAATTGCTACCATAATGTGAAAGTTAAAATGAATCAGATATGCAACAGAATTACAGTAGAAGCTTTATTTTATAAAAATATGTGTCTGTTGCATCATCAGACTTAAAGCCACAAATTGCATGCTGAATTCAAGCAGTTAACTTTTTGAAGCCCTACACATGAACTCATGTTTATTATAATATTTCACTTACTGGAATTTCCCAAAGAATAGATATCATAAAGATCTACTTGATGTAGGAAACTTCCTATGTATTTCCCTTTCAGTATATACTAGCAAAAAGGCCCATACATTGCAATGGGATAATAAAATCGTGGTCTTCAAATCAAATTCCAAATATTCACACTACATGTGTGTGTGTGTGTCTATATATATATATATATATATATATATATATATATATATATATATATATATATATATATATATATATATATATATATATGTGTGTGTGTGTGTGTGTGTGTGTGTGTGTGTGTGTGTGTGTGTGTGTGTGTGTGTGTGTGTGAATATTTGTGCATCGACTGACGCGCATGTAGATGTAAGACACGTGCATTCTAACATGCTCACAATGGATCGATGCTAGACTTGATCCTTGATGCGTGTATTTTTTAGTACATCCTTGATGCGTCTATGAGAAGGAAAAGAAAAGGCCAATCTCACGATGGATGAAAACTGGAGGACCCTATGACATAGGGATAATTCGAAGGAACGCTCATCTTTTTTCACTTTTATGATGACGAGGTGGGTAATTTACTTCAACTTTAGGGACCGTTTTGATGACAGATGAAAATTTAGAGAAACAATTAACGAAGAGTTTTTTCACTCACGGGTGGCGGATGGTAATTTACTTCAACTTTAGGGCAGTTTCAGTGACTAACGAAAAAATTCGAGAAACAATTAATGAAGATTTTTTTTACTTATCTGTGGCATGGTGGGTAATTTATTTGAACTTTATAGGCAGCTTAGAGTAGGTGGACGGACACAAAATCAGAGCAATGCACGTCTTTTAATATTAGGTATACAATACAATGACTAAATACAAGCCCAAATGAAGTTACTGCCTAAATTTTAAGAGTGGTCACAATTTTCACAATGCTAAGTACAACTAACTGTAATTTTAGAACATGAACATGGTAACAAAATATGAGTTTTTTGAACGATAAAAAGGCGCCACACTATGTATGCCGCTTTCTCTAAAATATTGTGAATTCACCTATAGAGTTAGTAAACCGCACTCTTCAATTTTCTCATTTTTTATTAAAGGAACTCATGGCTCTCATTTTTAACTACTACAATTGTTTATCTTCGACTTCCTATGTGGCCTAGAAACTTATTATTTTTTAACGGTTCAAGCCTTGTAGAACCCATGGTGTTAATTCCACCAAGCTAAGAAGAATAATAAATTTTGACAAATGGAAGTTTCATAATTTTACTGTACATGATGTATAGATGACTACAGATAAAAAAAGGACATTTTTTAGACACAAAAATTGCTTTGATGTTAGGATAATCCTCCTAGTAGAAGAGCTTGGTGTGCACTTCTTTTCAAAACCCAAGCCCCGACAGTGAGGCATGAAATGAATAATGGATTTGTAAGCTGGTTCTCTAAAATCTATCAACAAAATTATCTTTGCAGAAAGGAAACAATAATTTTCTTGCATTTGCTTCTCCTTGCTCAATAACAAAGGGAGATTAGTACATCATAAAAATAAATAAACAAAACATGACATATTAAAATTTTCTTCTAAGAAACACTTGGCTGAACCATGGTTAGACATCAGGTTCACTGGTAAGATGAAGAAAATTAATGCCATGCATGGGATGCATATCGGACAGACAAGATTAAAGTGATAGAAACAGGGTATCTCTTTCCTTTATGAAGTGGAGGTTGCCAAAGAAACTTTGCCTAACCCTATAGGAATGCTCATCATCATTTTTGCTTGTTGGAACAATTGGAGTCCGAGACAAAAGTTTTGACAATAAAGCTTCCAACCTAGACAGCTGCTCAAAGAAGATCTTACCTAGAACTTCCAGAACTCCCATAGGTTAAAACATTTACAAACTCTAAAAACCTGGATACTCTATCTTATTTCAACTTCATAGGGTAAAGGCATATAAAATCAATAACCAATATTCAAAGTAATTCATACACTATATAGGGGCATAGTCATATATATAAGTGTGGCAAGTGATAATAAGCAATTTTCTCATGCCCTAAATTGAAGAAATTAAGCGTTAGTTGCTCTGTGACCAGGAACAAAGAGGGGCAAGCTAACGTTGGAGGTGTGTGTGTCTAATTTGCTTCACAAGACTCTTATTTCAATTCCTACGCTTCCGCCGCTCGACAGGGGGTCCTTGCAGCAAAGGAAGAAACAATATCATCCGCGCAGGAAAAGGATGGTGTATTTGCAAGACGCCAGTGCTATATCTCACCTACTGCAAGGTGTAGCACTGGGTCGTCTACAACATGCAGTGAATGGGTCGACCAGGTAATAAATACAACACAATCAGTTTTTTGTTTATTCCATCGATTTTAGAATATGTGTTCATTTTCCTTTGTTCGATTATTCGTTCTTTCTGTTTTTGTGCGCTTCTTCACCGATTTTCTTAGTTTTTCTTTATTTCTATTTCTTAACATATGTCTGTTTAGATATGCATTGTATATTTTTTATATACATGTGGAACATTTTTTCAATACATTGTACATTTTTTTCAAATACAAGTTGAACATTTTCTTCGAATACATGTTAAACATTTTTCAAATACACATTTAGCATTTTTCTAATGACATAAAACTTTTTTCAAACTACACGGACATATTTTACATTTATCAATATTTTTAAAAATTTCACGGACATATATTTCAAATGTGTGATTTTTTTAAATGGAACATGCATTTTTTAGAATGTTTCAAAACATTTTTTTTGAATTACACGAATATGTTTTTCACATTTCATAAACATTTAAAAAATGTCACAAGCAATTTTTTCGAAAGATGTGAACATTTTTAAATGTCACTAGCAATTTGTTTAACTCTATCAACATTTTTTAAAGTTCCATGAATATTCTATATTTACATTTTTCAATGTGCAACGAACGTTTAAGAACATTGATTTTTAAAAATGTATATTTAAATGTAAAAAATAAAAAAGGGATCGAAAAGAACAAAAAATGTACCTAACACTACTTGAGGCAAGGCCCACCATACGCCTGCTAGTGGCGAGGCTACCTTGTATCTTGCGGCAAGCGGGGTATAAGCGCCCTTGGCACAAGATGGGGCGACAACGGTTTATCCTATTCGACGCTTATGGTGCCAACTATTGCACAATTTGTAGAAGGTGCACACCCCAACTATCGAGTAGTATGTACTGGGTCGGCCCTTGTAGGTGTTGAAATATATTGCCAACCTCTCTTTATCAGTTTGAACTTTTAGATGAACTGGCTAGAGCTTGAATTCAATATGGCATTTGAGCCAAGATGTTTGAGTTCAAGACCCTACCAACGCAGTATTAAAAAAATCAACAGAATGCATTAATCCCAAGTCTAAGAACAAAAATAGTCTAAACTTGACGGGACTGTTGAAATATATTCCCCGCCTCTCTCCATCAATTCAGACATTTTGATGAATTGCCTGGAGTATGAATTAATTAGTAGGGCCCATAGTAACCTTTTTCTTAGCCAGTTTTATTAGCATTCTAGAATATTCCATGCATGGTTTTTCTTTTCTGTGTTTCTCTTTATGTTCTCCTTTGAGATTTTATTTTATGTATTATTTCCTTTATTCTAATTCTTTGTTTTTCCTTTTTATATAAATTCCATTTTTAAATTTTCAAATTTGTGAAATTTTATCAAATTCATAAAATTAATAAAATTTATGAAAATTTAAAATCACTAGTTTTTGAAAAATCGTGGACATTGTTTAAATTCACAAGCTTTTCCAAATTCGAGAGCATTTTTCAAATCCTTAAATCGACCTCAAATTCACGATATTTTTCAAAATTCATGAACATTTTTTACCTAGAAATATATATTTTTAATCTGCGATCCTTTTAAAATTCATGAACTTTTTTAATTTATGCAAACTTTCAAATTCACAAAAAATTGAAATTCGTGAAAAAATTCAATATTGTGAACTTTTTAAAATTCACATACCTTTTCCAAATTTATTATTTTATAAATTCCATTAAGTTTTTGTAAATCTGCAAAAAAAATTGAATTCGTTAATATTTTAAAATTCGGTGAGCAAATTTGTAAACCTCTTTTTTCAAATTTGTAAACTTTTTTTTTATTTGTGTGATTTCTTATTATCTAAAGAACCTCTTTTTTCTGAAACAATTGTTTCTTACACTCGGTGAGCAAACGGTTCCACTTTGCGCGATTTGGTGCACAAGGCCTCGCCCGAGCTACAAATATTGTGTATTAGGTAGGGGTGTACAACCCGCTGCGACTATATCTCGGATTCAGCGAGACGGTAGAAACCCTCGCTGAAGGGCCTACAAGAACTTGGGCCTACCCATCTGCGCAAATTAAAGGAAAAAGAGAAAGAAAAGGGGGAGAACACAAGGATCGATTCCTAGTCTCCAGGGAAATAGTCACCGATGCTAGCCACTACGCCCACTTCCTGTTAATGATTAGTATTAGGGGCACGACCTATTTGAGGTTGTTCGAGCCGGTTTTCTTCGGGTTTTTTTTTCTTTTTTGTTTTCTTTTGTTTCTTTTCATTTTTCCTCTTCTCCTTTTTTCATTATTTTTGCATTTGTTTCTTTTTTTGTTTGGTTTATTTTGTTTATTTTTCGGTTTTCTTTGTTTCTTTTGGTTTTTATTATACATTTTTTATTCTCTCAACAATAAATTTCTAATACACATTTAATGTTTTCCGATACATATTTGCATTTTTTTAATATATAGTCAACATTTTTCTATACACATTTTTAATTATTTAAAATGCTTGATTAATATTTTTTAATACATGATCAACATTTTTCCTATACATACTTAAAAAAAATTCAAATTCTTGATTAAAAAATTAAATCCACATTAACATTTTCTAATACAGGGTAAACATTTTTGTATGGACATTTAACATTTTTAAAATGCTTGATTGATTTTTTTATTGCAATATTGGAAGTTTTCTAACCATGGTCAACTTTTTGAGTAAACACATTTAACATTTTTCAAATGTTGTATTTAAATTTTATAAATGCACTATTGAAAAAAATTGAACACATGGTCAACTTTTTATGTAAACACATTTCACATTTTTCAAATGCTTAATTAACATTTTTAAATACTTATTCAACATTGTTTCAAATTCTTTATGAATATTTCCATATTCTTGATCAAAATTTTCCATCTTTTTTAATACATGGTCATTATTTTTTTCTATACACATTTACATTTTTCAAATGCTTGATTAAAAAATTTCAAATACTTATTCAATATTTTTTTCAAATGCTTGATTAAGAAACTTATATAAACTATCAAACATTCTCAATATTTCTTCTATAAACATTTATAATTTTCCAAATGGTTGCTTTACATTTTTGAATCACTTGTTCGACATTTTTCTTAATATGCTGAGTAATATTTTTTGAATACTTGATCAAATTGTTTAGGACACAATTTTTTGTATATATTTTCATATATGGGATTAACATTTTATCAATAGACATTTAACATTTTTCAAATGCTTGGTCAACATTTTTCAAAAGTTTTATTTAGATTGATTTTTGTAGTATATTTATTTTGAATAATTTGGAAATATAGACAAAATTAAACAAAAAGACAAAAAAACCAAATAAAAAAACCAAAACAAAAAAGAGGTTGTTGTTCCTGTGCGCCTGGGCCGGGCCAACTCGCGCCACCCTTGAGCGAGGGCTGAACATGAGATATCGTTCGACTATATCTCGCTTTAACCGAGATCTATTTTCGTCTCGCTGAAAGGAATGAACCCACGCTGTAGCTTTTGGGTCGGCCTGTTAGCGCACGATTAAGTGAAAGCAAGAAGAAGAAAAATGGTGAAATGAGAATTCAAACTTTGGTCTCCAAACTCTTAGCAACTCTGCTAGCCACTAAGCTAACTTCAGCTTTGTGAAAATTGCTAGGGCGGGAACTAGTTGAGGATAAAATAGACGCTTTTGCAGTTCTTCTTCTTGGCTTATTTTTTTTTGTTTTGTCTTCCTTTTCTCACCGGTTTTTCTTGTTTCTTTCTTTGTTTTCACAGTGTTTCGTTTTCTTCTATTTGAGCGGTTTTATCTTTTTTTATTTTATTTTTTATTATTTGTTTTTTGTTTATCATTCGGTTTTTATTTTTACCTTTCATTGTTTTTTTGTTTTTTTCCTTTTCTGTTTTTCTTTGTTTATTTTGGTTTTCATTCTACATTTTTCGTATATGTCAAGAGCAATTCTCTAATACATGTTTAACATTTTCCAATACAGTTTTAACAATTTTTGGACACATGGTCAACTTTTTTCTAAACACGTTTATATCACCTTTTTTCAAATACAAGGTTAACATTTTTTAATACATAGTCAGTATTTTTTTTACATTTTCACATTTTATAAAATGCTTGATTATATTTTCCAAATAAAATATTAAATTTCTTTTATACATGATAAATATTTTTATACACATTTAAGACATAATCCATCACCTATTCATAGGCTGCTCGGTTGTGCGATGATTTGGAGCTCGGTGCTTCAATGGGCCAATCTAAGTGAGGTTGTTCCTCTGGCTACCCTTTCTGTACAGGATTGGTGGCAAAATGCCAGTTCGAGAATCCAAGGCAACAAAAGTAACACTCTGAACTCATTAGTCCGCCTAATTATATGGAGCATTTGGCGTGAGAGAAAGGTCGGGGTGTTTGACAAACGCTGCACGCTGCTGCAAACAATCATTGATCAAGTTAAAGATGATGCAAGGCAATGGGAGGTGGCAAGCTTAGGTCGAGTGGCCCTTAATTAGATTGCTGCTAATTGCAGTGATAGTGTTTTTTAGGAAACAGTGTTTGGTTTAATGTATATTGATGTAGTTTGCCAATTGTGGATCTGATCTCTTTGATGTCTTTTTTTCGCCTACGCATAGCTTTGGTCTTATATGACTTTGCTATTTGGTGGTGTGTTTTTGTGTGCGTGTGTTGGTGTTGATTGTATGCATCCTAGATATGCAGAGGCCGGGTGTTCTCATTGTGTTTGTATCCTCTTGATGCTTCATTATTAGCCAATAAAATTCACCCTTTGTCGAAAAAAATATTGGTGTTTATGTCGTTTTTGTTGTGTTCTGTTTGAGTCTACTAGATTATGGGCTGGTCGTGATATATTTTACATCTTTTCTACCTGTAATATAATACATGAAATTCTCCTACATCGTTCAAAAAAAATGCTTGATTAACATTTTTATATACATGATAAAAAAATCGTCATTTTTTAATATAGCTCAACATTGTTTTCTATAAACTGTTAGCATTTTAAATACTTGATAAACATTTTTTAAATACTTGTTCAATATTTTTGCAAATGCTTAATTAAAATATTTTCAATTTTATTTTAATTTATTTTGATTTTGATTTTTCCACATTTCTTTTTTTAGGTTCTGCAATATGTGGTGAACTTTGTTTCGAGTAAGGCGAACATTTTTCAAGTACACATGGAATATTTTTAGTATACGCTGAACAGTTTTTGAGTACGCAATGTAAATGTTTTTAATATACGCTGAACATTTTTAATGTACGGTGAACTTTTTAGTTATACGGTGAACAATTTTTAACACATACCGAACATTTTTAATTATACGGTGAACCATTTTAATATGCATGGAGCCTTTTTATAAAAGACATAATGAACAATTTTCTAAAATGTAATTATCTAATTCTAATAGGTATACTTCATGGGCTGACCAAGTATTTCTGTCTTCTACCAGTAGTATTCTACACAAAGGGCCCAACTTTGTTATCTTTCACCGGGTCCCAGCCAAGTCATGCCTGGTGAGGGAGTCCTGAATTAAAGGGTCCTCGGGCGTCTGGACTACGTGACGTGGGCCAGACTGATGGGTCATGAAGATACAAGACAGAAGACTTCCTCTCATGTCCGGGTGGGACTCTCCTTTGCATGGAAGGCAAGCTTGGCGTTCGGATATAAAGATTCCTTTCTCTGTAAATCGACTCTGTACAACCCTAGACCCCTCCGGTGTCTATATAAACCGGAGGGTTTAGTCCGTAGAGGCAATCACAATCATACATGCTAGACATCTAGGGTTTAGTCATTACGATCTCGTGGTAGATCAACTCTTGTAATCCTCATATTCATGAAGATCAATCGAGCAGGAAGTAGGGTATTACCTCCATCAAGAGGGCCCGAACCTGGGTAAACATCGTGTCCCCTGTCTCCTGTTACCATCAACCTTAGATGCATAGTTTGGGACCCCCTACCCGAGATCCATCGGTTTTGACACCGACATCGGTGCTTTCATTGAGAGTTCCGATGTGTCGTCGCCAGAAGGTTCGATGACCCCATCCATCATCCACCACAATACTGCCCCGAGGGAGGTCTTTCTCCTCGGCCAGATCTTTGTGTTCGATGACTTCGCACTGCATGCCAACTCGCTTGGTTGTCTCGAGCAAATCGACAGCTATGCCCCAGATCACCAGACTAGTTTTGTAAGCCTGGATTATGTCGCTGATATCCTAGGAGATTTGATCCTCCAAGGGTTCGCAACCCCAACCCCCGCTCTGGCCTTAGATCCGAAGCACATCACCAGGTCCGAAGACGGGATTCTCGAGCCCGCCGGACTCTTTGCGGCTATTGAGCCTAGCATGGGAGAGCCAGAGGAAGTAGTATCAACGGCGATCACCATGAAGCCGGACTCTTCTCCGGACGCTGGCTCCGAACCTTCGGAGTCAGCACCGTGTGAGCTCGGCCAAGGAGTCTCCTTCCCGCCGTACTCCACGTACTCTCTTCTCCCTGGCCAAACCTCACCGTTAAGCGAGGGTTTGGACTTGATGCGATCCCTCGTCATTACAGAGGAGCAACGTCCAAACTATGCCCAGCCCGGACTAAGGGATGAGAACAGAAGTTTTACGTCCCGCCCACCACCCACTTCATAGCCACTGTTGAGGACCTTACCGACATGCTTGATCATAACTCCGAAGACATCTACGGTATGGACATTGATGCCGGAGACGAACAAAGCCAGAACCCACCGCATACCACACGCTGGGCGGCCACCTCCACATTCGACGTATGCATGGTAGATGCGCCAAGAGAGGATGGCGCTGAGGGCAGTAAGGATCCAATCAAGGACAACAACACTGATAAACCACCAAAGAGGCGGCATCAGCGACGCCGTTCAAAATCACGCCGTGGCAAGGAAAGCAATACCGACGATGGAGACAATAACACTCCGAAGAACGCCGAAGACCCAGATACCCCCGTTGAACCAACACCAGAAAATGATGATATAGGGAGGAGGGGTAGGGTAACCCCGACGAGCCAGTCGAAAGCGAGGAATCGGAGGACAGCAATTACATGCCACCCTCCGAAGACGACATAAGCCCCGGTGACGAAGATTTCATCGTGCCAGAGGATCCCCTCGAGCAAGAATGCTTTATGCAATAGCTCATCGCAACCGCGAGGAGCCTGAAAAGGAAGCAGCAACGGCTTCAAGCCGAACGGGATACGCTCAACGACAGATGGACTAATGTCCTGGCAGCCGAGGAATACGGCCTTGCACGACCAACCAAAAGCTACCCGAAGCGTAAGCCGCTACCTCAATTCGACGACGAGGCACCAGAGCCTGTACCATCAGAGCGTAATGCGGCGGACCGGCCACCACGTGGCCAGGACAAAACGACAACTCAAGACGAACACCAGCCCATACTACCTCGTCGTAAAGATAGAGACACAACAGCTCGAGGATATACATATGACCCGCGGCAGGACCTGGAACATAGAGCAGGTCAAACCAGATCGATCTACGGATCGCGGGGGCGTGCCCCGGCGTGCGATGACGGATATCTAGCCGGACGTGGCAAGCATAACCACATCCAGGCCAAAAAACCATAGACGGACTCCATCCGAGCTACATCGCGACTAGGCCCGATATAGAGGCACCGCGCACCCCCTCTGCTTCATTGATGAAGTAATGGAGCACGAATTCCCAGAGGGGTTCAAACCCATGAATATTGAATCATATGATGGAACAACCGACCCCGCAGTATGGATTGAGGATTTTCTTCTCCATATCCACATGGCTCGCGGTGATGATCTCCACACCATTAAATACCTCCCACTAAAATTAAACGGACCAGCCCGACACTGGCTAAATAGCCTCCCAGAGAACTCCATTGGAAGCTGGGAAGACTTGGAAGATGCCTTTCGCGACAATTTCCAAGGTACATATGTCCGGCCTCCGGACGCCGATGACCTCAGTCACATCATCCAGCAGCCCGGAGAATCATCCAGGAAACTCTGGACTAAGTTCCTAATTAAAAAGAACCAAATTGTCGACTGTCTGGATGCCGAAGCACTTGCGGCCTTTAAACATAGTGTCCGTGACGAGTGGCTCGCCCGCCACCTCGACCAAGAAAAGCCAAACTCCATGGAAGCTCTTACCGCACTAATGACCAGCTTTTGCGCGGGAGAAGATAGCTGGCTCGCTCGTAGAAGCAATAGCACGAGTGATCCTGGCACCTCCGAAGTCAGGGATGGCAATGGCAAGCGACGACGCAATAAAAACAAGCGTCGCAATAATAATGAAGGAACCCAAGACATAACGGTCAACGCCGGATTTAGTGGCTCCAAAACCGGTCAATGGAAGAAGCCATTTAAGGCAAACAGAGATGGTCCATTCGGTCTAGACAAGATACTGGATCGGCCCTGTCAGATCCATGGCAGCCCCGATAAACCCGCCAACCATACCAATAGAAAATTTTGGGTTTTCAAACAAGCGGCAAGCTCAATGCTGAACACAAAGGGAAGGGGCTGCCCAGTGACAGTGAAGAAGAGGAGGCTCGCCTACCGAGCACCGGGGGACAGAAACAATTTCCCCCCGAAGTAAAAACAGTCAATGTGATATACGTAACGCATACCTCTGAAAGGGAGCGCAAGCACGAACTACGAGACGACCACGCCATAAAGTCAGGCGCCCCACAATTCAATCTATGGGCGACCTGCTCGATCACTTTTGATCACGAGGACCACCCAACCAGTATCCGTCACGGAGGCTCGACAGCTCTGGTCCTTGATCCAACTATCGGCAGATTCCATCTTACTCGAGTCATCATGGACGGTGGAAGTAGCCTGAATTTACTCTATGAAGATACTGTTCGCAAAATGGGCATTGACCCTTCAAGGATCAACCCCACCACAACTACCTTCAAGGGAGTAATACCCGGCGTAGAAGCTCACAACACAGGCTCAATCTCACTGTAAGTCGTCTTTGGTTCACCGGAAAACTTCCGACGCGAGGACTTGATCTTCGATATTGTCCCATTCCGCATTATCTACCACGCACTGCTCGGGCGGACCTCTTTCGCTCATTTCAATGCGGTCCCAAACTACGCTTATCTAAAAATTAAGATGCCTGGCCCACCGGCACCATAACGGTCAGCGAAAACACGGAACGCTCCCTTCGCACTGAGGGGCACACTGTGGCAATCACAGCCGAAGTACAAAGCGGCCTATTCAAGTCACATATCTCATCGGTCATCAAACCGCCGGCCTCCGCTACACAGGACCGGTCAATTTTAGAGCTGGATTAACAGCTCCGGCTCCGTCGTTCGCCTTATATACCCGTGGAGTTTGCACCACGCATACATAATTATGCGCTCAAAATACCTTGGTCATCGGCAGAGGCACAATACGGACATGCCTACAAAGCGGTTTGTCCAGACTTTAGCCTTTTCTCTTTTTTCTAACTATTTTCTTATCTTTTTTGCCATAGGTGAATCAATACCTGTCTGTCCTATGTGTTAAACGTGATATAATCTTCACGTATATACCTTGCGTACAAGGAGAGGAGACCCTGGTTAACCGCATGAGGAGTAGTTAGACAAGATACTCATGTAATCTTTATCTTCTTTTATCTCTTGTATTTATTCTCCTCCAAGATGTATCTCTACAACAACTTGTACGCATATCCGGGCTTGCAACCCATCTATATAACATGAAACACGTCGGCTAGGATAGGCAAGACGTTTACCGCAAGTTGCACATGGTATACAGAGCCTTCTTCTTCCACCAGAAACCCTAGCTAGTCCATCTCCATCACGTGCGCGCAGCCATGTCTTCCTCCTCCGCCTCCTTCCAGTCGATGTTCGGTGGTGGAGCCCCGGAGAAGCTCACCCGCACCAACTATGTGCTGTGGCGGACACAGATCACGCCGCAGCTGCGGGGCGCCGGCGTCTTCCATTACGTCGACGGCATGGCAGCCGAGCCGGCCAAAGACCTCACCACCAAGGACGCCGCCGGCAAGGAGACCACTGAGCCGAATCCCCTCCATCCGATTTGGGTGAAGGAGGATCAGCAGGTCCTTGGATATCTACTCCAACACTTGTCCAAGGAAGTGCTCGTCACGGTGACCACGATCACCACGGCGCGCGAACTCTGGGTGGCGCTGGCGAGCATGTTCTCGTCGCAGTCACTCAGCCGCGTCAACAACATCCGCACAGCGCTGATTAATGCGCAGAAGGGCAATCAATCGGTGGCCACCTTCTTCGCCGCCATGAGGGGTCTTGCCGATGAACTCGCCGCGGCGGGAAAACCCATCCAGGACGACGAGCTCATCTCCTACATCATCCACGGGCTGGACCAAGAGTACCAGCCCCTCGTCTCCGCACTAGATGCCCGTGTCACCCCGGTAACCCTCGATGAACTTTTTTCCATGCTCAGTAACTTTGATCAACGTATGGCGCAGTATCATGGCTCCGGCGGTGGCTTCAAATCGTCGGCCAACTCTGCATCCAGAGGCCGCGGTGGTGGCTCTCGCTCGCGCTCATCTTCCCGCGGCAAGGGGAGGTTTGGCGCCGGCGGTGGCGGCTACTCCAACAGCTCACGCGGCGGCGGACGCTCCGGTAACTTCAAAGGGCGTCGTGGTGGTGGCAGTGGTGGTTCCAACAGGTCCCGTCCGGACTTGCCTCGCTGCCAAATCTGTGGCAAACCTGGTCATACGGCAAAGGACTGTTGGTACCGCTACGAAGAAGATGACGGTGATTCCTCGCAAGATGAAGAGAAAGTTGCTGCGACGGCCGATGGCTCCTATGGAATAGACACCAACTGGTACGTTGACAGCGGCGCCACCAAACACATCACCAACGAACTCGAGAAGGTCACCATGAAGGAGAAATATCGTGGCAAAGATCAAATTCATACGGCCAGTGGTGAAGGTATGGGTATACGTCACATTGGCCACTCAATTTTTAATACCCCTAGTCGTAAAATTCATCTCAAAAGAATTCTGCATGTCCCTAGTGCTCACAAGAATCTTCTCTCTGTTCATAGAATTGCTATTGACAATCATGTTTTTCTCGAGTTTCATCCTTTCTTCTTTTTGATCAAGGATCAGGCCACGAAGAAAATTCTCTATCGAGGTAGATGCGTTCGAGGGCTCTACCCGTTGATTCCGGAGTTTAGAAGATTAAATAAACAAGCTTGTGGTGCCATCAAGCTGTCGTCCACACGATGGCATGATGTTTAGGACATGCCTCTTTTTCTTTGGTTGAAAAATTACTTAGGAAAAAGCTCCCGTTTGTTGGTGAGCGCAATATTGAAACTATTTGTGATTCATGTCAGTGTGCTAAAAGTCATCAATTACCATATCCCATCTCTACTAGTGTCTCCACCAAATCTTTGCAATTGATCTTTTCTGATGTGTCGGGGCCTGTCCCCTCCTCTATTGGTAGACACACATATTATGTAAGTTTTATCGATGACTATAGCAAATTTTCATGGATCTATCTTCTCAAAAAAAGATCCGATGTGTTTCAAGTCTTTCACAACTTTCAAGCTCTTGTTGAAAGAAAGTTCAACAGCAAGATCATTGCTGTCCAATCGGATTGGGGAGGGGAATACGAGAAACTCAATTCCTTCTTCCAAACCATAGGTATATCTCACCATGTATCATGCCCACATGCTCACCAACAAAACGGGTCAGCCGAACGCAAGCATAGGCACATTTTCGAGGTTGGTTTGGCCCTCCTAGCAGGAGCCTCCGTGCCTCTTAAGTTTTGGGATGAGGCTTTTCTTACAGCCGTCCACATCATCAAGACGCTACCTAGCCGTGTTATCAACAACGAAACACCTATGGAACGTCTCCTACATACAAAGCTAGACTATACCTCTCTTCGTGTCTTTGGTTTTGCGTGTTGGCCAAATCTTCGTCCTTACAATAACCGCAAACTCATGTTTCGGTCAAAACGGTGTGCCTTTCTTGGATATAGCGCCCAACACAAAGGCGTCAAGTGCCTTGACATCTCTACTGGTAGGGTATACATCTCACGTGATGTTGTTTTTGATGAGACAAAATTCCCCTTTGCGGATCTTCATCCTAACGCCGGTGCACTACTCCGCAAGGAAATCTTGCTTCTACCCTCTCATCTTTCCGGCTATGATCAAGGGGGTATTACAAATTGTGATGATCATATGTTGACTAACCCTACTAATAGCCTTCATGAGTCTTGTGATGATGCAGAAAACAGTGCAAAAATCGCAGCAGAAAACAATGAAGAAAATGGAGCAGCAGGCCCTCATTTTATGTGTCCTGGCTCGGGGGACATATCTACCTCGGGATTGCCCCAGGTGCTGCAGCCATGCAGCGGATCTTCCTCGGGATCCGCGTCTGGCAGCGATCCTGCCGGGCCAACCACGGCAGGCGCAGATGCGCGCGCGGCCGAGTCCGCATCAGCCACGCGGCAAAGGCTGGCGGGCTGCGGCGCTTCTCCTCGCGCGCACGACTCCACGCTCGACAAGCGGCAGGCCGGCACTGGCTCGGGCCGTGTCCAGCGGGAGGCCCAACTGCGTGTGTACACGCGCCGCGCCGCCACTGCTCGTCAGGTGGGCGCGGGGACAGATCCGACCAGCCCAGGGCCCAGGCAATCATTGGGTCGTGATGATGCGACCAGGCCCAGATCTTCTGCGGCGAAATCGTTCCCCGCACCACGATCCACGACCACAGAAGATCCTACCCCGTCATCGCCTGGTGACGCTGCCGGCTCTGGAGGCCCGCGCGGATCCTCCTCGGGATCAGGCGAGGATCAGCTTGATCCAGACCCATGATCTTCTGCGCCGGATCTCTTTACAGAAGCTCCTGCTGCTACTCCTCCACGTCGAACACGATTGCAACAAGGGGTAATTAAACCTATTGATTATAAACATGTTACAAAATATGGGCTGGTATGTTCTACAGGTGAACCAGAAGAACCCAATACTCTTGAGGAAGCTTTGGGTGATGCAAATTGGAGAAAAGCAATGCATGATGAAATCATAGGACTTAAGAAAAATAGAACATGGCATCTGGTTCCTCCACAATGAGGTAAAAATCTTATTGACTGCAAATGGGTCTTTAGGATAAAAAGGAAAGCTGATGGAACCATTGACCGTTACAAAGCCAGGCTCGTTGCAAAGGGTTTTAAACAACGGTATGGTATTGACTATGAGGACACGTTTAGTCCAGTTGTAAAAGCTGCTACTATTCGTCTTGTTTTGTCCATTGCTGTGTCCAGGGGATGGAGTTTACGTCAGCTAGATGTTCAGAACGCGTTCCTCCATGGTGTTCTGGAAGAAGAGGTTTACATGAAACAACCACCTGGGTTTGAAAACACACGTGCACCACTGCATGTGTGCAAACTTGACAAGGCATTGTATGGACTAAAGCAGGCCCCAAGAGCATGGTACTCTCGCCTCAGTAAAAAGATGCAAGCACTTGGTTTTGTTCCTTCAAAGTCTGACACTTCATTGTTTATTTATAACAAATCAAGTATATCCATATTTGTTCTCATATATGTTGATGATATAATTGTGACAAGCTCATCTGATGAAGCAATAACTGCACTGTTGAAGGATTTGAGTGCAGAGTTTGCTCTCAAGGATTTAGGAGATCTACATTATTTTCTTGGCATTGAGGTAAAGCAACACAAGGATGGCCTTCACCTCTCTCAAGAAAAGTATGCAACAAACTTGGTAAAAAAGGCTGGTTTGCAAAGTTGTAAGCCTGCACCCACTCCCTTATCCAGCACAGAAAAGTTATCCCTTGTTGAAGGAGAGCCTCTGAGTTCAGAAAATGGTACAAAATACAGAAGCCTGGTAGGTGCACTACAGTATTTAACACTGACTAGACCAGACATCTCCTTTGCTGTTAACAAAGTATGTCAGTTTCTCCATGCACCTACCACTGTTCATATGACTGCTGCAAAACGTATAGTAAGATATGTGAAAAATATGTTGAATGTTGGCCTAAATTTCAGCAAGTCATCCTCTACACTTATCAGTGCCTTCTCTGACTCTGATTGGGCTGGATGTCTAGATGACAGACGTTCAACTGGTGGCTTTGCAGTTTTCTTTGGACCTAATTTAATATCTTGGAGTGCAAGGAAGCAAGCTACAGTTTCAAGATCCAGTACAGAGGCAGAATATAAGGCATTGGCAAATGCAACAGCAGAAATCATATGGGTGCAGTCAATCCTAAAGGAACTAGGTATGAAAAGCACTAGAGCTCCATGTTTATGGTGTGATAATCTAGGTGCTACCTACTTGTCAGCAAATCCAGTTTTTCATGCCAGAACTAAACACATTGAGATAGATTTTCACTTTGTTCGAGAAAGAGTTGCAAACAAACTTCTGGATATTTGATTTATTCACTCTCAAGACCAAGTTGCTGATGGCTTTACCAAAGCTTTACCCATAAGAAGTTTTGAAAACTTCAAGCATAATCTCAACTTGATGAAGTTGTGATTAAGGGAGGGTGTTAAACGTGATATAATCTTCACGTATATACCTTGCGTACAAGGAGAGGAGACCCTGGTTAACCGCATGAGGAGTAGTTAGACAAGATACTCATGTAATCTTTATCTTCTTTTATCTCTTGTATTTCTTCTCCTCCAAGATGTATCTCTACAACAACTTGTATGCATATCCGGGCTTGCAACCCATCTATATAACATGAAACACGTCGGCCAGGATAGGCAAGACGTTTACCGCAAGTCGCACACTATGGACCTGAAAGGACTCTTTATGAGCCCGGTTTTCCTACAAATAACCAGGGATAGCTCCCTTTAAGGAAGCCTTTTCGCGGAAGCACAGGCAGCGCAGACGTGCGATAGGAGGTCCAAAAGATTTTTGCAGACCAAAAACTCTATTTGAAACCTGTACAGTGCCTTTTCCCTCAGCCCTCGACACCTAGGCACAAAATCGCCAGGGGCTTGCTACGGCAACATATGGGTTGCCGAAAAAGTTCGAACAGCTCTATAGCATACTTTGGTGTCATGAGTTTGGCATTATATGCATCAGCTCTGAATCATGTCTTTGGTCAATAGTTGGGTTGCCCGGCTCCTGTGCTTGCTACCCTACATTCTGTCTTATCGGCTAGGGTTGTAAAGGGAGAACTACGACGATTGTGTTTCTGGTTCACCTGGTCAAACACCTCAGTAGAGAAAGCCGAAAACTGACTGTCATGATGCGGCGAGAGCTGGTTAACCACTCGGTGAATTATCATAACCTTTTGTGATTTCTTTCGTATTACATGAAGGACCATATTTTCTTTGGTCACCTATGCGACGCAACCGTATTCGGATAACTGCGTGCATACCAGGGGCTACATAGTAGACCCGCCGTAAAACTCCTATGGCTAAGTGAAGGTGTTAAAGCCCTATAGTACGATTGCCTCGTTCGCCGCACTGACACCTCCGTTCCGGACCAAGATGTTGGGTCAAGAGTGATCAGGTGCTATTCCGAACACCCCCGCATTATACGCGAGGGGGCTGAAGCCGACGACTGGCAAACTTTCAGATTATAAGAAACGGTCGCACATGAGGAAATAATGGCAAAGGTATATAACACAGCTTTAACGTATCATAATATTGTTTTCACAATTTTGGTACATTTATTCAAATATAATATCCTTCGAGCACTGACCCACTATCAAGCGGGCGCCCTCTAGGATGTCCTTGAAATAATGCTCCGGCGTGCGATGGTCCTTGCCTCCAGGTGGACGCTTAGTTGCAACATCGGTGGCCTTCATCTTTGCCCAGTACATCTTGACGCGGGCGAAGGCCATCCAGGTACCTTCTATGCACACCGACCGCTTGACGGCGTCAATACGCGGCACTGCATCGACAATCCGCTGCACCAAACCGAAATAGCTGCTCGGAACGGGTTCGGCTGGCCATTGCCGAACCACAACGTCCTTCATGGCAGCTCCGGACATCTTGTGTAGCTCGGCCCACTGGGCCATCTGTTTGTTCAGCAATGCCGGACGCCTTGCCAAGTTGAATTGCGACCAGCAAAGCCTCTCCACAACACGCCCTTCCTGTGCTTGGAAGAACTACGCCGCGTCGGAAGCACTCTTTGATAGATCCAAGAACGTGTCTGGAGAACTCCACATTTGGTTAAGTAGAGCATACTTTGGGTCTCCGAACTTAGTCTGTAAAAGAAAGGGCTTACCAGCCGCTATCTCCCCAGCCTGTCGGATCTCCTCCCGAGCCGCTCTATATTCGGATCGCTCTTCTTTCGCCTCTAGTAAGGCCTTGTCGAGTTTGGCTGCCTTGGCTTTGTTATCCTCCTGGAGAGATTTGCACCTGCTAGCGGCATCCTTCAGCTCCTGCTCCATGGTAGATATTCTCTCCCGGCACTGGCGCTGAGCGGCCTGTTCAGCCTTTAAATCCGCAGCCGCTTTCTTGGCAGCCGTGTCGCTCACTCTCGCTTGCTCCTTGGCCCGGGCAAGTTTAGCCCGAAGGGTCTCAACCGCAGCAGCACTATCTATAGTTATGCATGTCACGGTATATGATTTTCAGCCTCATGCTCATACTAGTATACATGCATAAACAAGCTGCCCCGACACATACCTTGTGCCTCATCGAGCCGCCTGTTAATAAGAGTGATGTCCTCATCCGCTAACTCAAGTTTATGCTTTAGATCTGCAACTTATGTAGCTTGGGCGATCGCCATCGACGTAACAGCCTGTGTTCGAATTAATTAGGTTACTTCCTGAGCATATCTTTTTGATCCTCTGATCGCCTCTCTGTGAAAGCCGACCAGAGTTTCAGGGGCTACCACCTGTATACGGCCGCATTATGCATATAAAAATATTTAAGCTATTACATTGCATACCTCGAAGCCTCTCAATAGGCACAGGAAAGCTTCATTTAATCCGCTTCTCGCGGACAGAACCCTTTCAACCATCGTACCCATTAAGGTACGATGTTCCTCTGAGATGGACACACTTTGTAATGTGCCCATCAGAGTATCTGACACCTCCGGATTCCTGGAGGCTGCTGCGGGAGCATGCATTCCCTTCAAAGGGGTACATCGGCTCGACCCTAGAGCCGTCTTCGGCTGTAGGCCGGATAGTTCGGGTCCTTCATTGCTGGCCCCCGTAGGGGCTGCGCCCCCTGGACCCTTGATGATTGAAGTACCACCCTCGGGCGTTGTTTTCATTGTCCCCCACGCCGCTTGATGGTTAGGGGAGATTCTCCAAGATGACACCTCGAAGTCGTTCGCCCTAAGAGGCGAGGAAGCATGAGAAGGCGTCTCGCTTTCCATCATCCCCGGAGATAAGTCCCCTGATGAGGAGGACTGTCGGGCTGGACTGCGGGCCGAACTGCAAGCATATAGTTTAAATGTTACCCCTGCAACCCGAAAAGAACGGGGTATGTCTAGAGCATCCTTGTTCACTTACACTTCGGCAAGAGGCTTGTCCCTAGAGAGGTGCCTTGCGATGACATCGGCTTCGAAACCCGAACCATATGGTAGGGATACCTTCCCTCTCTTGGGTGCTTCCACCTCCAAGTCTTCGGATGGAGTCCTTTTCCTCCCATGAGGGGAAGGGGTATCACCTCCTCCTTCCCCTTCGTCTTTCGAAGAGGGAGCTTCAGTCTCCCGGACATAGTGTCTGGCACACCTGCAGAGTGGAGGCCACTTTCGGCCTCTTGGCTCTTCTTATTGTCCTCTTGCGCTGGCACTTGATACGGCACCGGGACCAGCATCCTCGTCAACACAGGATATTCCAAGTCTTTGGGAAGTGGAGCTGAACACCTCATTTGTTCCACCTTCTTTATCCAGCCCTGGTCAAAGATAGAACTCTCAGTACATCGCTATGGGATAATAAACCAAGTTGCGGTCGGAAATCGGGTGCTTACCGAGGTATCCGGATGGTTGCAGTCGAGACCGATGTCCTCTGATGTGTCCGGCCACTACTTTTGAGTCTTGAAGAATAGTTTCCACATCCCTTCGTGCGTTGTGCCGAAGAATTGCTGAAGGGTCCCCGGTCCTTTCGGATTGAACTCCCACATATGGAGAGGCCGTCGCTGGCACGGGAGGATCCGGTAGACTAGGATCACTTGGATCATGTTAATAAGGCCAACGTCCCTTTCGAGGATACTCCGGATACGACTTTGCAGCGTCTGTACTTCATCAGTTGATCCCCAGTCTAGCCCCTTATTTACCCATGATGCAAGCCGCAATGGAGGGCTGGATCGAAACACAGGTACGGATGCCCATTTGGTGCCGTGGAGTTCAGCGATATAGAACCACTCTTGTTGCCATGAGTTGGAGGTTTCCGTGAAGGTGCCTTTTAGCCAGCTAGTATTGGGAAGCTTGCTCACCATAGCACCGCTGCACTCCGCTTGCTCCCTGTTAACTAGCTTCGGCTTCACATTGAAGGTCTTGAGCCATAGGCCGTAGTGGGGGGGGGTGCGGAGAAAGGCTTCGCACACGACGACGAACGCCGAGGTGTGGAGAAAAGAGTCTGGAGCTAGATCGTGAAAATCTAGCCCATAATAGAACATGAGTGTTGGGGAACGTAGCAGAAATTTAAAATTTTCTATGCATCACCAAGATCAATCTATGGAGTCATCTAGCAACGAGAGAGAGGGAGTGCATCTTCATATCCTTGAAGATCGCTAAGCGGAAGCGTTCAAGAGAACGGGGTTGATGGAGTCATACTCGTCGTGATCCAAATCACCGATGATCCTAGCGCCGAACGGACGGCACCTCCGCGTTCAACACACGTACGGAGCGGAGACGTCTCCTCCTTCTTGATCCAGCAAGGGGGGAGGAGAAGTTGATGGAGATCCAGCAGCACGACGGCGTGGTGGGGAAGTAGCGGGATCTTGGCAGGGCTTCGCCAAGCACAAGCGGGGAGGAAGAGGTGTCACCGGAGGGAGGGAGGCGCCAGGGCTTCAGGTGCGGCTGCCCTCCCTCCCCTCCACTATATATAGGGGCCTGGGGGGGTGCTGGCCCCTTGTAGATCCCATCTAGGGAGGGAGGCGGCAGCCCTAGGGGTGGCTTGGCCTCCAAGCCAAGTGGAGGCGCCCCCACCCCTTAGGGTTTCCAACCCTAGGCGCATGGGAGGCCCCAGAGGGGAGCACCAGCCCACCAGGGGCTGGTTCCCACGCCCCTTCAGCCCATGGGGCCCTTCGGGATAGGTGGCCCCACCCAGTGGACCCCCGGGACCCTTTCGGTGGTCCCGGTACAATACCGATGAGTCCCGAAACTCTCCCGGTGGCCGAAACTGGACTTCCTATATATAAATCTTTACCTCCAGACCATTCCGGAACTCCTCGTGATGTCCAGGATCTCATCCGGGATTCCGAACAACTTTAGGTTAGCCGCATACTAATATCTCTACAACTCTAGCGTCACCGAACCTTACGTGTGTAGACCCTACGGGTTTGGGAGACATGTAGACATGACCGAGACAACTCTCCGGTCAACAACCAACAGCGGGATTGTCACATCCCTAGCTTCTGGTAATGCTCTAGGCTAGCTTCATGCGTGCATCATGTCTATATTCCAAAATTTGAAATGAGGAAATTGAAAGCCTTGGAAATCATTTTAATAAAAGGGCAAGAAACCCTAAAATTGCAATCACTAAATCCAAAATACCCTAGAAATAGCTCTGACAATTTTGGCAAGAGTTATAAATCAAACCAAAATTTTGGAACATTTCTAAGGAATTATTTGGGCTCTGATTTTAAATCAATATTCTATTTGAATTTGGAGTTATATTCATAATATATAATGAATATATTTTCAAATGCCCTGAGATATTTTATGTATATGAGGAGTAGACCTTAAGTGACATAAAATTATCCAGGGGAGTTTTGGCACTGTTTTCAAATTTGTTTGAATTTGAATTCAGTGGCAATTAGATAAAACAAAACAGAAGAAAAATTAAAAAAGAGCAGAAGACCTACCAGGCGCTTACCTGTCCAGCCTGGCCGGCCTGCTACTGTGCGGCCCAGCCCACAGCGCCGTGCCAGTCACCCTCAACCTCCTGCCAGGAGGATGAGAGGAGCGTGGCCACCACGCGCGAGCACGCGCCCCGCCACCTCCTGCTTCCCACTGCTGCCCCGACGCGCCCAGACGACGCCACGACACCCCTGGCTCCCTCTCTCTCTTCTCCCTCACTCATCGCCCTCTCTCCCCTCCTCTGCTCTCTCTTCTCGAGCACCATCGAGTGGAGGTCGTCGCCGCCGACACCGCTCACCGTGGCCACAACCACCTCCTCGCCCCTCCCCCGTGTCTGGAAGGTCCGGCGTGACTTCCTCTTCCTCTTGGCCGAGCCACGCAAGCCAAGGATCGCCACACCGTCGTCTTCGAGCTCGTCACCGCCGCATCTACTTGCCGGACTTCACCGACCGATTCGCCGCCTCCGACGCATCCCCGAGGCCGCTGAAATGCTCTTCGACCTCCCTGTGAGCTCCTGTTGTTTCCCCCTCGCTCTCCCCCTCCGTTCCCGTTCCCTAGCCCCGTCTTCCGATTGAGCCCGAAGCTCCCCACCACCGGCCATGTCGCCATCATAGCACGGCCGCGCAACCTTGCGTTCGAGCTCACTGTTGCACTCACCGCACTTCCGTGAGTCGAACACGACTAACCACGGCTCCTCCCTTGCTCGGCATCGCCCAAACCATTGCCGGCCGAACTCCGGCCGTCGCCCAACTCGCCGCCGCCGCTGCTACAGGCCACCCCAGCTCCTGTCGCTGCCACCAGTGGATGCGCCACTCCTCCAGCTCCCCGTAGAGCCAAACCCCGTCGCAAACCACCCTCTGTAGCGCCATCCCGAGCCACTCCGGTGAGCCTCCGCCGCGTGTTATGGTCGTCGCCGGCCGTGCTCCGGCGAGTGCCGACGTGGCGCATCATTGGCGCTAACCACCGCCAGCTAGATCACCCACATACGCTGACAGATGGGCCCCAGCGCCCACTAATTTTGTAATTAGGCTAAACACACCCCTGTTTAACCCTGTGACACTGACGTGTGGACCCCACACGTCAGGTTTGACCTGGACCGAGCCATTGACCTGCTGATGTCACTGTGAGGTCATGCTGAAGCAATAATTCCTTTCTGGAATTTAAATAAATCTTAAATGATTTATTATTTTCAGAAAATATCCAAAACTTTGAAAAATCATAGAAATTAATCTATAGCTCCAAATGAAATAAATTATATATGAAAAATTATCAAAAAAATTCAAGGAATCCATCTGTACCATTTTCATGCATGTTTGAGCAAGTTAACCTCACTGTTTAGGATGAAACATGATTAGGGAAAATTTCATAATAGGTTTGGAGTTGGAATTTGATATAGTTTGAATTCCACTTCAATTAAAATGACTTTCTGTTGCATTAGCCCAAAACACATTCATATTACCATGTCATAGCATGCATCATATTGTTTCATATCGTCATGTGTTGATTGTGTTCTTTCTCAGTTGCCGGTGTTTGTCCCCCCTTAGTAGACGTTGGTCCAGCGATGAATTCGATGACACCGATGAAGAGCTATACTATCTTCAGAAGTGCCAGGCAAGCAAACCCCCCTTGTTCATTCTGATACAATCCCACTCTCTCGCTCCTGCTCTCTTTTACTGCATTAGGACAACAACATTTCAACTGTTACATGCGGCGGTAGCTGAACCCCTTTCCTCTGCATGACCTGTCATTGCCACAATAATTAGATGAAACCCACTAGCATGAGTAGGAATTGTTTGAGCCCTGATGTGCCTACTCATTCGTGCTTGTATGTCATGCCTGCTACTACTTAGAGTTGAGTCAGGTCTGATTCATCGGGGATGAATTGGAATGTGGTGAA
This sequence comes from Triticum aestivum, assembly GCF_018294505.1. Taxonomy (NCBI): domain Eukaryota; kingdom Viridiplantae; phylum Streptophyta; class Magnoliopsida; order Poales; family Poaceae; genus Triticum; species Triticum aestivum. The sequence continues at coordinate 191,874,616 of NC_057800.1, read as the reverse complement.
CATGTCCTACCCTTGAGAGCTAAGTGTGTGAACATGATTTGGTAAAGGTAGCGGTGAGAGGCCATGTAGGAGTACGTGGTGGGTTGTCTCATTGCAGCCGTCCTTAGGAACTGAGTTCTGTGTTCTTGATCCATGAACAGCTACTACCACGCATTGGGATGTTAAGTGCCCCTCTCGACTTATTAATCAACATGATCTCTGTCTAGGAGTTGCAACTAGTTTTTGGTGTTTGTAGGTAGTGTTAGTAGTCTACCAAGTGGCACCCGGTACAGGTGGGCTTGGGACAGACTAGGCACAGTGGCACGGTGTACCAAGTGGCACCCGGATGGTGGGCTTGGGAACCCTGCTCACATCGTTTGGGGCCGTGAGCGACACCCTGACCGGATCTCCTTGCGGATGGAACCCGAATAGGCGATAAACCTGGACTAGAGACTTGTTGGTTAGTCAGGTCGTGGCCGACTCCCTCGCCCGGCTTCCGCTTGAAGGTTACCGAGGTACATGACATGTACAGGGCAATAAGTGGCGAGAGCGTGTGTGAAGAAGTACACCCCTGCAGGGTTATCATTATCTATTCGAATAGCCGGATTCCTCGGATATGGAAACTTGGACCCCTTGCATAGTTCATAGACAAGTGAAAGTGGATACTCTAAAACTCGCAAGATAAGCGTGAGTGCTATGGATGGCGTTCTCGCAGGGAGACGGGAGCGGATCCATAGTGGTGTATTTCTATGGTGAATTTGTGGACTCGTGTGTGCCACCTCAAAAGAGTTACTTGCAGTCGTAGCTCAGGATAGCCACCGAGTCAAAGCTGGCTTGCTACAGTTAAACTCCACCACCCCTTTGTTGATACCGATGCATATGTAGATAGTTCTGATGTAGGTCTTGCTGGGTACATTTGTACTCACGTTTGCTTAATTTATGTTTTTGCAAAGAGACTTCAGTCTCGCTAGTAGTTCCACGTGGACTTCGACGTTTAGCTTGTTACCTCACCTACGATCTTGTACCCTTGGGAGGGTCTTGTAGATAGTCAGGCTACTCAGCCTTCTTCATTTTTAGTTGTGTGTAATCAGACAAGTTAAGCTTCCGCATGTGCTTTGACTTGTATGCTCCAAATGTTGGGTCATGAGACCCATGTTTGTAATATCTCGCTCCTCGGAGCCTAATGAATAAATACTGGAGTCATAGAGTTATGTTGTGGTGCCATGTTGTATTTACACATATCGAGCATATTGTGTGTATGATTGAAATGCTTGGTATGTGTGGGATCCGACAACCTAGTTGTTTATCCTTGGTAGCCTCTCTTATGGGGAAATGTAGTCTTGTGCTTCCATGAGCCATAGTAGTCCGCTATAGCCCAGTTCACCGGAGTCCTGCTAGCCTAGCACTACTACTCCGGAACACTTGACTGGCCGACATGTGATTCACTTCGTTCTTGTGTCTGTCCCTTCGGGGAAATGTCACGCTGTGACATCCGGAGTCCTACCTATAGCCTGCTACAGCCCGGTTCACTGGAGTCCTGTTAGCCCAGTGCTACAGCCCGGATTCGCACGTTGCTGACCGACATGCTCGATGTTGATTCATGTATGCCTGTCCCCGTAAGTTAGTGCCACTTTGGGTTCATGACTAGTCATGTCGGCCTGGGTTCTCTGTCATATGGATGCTAGCGACACTATCATATACGTGAGCCAAAAGGCGCAAACGGTCCCGGGCCATGGTAAGGCGACACCCGTGGGAATACCGTGCGTGAGGCCGCAAAGTGATATGAGGTGTTACCGGCTAGATCGATGTGACTTGGAATCGGGGTCCTGACAGCTTTGGTACCAGAGCCTGATTGCCTGTAGGATTACCAAGCCAAACTGGTCGAAGTCGTGTCTAGAAATGCTTTAGTTATGTAGGGGAATTGATTGTGGGAAGGAACATAAGGCTCTTTTTACTCCTTATACCTCATGGCCTTCTGATCTGAGTCAACCTCTTCTTTTCTATGGGGGTTAAGAACTAGGCTTCTCTTCTATCTCTCAGGATGACGTGTTACTAAACCGTAGTTGCCTAGGATTGTTGAGTTCAAGCCTCAGTTCAGTTCCTACTACTTCCATATGTTCATAGCTGGCCTCAGAACCTTGATATTGTGATGTTGAGTGGTTATGCCACCATTTTGCAGGATGTCTCAAATCATTTTGAGCATTTACAGTCGTTATGCTATCCGAGCCATCCTAGGTTTCTAAACAGTCCGATGCATCTGCAAATTCCTTCTTCCCGTTCCTGATGTCCTTTTGGGCCAGATTAAGCACACTAATCGCTGGGTTGAGGTACTCTATTGCCTCGACATATATGTTGGAGTTGTTATTATGACACTAGGATATCTTAGAGTTAGTAATCTAGCCATGTTTGGTGTTCCCAGTGTGATGATTCTGGCCACCATTCTCGGAAGCATCTCGTGATGTTATTTAGTTAGTAGGTATTCTACTCCTGGGTTTTGAACCCGAGATTCACCCTACTTCATGTTGTTAGTATTTGCTAGTTCCCTTAAGATATTAGTAACCTTGTGATAGTCCTCGAGGCCCGTGGTATATCGTTCTTCCAATACCATGAGCCAATATGGCAGAAGTTCTTTTGAACCAAAAGATCACAACCAGAGTGCTCTTGATGAGTTCTCCATTCATAACTGTGATTCTGCCAGCTCTACCTTTCTGCATGGGTTATCCGGAAGAAATATGTTGAACTCGTTTGACATACTAATCTATGTATCCACAACTCAGAAAGTTATATGTTCCTTTGAGTTGTCCCCCTTCAGTTATATTCCGACCTTCATCTATCAATTGATTGTCAAGAGTATGTGAGCATTCGTTCATCGGTGCCTATTATTCTTGTGGTCCGTCAAGCCATTCTAGTTCAGAATGACTAGGAGAAACAAACTCCAGAACCTCATCCATATCTAGGATTGGGTCAAAGCAATTGTATTTCGCAGATCAAAATGCCAATCCAGCTTTTGCTCTGTTCTACCTTGAAGTGTTACCATCTTCATGTCAAGAATATCATAGGAATTGCACCATCTCTTATGAATCTTGACGCAGTGATACTTCTTGCCATCATTGTTCATTTCTAGGTACCCGAGTTATGGCAACCGGAATGCCGACAAGTGAACCGTGGTGTGTGAAATCAATACTCCTAGCTACCGTGTTGCTTGGTAGTTAATGGACACTAATATCATTCTTAGCGTGTTGGTTATCGAAACACTATTCTAGGATTGTTCGTGCTACCTTGTTCTTATTTCTGGTGCACTCTTTGATCTTTGAGTTAGGATTGAATCCCTTGCTCTTTTGATCATATCGTCTTGTCTGAAAAGCAAGATTGTTCTCGAGCTTAGTAACATATCGGTGGTTCGTGATTTTCCGATTATCTTCTCGGAAGTATCACCAGGTTTCC